>NW_017306274.1:4948684-4962697 GCF_000935625.1 Nanorana parkeri
CTCTCCCCCCTCTCTCTCATTCTCTCCCTCCCCCCTCTCTCTCATTCTCTCTCTCTTTCTCTCCCTCCCTCCCACAAATGGCAAGTGATTGTTAAATGGACCATAGAAAGCAGGATCTGTGTCTATACAGCAGCTATAGTGGCATTAGATTGCAAGCTCCTCTGGTGCAGGTGCTTGCGGAAAGTACAGTTCTATGTACTCTACATGTAAATGTAATACATTTGAATGGGCCAGTATTCCTTCACATACAGTATAGGCATGTTAAATAACTTCCTGCAGCCAATGAGAATCTAGCCACCATCCATTTGGAACAGTTCAATATAAAAGGTGACGGATTGGTTCCTCCATAGTGTTATTAATGAATGACTTTGTGCTCCCTCCGCAGGTTCCGCTCGTTCCTGTTGTATTTGGGGTACACCTATTCATCTGTCCGGGATATGAAAATTACCCGTTTCTGCCGGATTATTAGCGAATTTGCTCTGGAGTACAGAACCGCCCGCGAAAGAGTCTTACAGCAAAAGCAGAAGCGAGCGGCTTACAGGGAGCGCAACAAGACGCGAGGGAGGATGATCACAGAGGTAATCTCAGTGCAGAACCAATAACATGACTTTGTCCCAGTGAGATTTACATCAGCTGTACCGTAAAACAGTACAATGTCGCCATCTTGTGGTGAGTTCATATACTACACACCAGTGGCTTAAAGGATTATAAAACCCTCACGTTTTTTTGCATATATCTATTGCTAGCAAGCAGTAGATATATGCAAAAACATTTTTTTTTAAAAAGGCAACAGATAGGTTTAAACTTACCTGTGTCTCCGCCGCGCGCTCCATCCCGAAGATCTGAAGATTCTCGGGTGGCCGCAAAGGATCACGGGGCGGGCACGCGCGCAGTTCAGATCTTCGGCCGAGAGACGCAAGGTAAGTCAACGGAGACAGCGTGCCCCCGCATAGACTCCGTGAGACAGGAAGTGCCAGGAAGAGAGAGGAGTCAGCGCTGGATAAGAGACTGCCACCAGCGCTGGAGGGACTCCTAAAAACTAAGGGAAAGAAGATGATCGGATAAGGAGGCATCATTTAAGGTAAGTCCTTACATTGGCTTTGGGGGGTGGAAAACAAAATTGCCTTTAATGTCACTTTAAAGTACATTAGGGCAGGTGCACTAATAAAACAGGTCCTCGCCTCTCCCCGTAGGCTTGGATTTGGTAGCTGGTGCTATAGAGAGACTTCTCTGCAATGAATGAGTGTCATTATGTGTGATACTGTTATACAGAGAAGGACACACCTCCCCGTGGCTGCCGTTTTCCTTTCCCACACACTCCCTTTAGGGCTGCTGGTACCTCCTTTCCCCGCACATCACCCCAGGCCTGATGCTCCCTTCCCCGTGCACCACCTCAGGGATGCCGTTTCCTTCCCCGTGCACCACCTCAGAGATGCCGTTTCCTTCCCCGTGCACCACCTCAGGGATGCCGCTTCCGTCCCGGTGCACCACCTCAGGGATGCCGCTTCCGTCCCGGTGCACCACCTCAGGGATGACGCCCTCTTCCCCGTGCACCACCTCAGGGATGACGCTGCCTTCCCCGTGCACCACCTCAGGGATGCCGCTTCCTTCCCCGTGCATCACCTCAGGGATGCCGCTTCCTTCCCCGTGCATCACCTCAGGGATGCCGCTTCCTTCCCCGTGCATCACCTCAGGGATGCCGCTTCCTTCCCCGTGCATCACCTCAGGGATGCCGCTTCCTTCCCCGTGCATCACCTCAGGGATGCCGCTTCCTTCCCCGTGCATCACCTCAGGGATGCCGCTTCCTTCCCCGTGCATCACCTCAGGGATGCCGCTTCCTTCCCCGTGCATCACCTCAGGGATGCCGCTTCCTTCCCCGTGCATCACCTCAGGGATGCCGCTTCCTTCCCCGTGCATCACCTCAGGGATGCCGCTTCCTTCCCCGTGCATCACCTCAGGGATGCCGCTTCCTTCCCCGTGCATCACCTCAGGGATGCCGCTTCCTTCCCCGTGCATCACCTCAGGGATGCCGCTTCCTTCCCCGTGCATCACCTCAGGGATGCCGCTTCCTTCCCCGTGCATCACCTCAGGGATGCCGCTTCCTTCCCCGTGCATCACCTCAGGGATGCCGCTTCCTTCCCCGTGCATCACCTCAGGGATGCCGCTTCCTTCCCCGTGCATCACCTCAGGGATGCCGCTTCCTTCCCCGTGCATCACCTCAGGGATGCCGCTTCCTTCCCCGTGCATCACCTCAGGGATGCCGCTTCCTTCCCCGTGCATCACCTCAGGGATGCCGCTTCCTTCCCCGTGCATCACCTCAGGGATGCCGCTTCCTTCCCCGTGCATCACCTCAGGGATGCCGCTTCCTTCCCCGTGCATCACCTCAGGGATGCCGCTTCCTTCCCCGTGCATCACCTCAGGGATGCCGCTTCCTTCCCCGTGCATCACCTCAGGGATGCCGCTTCCTTCCCCGTGCATCACCTCAGGGATGCCGCTTCCTTCCCCGTGCATCACCTCAGGGATGCCGCTTCCTTCCCCGTGCATCACCTCAGGGATGCCGCTTCCTTCCCCGTGCATCACCTCAGGGATGCCGCTTCCTTCCCCGTGCATCACCTCAGGGATGCCGCTTCCTTCCCCGTGCATCACCTCAGGGATGCCGCTTCCTTCCCCGTGCATCACCTCAGGGATGCCGCTTCCTTCCCCGTGCATCACCTCAGGGATGCCGCTTCCTTCCCCGTGCATCACCTCAGGGATGCCGCTTCCTTCCCCGTGCATCACCTCAGGGATGCCGCTTCCTTCCCCGTGCATCACCTCAGGGATGCCGCTTCCTTCCCCGTGCATCACCTCAGGGATGCCGCTTCCTTCCCCGTGCATCACCTCAGGGATGCCGCTTCCTTCCCCGTGCATCACCTCAGGGATGCCGCTTCCTTCCCCGTGCATCACCTCAGGGATGCCGCTTCCTTCCCCGTGCATCACCTCAGGGATGCCGCTTCCTTCCCCGTGCATCACCTCAGGGATGCCGCTTCCTTCCCCGTGCATCACCTCAGGGATGCCGCTTCCTTCCCCGTGCACCACCTCAGGGATGCCGCTTCCTTCCCCGTGCAACACCTCAGGGATGCCGCTTCCTTCCCCGTGCACCCCCTCAGGGATGCCGCTTCCTTCCCCGTGCATCACCTCAGGGATGCCGCTTCCTTCCCCGTGCACCACCTTAGGGCTGACAACACTGCTTGGGGTTTCAGTGCAACAGAGCCAATGTTGTCAGCTCAACCTGGAAGTTATGAGCTCGCTGGGTTCCTGTCAGGTTCAATAGGTATTTTAATGCACTTCGATCATTTAATTTGCATATTAGCAGCTCCTGCTGGCAGAATCTGAGACAAAATGGCCAATAGCTGATATTTAGAGATCCGAACAATTCTGCTATTATAATCTATAATATATCGAACATGTATAATCTGTATAATGCATGTGGTTTACATTAAGGTTCTTCCTCCATCCAGTATGGCTGGATCACATATTCCTGTATATTAATGTCAGTGTCTGAATCTTCACAGACTGCAAAGTTCTCTAACGCGGCGAGCACCACGGAAAACAACGTAACAATGACCAGTTCTAGGTTACACACACAGACGTCCCAGGAGGGCCACGAAAACATGACCAACATGCTGATCTCTTCCAGCGGAGAACAGAACACACGGAGGAGCAGAGGCGTCAGAAGTACGAATTGTCATCTGTCTGTTTTGTTGGAAATTATCTCTAACTAGTGATCCTTTAAAGCCAGGGGTGGGCGCCTCCAGCCGTTGTGGAACTACAAGTCCCAGGAGGCATTGCAAGATTCTCACTGCCACAGGCATGACTCCCAGGGACAGATGCATGTTGGGATTTGTAGTTAAAGCACAGCTTGAGGGCCGCAGTTGTCCACCCCTGCTTAAAGTGTATATAAAGCCAAGCTTTTTGGGATATAGTAGGGAAAGGTCAGAATTAGGGATTCACCGATACTACTATCGATAGCGGTGCCGATGCCGAGTATTTGAGCGAGTGCGAGTACTCGCCCAAATGCTCCGATGCCTTGCCCTATACTTCCTGTATCAGGAAGCCGAGCAGCGCGTCATTCCACGATTGGCGAAAGAGCATGGAGCCGGCTTCCCGGCCAATCAGGAAGCCAGGCAGCATGTAATGACGTGCTGCGCGGCTTCCTGATTGGTCGGAACCTGGCTAATCATGAAGCCGGGCGCCATGTAATGACGCGGCACCGGGATTCTGATTGGTCGGGAAACCGGTTTCATGCTCCCTCGTCATGAGGTGACGAGGGAGCATGGAGCCGGCTTCCTGGCCAATCAGGAAGCCGGGCGCCGCGCCCAGCTTCCTGATTGGCCAGAAAGCCGGCTCCATGCTTTTTCGTCACCTAGTGACGAGAAGCATGGGGACAGCTTCCCTGCTAATCAGGAAGCCAGGTGGCGAGTCGTTACACGCCGCCTGGCTTCCTGAATGGGACTTTCGGTATCGGCGAGTACCAAACAAAAAATATCGGTATTGGTGCATCCCTAAATCTTAACCAGGTTTTAATTTTGCTACCGGTTTCTCATTGTGATGATTACCCTTCATTTCCTGTCCCAGAGACACGACAGGAAATGAGAGGCAATCCCTCCAAAATGCTTCATTTAAAGATTTGATTAAATCTGAACTTCAACCTTGTATTAGAAGCTGCAACAAGTCAGATAGAGCCGGCCTCATTTCCTAGCTGGAGGATGTCTAGCATCATCTAGTACTTTGCTAAGGCTAGGGCCTTACTGTTCCTGGCCCACCCCTTCCATTCAGTTCTTTCAAGCATGGAGGATCACTATCACATGTGGGCATTGCCTAGGGTGGTCTGCATGTAAATACAGCCTGCCTAGGAACACCCACTCCTCCAGACTTGACACCCACCCATCAAGGCATTTTAATATTTGCATAACTCCCTCCAAGAGCCCGCCCACTGCTTGCATCAGGACTGAGGGCAGTTGAGAGGAGTACTGAGACAGCTGGAGCGTGTTGGGAGTCTGTGTCCTTGGACAGTAAAATATCTAGTTGGATGGGTGGATGTAAGTCACCCGAAGTATGATGTCTACCAAATGAGCAGAGACCAGGGACTATACTATAACATGCAAAGACCGCTCCTTTCTGTACTCTTTCTAACCCCTGTATCCTTGTTCTAGGTTTAGGCCGTGCCAGTCCACCTGACCTGTCCGGGAACAAGGAGGAGTCGGCGACGTCCCCTGTAGACACTTCTGATGAGATTATGGATAGACTCGTGCAATCTGTGACACAGAACCCCAACCCGAGGGTGATGGCTCCGAAAGAACGCAAGAGATCAAGAGCAAACAGGAAATCCCGTAAGTACAACTCTGCCCCCTGCTGGCAAATTCTGGACATGACTTCCTGCCTTACAGCCGCTACATTTGGTATCTGTCATACAGGAGTATATAGTAGGTGGCACAGGAGAGCATTCTCCTTAACACAATCCCAAAAATAAGAGCATTATTCCGCTTTTCAGGGCAGTGGGCGGAGCCATGCAAATCATTTCATTCAGCCCCATCAGGCAATAGCCTTTGTGTAGCAGCTTTTAACCTCTGTTGTTTCTTGATTGACTTCCATTAGCGCAGATTAAAGGAGAACTATGAGGCGAGTGATTTTCACTCAGCCTCATAATCTGAGCCGACGTGTGACAATGAGACTGTCACAGGTCGGCTCAGTAGATCGGGAAGTGAGCGAACACATACCGGCGCTCGCTCACTTCTCGATCTATCCCTGCAGAGAGCCGTGACTGTCACTCATGGCTCCCTGCAGGGATTCCCCCCCTCCCCTGTCCGATCCTCCTGTAGCTCGCGGTATACTGAGCTTTGGGTGACGGGAGGACGCTAGTTTGTGTCCTCCCGTTACCCTTAGGAGAACTATGGGGGAAAGCCCTGACCCCATAGTTCTCCTTTAATTGACTACCATGGGTTGTGTATCAGTTGGGGAGGGGAGGGGGGGGGGGTTCTCCTTATCAGTAGAACCTATCACTTTGCCTAAAATCTGCTGCCTTTATTGTTTCTCATTCATAATTTCCATGATTGTCATCCTCTCTCCACAGTGCGGAGAACCTTGAAGAGCGGCTTGAGTGACGATCTGGTGCAGGCGCTGGGACTTTCCAAAACCTCAGAGGTGGCCGTGTAATCGGCTCCGCCATAGACTTCCTAGGTATCAGTCCACTGCCCCCCTGTGGTGGGATCTGGGCCACCGGCCAAGCAAGCTTAACACTCTTTCCTTGGAGCGGGAGGGTTATCATGCATGGTACCCCCGGACAATGCCAAGCAGGAGCCAACATGAGAGGTGGCGCATGCAGAACCCGGCTATCGTTGCTGCATCACTTTACCGTCCCTGAAGACCTCTTCTGAGTCGTCCATCCATCCTCATCCGCTCCAGGAGTTGTGTTGGAAAGCTGCAGCTCTGCGTTCCTAAGACTTCTACACGTCGACACATCCAAGGGCTTGTCTGTCTGTCTGTCTGCAAAATACTGTCTGTAGGGTCTGAAAGCCACAGAGGCCCGTGCCCAGGAGATGCCCGGCATGGGTACAGCACAAACGTTTATCGGTATTTCTTGTACTTCCCAGCATGCTTGTGGCTGGTTCATGGACCGAATGGGAATATAATATCCTCTGCTCACCAGGAAGGAATGTCCGAACAGAATCCGTTTCCTCAACTCGCCTTCATCTCCATGGCTGTACGTGTCCCCCCGGCACACGATGGCGGTGTCCCTATCTGAGAGCGGCAGAACTGGGAACACTAGAGTTGTTTACGGCCCATGTACACTTACTTAAAGAGTTGCTGTCCATTCAGACCTAACTTTGTCAGAGGACGTTCAGTACCAGGACCTGTGTGATTTGGACTGCCTGACCTGTAAGGGGGTGGAGTGTACCCCCTGCAGGGCTCCGTATGCCGTCCATAGGAGCAGACTATGCACTTGGTAGGCATGGCATGGGATTACAGTCACTGTACAGGGCGGATGTAGACTCTGTACAGCTTGCACAGGGCTAAAAGGCGTTCAAAATGTACATTATATTTGCTAGCTTGGATCGCACCCGTTGCATAAGCTCTGTTTATAGCTACTCACCCTGAGAAACACTTCACAGAGACAAGATAAAGATCGATCGAGAGCAAAGATCAAGCATGGAACCAGGTATTGAATAATCTGTACTTGCCGTCTTCAGCCATTAGATGGCGCTGTGCTCACGGCCTGTATATGATCTGCAGCAAGGGGAGACCTTGGAACAATGATGCTGGGGATGTCAAACTTTACATAACGGTATTTCCTCCTCTCCTGAGGTCTGCTGTAAGATGAACCTGATTGCCGTATCTGCACCAAATCCAATGATATAATAGATTGGCCCGGGGCGTTGGTGTTGGCCCAGGCAACAGAAGAATCGCTGTGTGATTACATGGATGGCGGCTCACCAGTGACAGGCACCGTCCACCCCACTTCCTCCTTCCTATTACACAGCTCGGTTTTCACAGGGCGACTGCATAGGTTGGCGACATCCACTCAGGAACCAATGAGTAATGCAAACGCACAAAGCCAGATTGCAGCACATCGCTCGCCGACAGACTCTCTCCTACTTCTCCCAATGCGTTTCTCCCCTTAGGCTGGCCATACACTTGCCGATATTCCCACTCAGCCCGGTCTGTGGCGCCCGCAGCTGTCTGAATACCCAAACAGTGACCGCAGCTGTCTGAATACCCAAACAGTGACCGCAGCTGTCTGAATACCCAAACAGTGACTACAGCCGATCGGCCTGGTTCCTTCCACAAAAGTCAATTTCAAAATTCTGCCAGACGGATTAAATTTCGGCCAAGTCTACAGGAAATTCGAGCACCAGCTTTAGTCATGAAGGTCCCCTCAGCCCCTATTGGTGAGAAATGCGTTGAAGGAGCAGAAGAGGGTCTGGCGGTTTGTATCGGGATGCTGCCGGGAGGAACGGGTCCCACGTGTGCACTTGCAGCCGCTGGATGATCTTTAAGACCGTCTGGAGGGGTCGGTCATATTATTATTTACATGAGTTGGTGACGCCGATGAGCGCTTTTCCCAGCCCGGCCCGTGTCACAGTGCTGCTTTGTCACACTGGGGTCCCCAGCCGGCACTTCCTGGTGTCCCCAGAGTGAGCTCAGAGACTACAAAATCATGTTAAACCACTGACCAGTGTTTCCTTGTATCCCTGTGAAATCTTTGGTTCTGTTCTGTGTTCTTTCTTCCACTGTGGAGAGCAGAGGATCCACCTTCGTAGGTCTATGTACCACTGTAGAGTTAAAACGGATCCCTTTTAGAACTCATGTTTCAGTGTTTTCTGGACATCGGCGGGTTAAATAACTCACCAGCACTTTGTATGTCCCATAGAAAGTCCCTGGTGGGTATCACCCCCAACCGGTATCCTCCCAAAACTAAACCATATCACCGTGGATGAATATTTATTGTATCTCCATGTCTCTGACAGTCACGGGCCTGCGGAGGAATGACAATTCTTGGGCCGGGTAGATGGTCATCAGTAGTGGGGGAGGGGCACAGACGCAGCGTGATATGAAAGGGTGGGGAGATCAGCTAACAAGGCCTGCCACTGCTCAGAGAACCTGCACTGACATGAACCCCAGAAACCACTATACTGTGTTCCAGACTTCTAACTGCCTCCATCTAATGCCGTCACATGTGTATTGCCGATCGAACTGTTGTCAGCATGACAGGAAGTGAGGGGGGAATAGATATGGGAGAGGCGCTGGGAATACTGATAATCGGTGGTGCCATTTGGCAGGACCCAGTGGGCAGGACCCAGTGGCTAAGGCTCAGTGGCCTTGGTCATGTTGCTCTCCTAACTCTGACGGGGGTTCCGAGAATCAGATTCCAGAAAGAGAAAGCACGAAGAGCGCCAAGGCACAACTGAGTCCAGGAAAGCTTGAATTGTTCATTGTAGAAGGGGGGGGAGGCTGACGCGTTTTGGGGGTCTGTGCACTCCCGCTTCCTCAGAGCTTGGATGTTGTATATATTTTAATAAGGACTCAATGGCACAATTAGCAAACTGAATTCATATGAAGTTTGTGTTCTGTGATGCTGCATTCGGAGGGGATACGGTCGGATATTTTGGACTCCTATATAACGCACAAAAACGTAAGAATTCAGTATCCTGAGTCATACAGAATCCCCTCCGAATGCAGCATCACAGAACACAAAGTTCATATGAATTCAGTTTGCTAATTGTGCCATTGAGTCCTTATAAGAATATACACTGAGTGGCCAGATTATTATAACCACCCCATCAGTACTTCGTTGGGCCGCCTCGTGACTCCACGAGATGGTGAAAGGTGATGCGAGGAATCTGACACGGCACTGTTGTCCTTCTGTTGTCTTGTACCAGTCTTGCCCCTCCCCCGTTCTGCCCTAATATTGACTAGTCGCTGACGGCCACAATTCGCACGTTCAGACCCAGATTTTCAGCTGACAGTCCAGTCTTTAAACACTTTAACAACAGCTGCTCTTGAACATTTAACAAATTCTGCTGTTTTGCTGATACTCGCTCCATGGCTCAGAGCGCCAACAATCATCCCACGTTCAAAGGCTGTTACATCGCGTTGTTTCCTCGTATCTGCAGAATCACTTCTACTGTCGTGGTAACCAACCCGCTTCCCTATTTATAATGGTCTGGCCCTCTAGCAACTTCAGCGCCAAATTATAGCTAATTATAGCTAATTTGCCTACAAACGTCAGGTGGTCATTATAATCTGGCCACTCAGTGTATACAACATGCAAGCTCTGAAGGAGTGTCCAGACCATGAAACGCGTTGTTTTTTTTAAACTGTTAAAGTTCCCTTGGACTCATTTGTGGTTTGGCAATCTTCATGCTGTATTTCTTTTGCTGGAAGTTAGGGGAGTTTTTCCTAACAGATCCCTGGTTGGCAATAAAACACAAAGGAAGTCCTAACCCTCCCTACTCTATACAAAAGTGACACAAAAAAAAAAAGATTGTCTGGCCCTACACTCGTGTCACAGGTTTGTCTGCCAAATGTGTAACTTGAAACACTTTTAGAACGATTTCCTGTAAATCTTTTCCCCGCTCATCCTGGTGGCTCGCTCCATTCCCCGTGATCCCATCCAAGGCAAAGGTCGTGGCAGTCTTGTCCCGTCTCCTGAGAACAGAGCAGAACTCTGTACTTGTAAATCTTTTACAGCTGCTGGGTGCCTAAAATATCCCCCAGACGATGATTTATAGGCGGAGCAATAAAAGTAGGAGGAGCAATAATAGAGACCTGTAGCACTGCTACTCTACAAGATTCTGACGTGTCCAGGTCAATGGTTGGTGGTCAAGTGCAGCTGGTTGTGTGCGGAAGACAGAAGAAAGCGCTGCCTGGGATGCCATGGATTTTAGAATACTCTCCATGGCCAAATATTTGTGGACAGCTGACCATCTCACCTACCGTATGACCATCACTCCTACCGTATGACCATCACTCCTACCGTATGACCATCACACCTACCGTATGACCATCACTCCTACCGTATGACCATCACTCCTACCTTAATGACTATCTCACCTACCATATGACCATCCCTTCTACCATATGACTATCCCTTCTACCGAATGACCATCGCTCCTACCGTATGACCATCGCTCCTACCGTATGACCATCGCTCCTACCTTAATGACCATCGCTCCTACCTTAATGACCATCGCTCCTACCGTATGACCATCGCTCCTACCGTATGACCATCGCTCCTACCGAATGACCATCACTCCTTCTATGACCATCGCTCCTACCTTAATGACCATCGCTCCTACCATATGACCATCCCTTCTACCATATGACCATCACTCCTACTATATGGCCAACCCTCCAAATTATGGAGTTCAGGTGTTTCCAGTGAAGCGTTCTGTTGATACTATAGCATACAATGTAATTTTAGACACTTGGGCTCCTCCAATGTTCTGGTACCAGTTTGGTGAAGGCCCTTTTCTGTCCAGCATGACTGCCCCCTGTGTACAAATCCATAAAGACATGGTTTGTTGAGTTTGGTGTGCAGGAACTCAAGTGGCCTACACAGAGTTCTGACCTCAACCCTACTGAACACCTTTGGGATGAATTGGAATGGTGACTGTGAGCCCGGCCTTCTCCTCCAACATCCAGACCTGACCTCATAAATGCCATTTTGGCCAAATGAGCACCAATTCCCACAGGCACAAGGAAAGCCTTCCCAGAAGACATTGAGGTAGCTGGAGCCACATAGCGGGACGGATGCCATATTAATGACCATGTTTATGGGATGTCCATACTCATAAGGGCTACAAGACCCATGCAGACGTTTTCCCTTTTAGCGCATAGCAGGCCTATCGGAACAAAACGCATAAGGATCCTTATTTATAAAGTTCTTTATTTCCCCTGCCCCATGTTACAGTATCGAATAGAATAGGAAGGTGCAGAACACTTTA
This sequence comes from Nanorana parkeri, assembly GCF_000935625.1. NCBI lineage: Eukaryota > Metazoa > Chordata > Amphibia > Anura > Dicroglossidae > Nanorana > Nanorana parkeri. Next base: position 4,960,168 of record NW_017306274.1, read on the forward strand.
AAGTTTCCATACGCTGCGATTGGTTGATCGCACGCCGCCTCTTTCTAGACCAAGACGCCACTCATTCGAGGGATCGAAGCGCGTCGGGCTTTCACCCTTATTTATTTTCCCGGAGGTTTTTATCGTGCCTTGATGTGTGTACAGCGGGCGACCCGGAGGTCTTTTTAGCATCGTTTTTATAATGAAGAAATAAAACGGCCCCGCGGCCCCCACGCTGGCATTTTTTACAGCGGTTTCTAGAAGCCGTAAGGTGTCGTGTGTGTATATAGTAATTCTTCAGCGTGCTGGGCGCCTGCGGGGCCGGGCACAGACTCTGTGCCATGCGGAGAGAGAGTGAAGCGCAAACTCAGAAACAGTATTATGAGACGATTGTACCACTTTTATTTCCTGTCCGTTCACTCTAATCATACGTGTAGGGTGTGTGTTTTATTGTAAAGCATACAACTTTTTGTTTTGTTTTTGGCTCTCCAATAAAGTTATTGAAATACTAAGACTGCGTGTTGTCAAGGTTACTGCTTTTTAGGACTCGCTGTGTTGAATACGATGGGCCGCCGACACACCAAAGCATCCCGGAAGTGTGGTGCTGCACAGTGCATGTGAGCTTCCTTGGTGCGTTGGGGCTCCAGAAGTTGCTGATCCATTAATTGCCACTGAGTGTGAGGCGCCCTTTTTTTTTATTAACCCTTTCATCACCCTAAGGGCCCCGTCACACCATCAGGAGTGCGTTCGGGCCAATGGAGCACAACCCGGCCGGCTCAGTTTTTTTGGGGGGGAGGGGGCCTGGCGGTGCATTGAACTAAATGGCAACGTAGCCACACCCCCACCTGCGGTGCGATCGCTGGCACCCAAACGTGTGGCACATTAGTGCCTTTGTTCTGGTCCAGTACGAATGCTGGACCGGAAGCGCAGGCACTAATGTGCCACATGTTCAGGTGCCGGCGCTCGCACCGCGGGTGGGGGTGTAGCTACGGTGCCATTGAGTTCAATGCACCGCCCGGCTCCCAAAAAATCTGAGCCAGCCGGGTTGCGTTCCAGAGGCCGAACGCACTCCTGATGGTGTGACGGGGCCCTGAACGAGGCCTCGGTCTCCTGCGCATGCATTGCGACCTGAATATTAACCCCTCACCTCCCTTAACCTGCACATTAACCCCTTCATATCCCTCCTGTCACTGTCCATTAACCACGTCACCTCCTGATCCCCCTGTGTATGGAACTGTACAATAATCTAGTGCACCCAAACCGAGCTCCGTGTTGTCACCCCCTCAATGCTGCCGTTTTCTCATCATTTCGGAAAATTTAGATCACCTTGGGGTGTCGACTTTGCAAAAAAGGGGTCATTTTGGGGGGGCGTTTGTACTGTCCTGACATTTTTATTTGAACAGAAAGGAAGGGAAACTTTTTTCCATTTCATTCATTGAAGGACACAGCGGAAATTTTGATCTCTGTACCGATGGGTTATGCCGCCACTTGCAGGACTCACTGCTCCCTCAAGTGGCGGTATAACCCATCGGAACTTAGATCAAGGTCTCCGCTGTGTCCTTCAATGAATGCCCAGAAAAAGATTTTACGGTGAGTACAAAACCCTTTTTTTTCCAAATTGTTTTTCTTTTTTATACTTAACCATAGCGGTTATTAAATATCGCCAAAATAAAGTTTTATCTGTCCCAAGAAAATGGTATAAAAAACATCTAGATACAATGTTGCATGACGGAGTAATTGTCAGTCAAATTATCACGCTTGGTAATGAAGGGTTGTATACAAGCTGGAACTCAAGAGGTTAAAACAATACCTGCTGATCTTTCCATGGAGGTCCTTGCTGCGGCACTTCCTGCTGTAGGGTGACAACGATCTGTCCCGGTCTCCCAATTGCTCTCTTGCGTTGTCACTTTGGCACCTGCGCCCCTGGTGGCTGAACTGACACAGTGCACGGGCATGGTCTGCCATCGTATGAAACCGGTCCATAGAAATGCCATGAGCATGTAGATGGGAAGAGGCTGCAGGAGATCAGCAGCACTGAGATGCCACAAAGGATAAAATAAAAGGCGAAAACAAGAGTTTTATTAAAACTTTAAGAAAAGAAATGATTGTTGATGACACTCGGCACTTTTGGAAACCTCATGTCATCCAGTTTGGGTTTACATCTGATTTGATTGTTTCAGCAGTCGGGTTTACATAATCTTTACATTGAATAATACTGTGACGCAGAGAATTCCATGAGTCACATGACCCTCTGTTATCACACACATGGTGGACTTCAGCCTGTCTTCGGGCGACGGCAGCCAATCACATTACTCCTTTGGCGTTTTATGTCTCATCGGCCTCCTGCAGGGAATATGGAACAAGTGATGAAACTTTTATCAAATGGCGATAAATATTTTCCGTATTGTATTCATGAGTCTGATCATGAAGATAAATCGCACAGAACGCCCATATATGGTCATAAAAATGTTTCTGTACAATAAGTGAACTCGTATCACATGACTGAGAGGCAGTAAAAAGGTCAACCTGGTTTACATTGAGGGGGGGGGGG
>NW_017306274.1:4962764-5006848 GCF_000935625.1 Nanorana parkeri
AAAATTTGCCCGTCTGTGTGTTGGGGGGGGGGGGGGGGGCATTTCCGATGGCATTATGATATATTTGGCAGCCTGGGGACCTATAGCTAGAGACACTGAGAAATACGAGGGTGACCTTTTCAGGAAATGCTACTTGCCCGGCTGGCTGTCATTGTGGCCCTCTGGACTCAATACCCGGAGCCCCTACCCCACCATTAACATGCAGATTATAGACTTCTGACGTTCCTGATCTGTGTACATATTGTGGGTCAGTGACTCGGGACTGAAGCCAGAGGGGTTGCATAATTGCCGGGCAACAAGCATTTTCAGAAGGATGACAACTTTAAAAACGTTTCCACATGAGAGTTGTAACGTTGCCGTTTAAAGGGAACCTGTTGCCAGAAAATATACCTTAAGCCTGCATAACTAGGTGATGGGAGGCTCAAAAAGGTGCGGGTAGTATACCGGCGTCATGATTCTGATGTGTAATTCTATTGCAAAGCAAAGAGCGTAGTCACATGACCAAGAGCCTTTTGTAATGGCTGCTGGAAGTGGGCGGAGCTGGGAACCCGGGTGCAGATGACTCAGGAAAGGAGGCTGATTTAGCGTATTGGCATCCATTGGTAAACAACTTCACTGGTTGAATTGCTAGTCAGGCCCACGCAAGATGGCCGCCATCGTGTCCGTGGGATAGTTATACATCAACTCAATGTATATCAGTGACACAGGAAGCCGGCCATGTTAATCATCTGATAACATTGTACACTCAGAGCTTGCAGAATGTATTGATCGATCTCACCTGCACATTCCTATGCTTTATATGACTTTTATGTTGAAGGACATGAAGTAAAGTGAGACGGGAATGGAGATAGACCGAGATCCCTTATCAGAGGACTAAACATACATTGGAAACCTTCCTGGTGGCAAAGGGATGGGCGGTGTGGGCTTTAAGATACGCGTTTCACATCTCAGACTGCAGCTATGAGTTTCATCACAGCCTACCGCATTCGGGGGATTTTCTCTCAGTTCCTGACCCGGTGACACTTGGACAAGAAATGGGCGTGCAGTTGTCACCGGGACAGGAAGGCACAAACAGCAATATAAACGCTGTGGTAAGTTCTAGCACAGCAGAATGTGTAATCTGTGTATAGTTCATATTATGTCTTTATAATATTTATGAACCAACTCTATGGTTGTACCTGAGTGCTCAACTATCCCAATGTTGGCTGACCTTTAGGATCCACGGGACCCAAGAGTTAGGTCATGCCCCGCCTTGTCCCTCCAAGGGGGTGTTATAAAATAGAAGAGACTTAGGGGTCTGTTTATAAACAATTTGCAGAGCCATTTGTTCTGTGTGACTAGAGGCAAAAATGAACGTACTTAGTAGTTAATTTCCTTTCAAGATGAATGTAATACCACTTAATGGCCACTAGATGGAGCTGAGGAGCACAGGATATAAATACTTATTTCCTATATTCCTCAGCTCCATCTAGTGGCCATCATGCAATATTACTGAATAATGCATATAATCCTGATATGAAGTCCCCCTTCACATTAGGAGACATGGTGACAGGAGGCTAAATGAACAGCCGCTGGACTTTTTCATTACCTGTTTCTATGTCTTATATGTATGGAAATTCCCGATATTGATAGATGACTCTAGATGAAGAACAATTCATAGATCTGAAACACTTTGGATCCATCACATTCAGAGAACTCACTTCCCTTCTCGGCTTATTTACATATAGGGCATCCTCCACATTTGAACATGTCCTTGTTTTTGTTCTTTCTTTCGCTATTGGAAGCCTGAACCCCAATTTTAACAAACAAGTCGCTAAGGTGTCACCCTTTTTTATGTCAAAGCCAGATACCCACCCCAATCGTCTCTATAACAGAAACCAACAAATGTGCATACCAATGGACCTGCAGAATCCTTCCTATACCATTCCATTGAGTGTTAAAGGTTGTAACAATTCTACCATTTTCTCCAGATTCATTTCTTCATCTAATAATCTGCTACGGTCAGTAGCCTAGGCTCTCCTTCCCTAAATCTCCTCTATTTCTATCAGGATTACTCACTTAGCTGCCAAAGGCAGCCGAGTGAATGACCAAGCCGAAGTGAAGTGAGCCGAACGCTGTTTGAGAATTCACTTCTGGCTTGTGCGGCTCATTTCACCCGTACATGGGCTAATATCACCAGTACATCAGCTAATATCACCAGTACATCGGCTAATATCACCCGTACATCAGCTAATATCACCAGTACATCAGCTAATATCACCAGTACATGGGCTAATATCACCAGTACATCAGCTAATATCACCCGTACATCGGCTAATATCACCCGTACATCAGCTAATATCACCAGTACATCAGCTAATATCACCAGTACATCGGCTAATATCACCCGTACATCGGCTAATATCACCAGTACATCGGCTAATATCACCCGTACATCAGCTAATATCACCCGTACATCGGCTAATACCAGCCGCACATTGTCTGCCTTCGGTCAGCCGAACATGCTCTGCTCCGAAGTGCAGAGGGACTTCGACTCAGCCGATCCAACATCTGGATCGGCTGAGCCGAAGCTCCGACAGCTCATTTGCTGCCGTTCGCCCCTATTCTCGGTAGTAAGTGAATAGCCGAATGCCGCCGAGCGGGATTCGGCTCGGCTATTCTGCTCGGCACCTCAGAGGTAGCGAGCGGAATAGCAAAATAGTTCAATTAAAAAAAAAGTTGAAAAATTATTTTAAAAATGTAAACAAATTTGGAAAATGTAAAATAACCATAAAAATATTTGAAAGAAAAAATAATAATAAAAAACAATTTTGCAGAGCTAGCGGTGACAGCTAGCTCCGCCCAACTGTTTCCTATTGGCCGGCACCTGCCAGAGTCTTCTAGCAGGTCCGGGCCATTTGTTTGGAGATCCATCGGTTTCGGCCGACCTTTCTCCACGCTTTGGGTGTCACTACGGCTCAGCCGAGCCGAAGCACATGCGTTCGGCTCGGCTGCTGTACTGTTATTTTGTGAATAGCCCGACTGAACCGAAGGGCATAGCTGGCCGAAGCGAACCAAAGGATTAGCCAAAGCTACGGCTGGATCCTTTGGCTCTTTAGTGAATAACCCCCTATACTATATCTCTAAGAGAGACTTCTGTTCTCCCATCTTCACAGGGACAAAACAGTCCCTGTGAAGTTGTAGGAACTAGTCCATGGGTATACTACACTTCTAACTTTGGAGGTGGTGGCTGGTCACATGTAGAAGGAATTACCCAGAGTCAGCTTCCGAAATGTTCTTGTCCCCATTTTTCTTCTTGATAATTCCAAAGTCAAAAAGTGGTTTATTTCCGAGTATACGCCAGAAATATGACTTTGGTTGTTATTTGGTTCTTTCTCGTGCTTGGCAAATTGAGAGTCATTCCTCTTCCCTGCCACCAACACATCATCTTCATATCTCAGCCAGAGGGTGACGTGTGCTGATGCGTAAACTCCACTCTCCTCCTATTATTACTGAGGTAACCAGGCCTATGCCGCCCCCATAGCTACTCCCTGTAAATCCCTCCATCAAATTAAAGGAAATTGTTCATTAATACAAAACATTTTTTTTGTGTGACAAGAAAGTCATTATGTTCTTCCTTGTTCTTAAACACCCGCTCCAACAAATTCCTGCCTGCCTCCCATCCCACTCGATGTGGGATAAATGCACCTAATGGTTTGACATTCACCCCCACCAAAACATACTCACCCTCAATTTCCATGCTACAACCCCTTCAGGACTCTTTAACGTCCTGTACATTAGACTGTCATTTATTTGCCACTGGTTGCAATTTAGCATCCACATCTGGTCGCGAACCGATTTGGTTGTGAACCGAATCAAACTGCGATCTGGACTAGAGGAAGCCACGACCATGTGTCAGAGCAGGGAAAATGGCTGCGATTGTGTTCGTCACCGGAAGCGGAGTTCGCGGACGGAGGCAACATTTCGACGAACTTCCTGGTCACGAATCGAATTGCTCGGGAACAGAGGTGTTCGTGAACCGAGGTACCACTGTACCTTCCTATTTTCGGGTAGGTCCTCCCACCCCCGACACAATGGGATGACCAACGGGCTTACTTGGGTTTTTATGGATTTTGGAGATAATATACAGGTGAAACTCGAATAATTAGAATATCGTGCAAAGTTCATTTATTTCACTAATGCAACTTAAAAGGTGAAACTAATATATGAGATATACTCATTACATGCAAAGCAAGATAATTCAAGCCGTGATTTGTCATAATTGTGATGATTATGGCTTACAGCTCATGAAAACCCCAAGAACCCCAAATCCACAACCTCAAAAAAGTAGATTATTACATGCAATCAATAAAACAAGGATTGTACATAGAACAATATCGGACCTCTGAAAAGTACAAGCATGCATATGTACTCAGTACTTGGTTTGGGCCCCTTTTGCAGCACTTACTGCAATTACTTTTGCACGATATTCTAATTATTTGAGTTTCACCTGTAGGTGTTGGTATGGTTTTGTCTATAACTAACAAATATTTAAATTCTCTTTCCAACAAAACTCATTTAACATTTCCCCATTCCAGCCTTCTATTCAGTACCGCCACCATCCCCGGAAATGGGTTCAACTGTATGTCAATCTTTAATAATTTGTTGAGTCCATGAGTACCCCCAATGGCCTCCTGTCTATATTGGTCCTTTGCATTAGGATGACATTCCTCCTCCCTGCCACCCCCGTCGTTAGATTTAATAATAATACCTTCTATATTCTTTAATTTAACTCAAGCATTTCTTTAATCGGGGGAAAAGTCCTACATGCTAGAGAACCAATCCAATGCTTAACTCTTATTTACCAATAATGGCGGCATTTATAATTCATGGGTGTCGGACATGATTGGGTGTGAAAGACACAGAGCCCCATTGACTTCCTTCTCCATTTTTATTTATTTATTTTCCTATCCTATCCAAGTTTATATCATCAATATTCTTCAAAACAAGACAACAGTGGCTTCTTCTATATTTCTATCATAACAGGTTCATTTTTAAGTTCAGGGAGTCCCCGGGTTACAAACACAATAGGGACTGCAGGTTTGTTCTTAAGTTGAATTTGTATGTAAATTTTTGTAAGTGTAACTCCAGCCAAAAATGTTTACGTTTTTGTTTCAGATAGCATAGTGAAGGGTTAACCCCCTGTTAAGTTTGTTCTGCTGTGTGTGCCCCTGTTCAGAAGATTCCACCTCACTTTCTGTCCCTGTGACAATTGGATTTTGAAAATTTTGGGTTGTCGTGGAAACAAGGATTGGTGATAAAGCTTCAGTGGAGACACTTTTTTCCCCATGATAACTCTGACAGGAGTGAATTCCCCTTCCTAGGTGTAGATTTCCTCTCACTTCCTGTTGTCTCAAGGACAGGAAGTGAGATTAAATCTTTCTAATGAGGATACAGACAGCAGTAAAAACCTCACAGTGACCCGGGAAGAAGAGGCGGGCACCCCTCGTCGGCACGTCTAACAAGAGCCAACTTCCTGTAATGTATGTACAGTACTACGAACCGAACCCAAAAAGGCGGGCACTCCTCGTCGGCATGAGCGCGGTAGCATTACAATTACCGATCAGATGAAGAGGCAGAGTGCTGGCCCCGTAGTTCAGATTCCGTTGGATTGTTGTCCAGTTGGCAGCTCTCTAGAATACAAGGTTCATATCTAGGTGCTTGGTACATTATATGGAGAGTTCATAGGAAGACAAGTGCCACACTATGCTTACAGTCCAGAAATGATTTATTGGTCACCAGGAGCTTTGGTTGGATAACACGATTCAGAGGCTTCTAAGGGTCCCCTTCATCAGGAATATACATAATATATTCTTGCCCTGATTAAGAAACCCAAAAAATCGGCTTTGTGTTATCCAACAAAAGCATGTGACCATGAAATCTTCCTAAGGCCTCTCTCTATAGTTTTGCATTACTATCTGTGTACCCCCCCAGAAGACATTCACCATCTCTGTTTCCTCACTAGGACAGGAAGTGACGGAAAATCCAAAATGTTACAGGAACAACGGGGAGATTCTCATTCTGTCTTTGACAAGGTGTTATCTTTTTGTGTGCAGAGGTCAGGAGCTGTGCGGTGATGTCATTATAAAACTGATGCCTGAGATGTGTCACCCCTCCACGGGTTCCTGTCTTTAACCTGACACAGTAATTACAGAGGAGCATTCAGGAATCTGCAATCAATGTCAGCGCTGACAATAATGGGGTGTATCGCTGTGCTCGGATTACTGAAAGGTGTTTATAGCAACCGGTGCACCCAGGAGATGATATCATAGTAAGGACGCTGTCACTTGTAAGCCTTTCTCAGCCTACAATGGTACACAACAATTAGACCCCGTTCACATTGAGCGATTTATCGCGCGGTAATTCCCGCGATATCGCGGCAAATTACCGCGCGATATTGCGCTCCAATGCAATCCAATGCGGCAAAGGGTCCTGCTGTCGCGGGTCGTGTGTCGCTACAGCAGGACCCTTTTTGGAGCGGATTTAGCCGCGATTCAAGCTTGCTTAATGCAAGCTTGAACGCGACATCGCGCGGCAAATCTCGCGATGTCACGCAATATGCAAATCGCGCGACAAACGCGCGATTTGCATATCGCGCAGTGGGAACGGGGCCTTAGGGTTGCCACATGTCCAGGATTCACCCGGACACAGTGCCGGATTTACTCTCTCTGCTGCCCCAAGACCAGGTTCCTCAAAGCGCCCCCCTGCCCGCCAAACCCCCCCATGGAGAGGGAGACCTGCAGGCTGCATACAAGTGATCTCGGCAACATCGCCAGGCTCACTTGTACAGAACATGCGGCGGCTTCCCCGCTGTACATTTAGCTCTGCTTGCCCAAATGTAGAAAACAACTACCCGCCCGGCGCCCGGAACTGCATGTCCCCGGCGTTGGGTGATAGGAATTCCACACCCCTGCTGCCCCAAGGCTGGGCCTTGTGGGAAATCCAGCCCTGCCCGGACAGTCGGGTTTTGAATGCCGTGTCCAGGTTTCATGGCAGCAGAAACCCGGACACAAGATGTCGGGCAGACGGGGGCAAACAAAATTAAGATAGGGGCTACTGACCCCCCACTGAAAATAGTCTCAACTGTGATATTTACATATGAATTGGCAGCGCTATTTACATATGAATATGCCGTGACTCATTCGCCCCCAAAAATGTCCGCTCGTCACTAGTGTTTGCTGGGTTTCGTTTGAAGAGAAGGTGGCAACCCTAGCAACAATGGGCTACACAGGTTACATCAAAACATGGTGGGGGGAATTTATTAAAACTGGAGCAGCTGTGCATAGCAACCAATCAGCTTCTCTCTTCAGTTTGTTCAGCTAAGCTTTGAAAATAGAGAGAAGCTGATTGGTTGCCATGCACATCTGCTCCAGATTTTGTCTGCTCCAGCTTTGATCAATTCCCGTCCATGTTTCTTTGTACATATGATGCTTTATGTTTTGTGATTGTTATTAAGAATTCAGCGTTCTTGTTCTTCTGTTAAAGTCCGGGTGGGCAATTCCAACTGAAACATGCTGAAAAAAATATATATAAGCAGACGTAATCTTTACTGAAAACCATAATTAGATCAAGAGGCATTGGCAATTGAAGTTAACTGTAGATCTTGACTTTTAATGTAAAAGTCAAACTTGGCTGCCCCCCTTCTACCTCCCCGGCATCTCTCGTGCACATTAAAGGACCAATATGGATTCTTAGGAGGTGGGGCCAGGCTAGCTCATCTTGATCAAGGTTGGGGTATCACTGTACAGTATCTGTTAGGGGGTTCTTGAGGGGATGTGGTTAACCTCCCTAAGGAGTTCCCTGTTTGTTCTCTTTTCTATGATAGGTGGAAACCCTCGGTGGAAAATCGGTGGATTCTGTGGCCAAAAAAAGTGCATTAGGGTCTTTCATTTTAGCTCCTCCACAGTCCCTCCAAAGGGTCAAATAGACAACTTCTTCTCAATCACCACTAAACTGTGTTGAATCATACATGCACAATATGGTTCAGCACAGTTTAGTGGTGATTAAGGAGAGATTGTCTATGTGACCCTTTGGAGGAGACTGTGGATGAGACGTCACCCTGTAGTTAGTGCTCTCCATCGGAGAGTTTGGGGAATTTCCCCTTCATGGAGCTGAGGTAATGAGAAAACATTTCTGATTCTCTCTGTGGAGAGGACAACTCGAAGAGAAAGTGCTCCTGTTGTTGCCACCAATGGTGTGAACAAAATAAAGTTTATATTGTTCAAAGAAAGACCATTTTGAGGACTGCAACTACTGCAAACGCACCATAATGATGACTTGGGAGGTAATGCAGACAATTACAGGAGGAAGGGGCAGAAGCGAGGCCAAAGGTACTGAATAGGTCAAAAACCAGGAAGAAGCACCACGGTGAAGAGAACTTGGGGATGGAGTCAACAGATCTGCTGAATCTTCTCTTCGTGAGGCCAAAAAAGAGAGAGAGAGATGGGTGATTGGAGAAGCATTAATGAAGCTCTGATTGACCTGCGTCCTAGTGATGTCCTGTCCATGACAAGTTGATGAAGCACTAGTAAAGTTCTGATTAACCTGTGTCCTATTGGTGACCTGTGGTGAACATGAGAAGTGGTGACCATGACAAGTTGGAGAGATACTGGTGGAAGAATAACAAAGTCCTCGGTAGGTCCAGTGTGGCCCTGGGAACTTGTGGTACCCATCTGCTGCTCCCCTGAACCCCGCATTGTCACCAGGTTACATATCTCTGGACCGTTTGGATGTGTGGCTGTTACTGGACAGGACCTCTGCTTACTCTCTTCTTCATCACATGCTCAATGATGATTGCTCAAAGGGCGTATCACTCACTGCTATCCGTTCCCATCTACAGGGCAGGTCTCGTGCTCTGACTGATGTCACTTTATTGCACGATAAGCATTCTCCATGAACCATCTGTCATCGTGAAGCCGATCACGTAACAGGCCAATCTCACAGATGTATGGTAGTGGTTGGATATAGAAATGTTCAGAATGATAAACTCGTAATTTTGTATTTAAAGTAGATCTAAACCTAATCGCAGAAAATATGTCTGTGAAGGTTCTCATCCATCCAGGTCATGGTATATCTGTAATAAATAAGTCAAGGCAACTGGACTTCCTGTATTCTTCTTGAAGACGTTTCACTGGTCATCCAACCGGCTTCCAACCGGCAGAAAACCTTGTATAAGTGTAACATGTTAAAGAGACCCTGTCACCAACATTGCACAGGAAGATTAGGTCATCTGAATGCCTTCTCACATGTTAAATGCACATATAATCTTAGAAAAAAGAAACTTATGTTGAAATGAAGAGTCTGGAGACTGGGTCCTAGAAGGTCAAAGTTCAGATCACGGAAGGTCCATTAGAGATTCACATCACACCCTACAAGATGCTAAGAGGATTTAGTATTAGGGTGAAAAGTTCACTTCAGCTTTCTCATCAGTCTACTTCACGTCTATGTCAACTCATCCATTCCAATTTTCCAGCGCTGGTTACACATTAAAGGACAACGCAAACAACGCAGATTTTCCACCTGACCGCCCAGGGATTCTGCCTACCCAGAAAAAGACATTGCCGCGCTGGATGTCACCTGACAGGTTCATGAGCCTGATTCACACAGCCGAGAGATTGTAGATCCTGGTGGAAAGAGCCGAGAGCAGTGCAGGCATCGATAAAACATTGCGCAAGCTTTAATGAGATTTCTTAAAGACTTTAAAGTACTCGACAGCCCAGCCTGGGAATGGGAAATTCAAGGTTTAAAGAGACCCTGTCACCTCCAAACTGAAATACAGTACCTGGAAAAGAACACGGATAATGGGGATGTATAGTATGTAGGGAGGTTTACAATCCTACCAGGTTACTGTTTTTGCTGTCTGTGTACCATTGGGGCTTATTCCCGTCACTTGCTGTCCCAGGCGGGGAATGGTGTTGGCGGTGCGCGCTAACCTGGGTGTGTTGGCTCTGCATTATCTCCCCACCCAGCTCTGGCCAGCATCCCGGCCAGCTGACCTTACTGGTTGCCAGGAGCTAAGCAGGACACCGGCCAGAGTGTCCCAGGTTGCTATAAGCTGGGTGGATAGATGCATATGGCCCTTACACATCTCCCTGCCCGGCTTTTAGCAACCTGGGGCGCTCTGGCTGGTGTCCTGCTTAGCTCCTGGCAACCAGTAAGGTCACTGGTTGCCAAGAGCTAAGCAGGACCAGGCCGCTCTGCCTGCCACATCCCCCCTGCCCCACGTGACCCAAAGAGATGCCACCTGAGGCAACGGCTGTCTCATTATAGGGATGGCCCCCTATCCCCTAGCATATCCCCCGAGTTATGGGGAGTTCCCCTCTTAGGCAGCTGTCCCTGGAACAGGTGTCCCCTTTGTCAGATTTCCCCTCACTAGGGATAACTCAAAATGTTGGATTGTCACTCACTTTCACCAGCACAAGTGGAGGGGTAAATCTCCCCACTGGGGACACTGACAGCAATAAAAACCTAAAGCCTAAAAACACAATATTGGGAGATTTGCTTTCCTGAGCTCCCCATGAGAAGTCAGATGTCATAGAGATTTCTCTGGTTACCGGTTACATTGAGTCCACCTAAACCTTCGTAACAATTCCCAGCCCTGATGAAGGCGGAGCGTAATGACCCCCGAAATGCGTTGGCTTTTCTATGCGATCACATAATGAATCATTAAAGTCACGTGATCTCTCTCACCATTTGGTTTGGCGCACCTTTTACTGCTTTAAGGTACCAACCAAGCGGATCCTTGCTGTACGTGAGCGGCCTTACCAGAGCCAATGAGCTTGCCTGAAGCTTGAGGCTTCCGTCATCCAATCCATAACTTCTGAAGTCCCAGCGACCGCTCAGATATGTCTATTTGAACCAGTAAAACATTGACAGGGGTCCTAACCCTTCCCCACATGATCCAAAACTAATAAAAAGGTCTAACCCAGAGATACACTTTATAGCTGACTTACAATGTATTACTTTATTAAAGCTGCAAATTCAAAGGCTAAGTTCACCTTTAAAACCATGTTTCATGTTACACCTATATTCAGGATGGTAGCATCGTCTACGAATCCCCCCCCCCCAAACTTACATGAAAAGGGGGGGCGGGGGTTCCTGACTGCTGTTGTTTTTTTTAAATGACACGGCTGTCTCTGCCCACAGAGCCATGTCATCCATTCACAGATCTTTTCTTTTGTGAATATATGTGCATTATTCATTTATTTATTTTATTAATTTATTTTATTAATTCATTTTATTTATTTATTTAATTAATTAATTTGTTTTATTAATTTATTTTATTAATTTTATTAATTTTTTGTCCTTTAATAATACTGACAATGAATTTTAGGATGACATTAACGGGTTAAGGATTCTGTAAGATTTTAATGGTCGGGTTGGAGCTTTACAGCTCTGAATCAAACAAATGTCGACATCCTGGCCAAGTGAAAGCGCTGCATGGAGGGTGTTATTAGAAGCCGGTGAATCCTGTACAGATGGATGAATCACGGTGATGTTTGGGTGTGAACAACAAAAGCTCTTGCAGGTGTTTTTCTTTATGCAGCAGCCACAGCCTGAGTAGACAAGCCTGACCCCCGCCAGCATGCTGCAGAGGAGGAGCCTTGCTCTCTGTGGGGAAGCAGAGGTCTCTCTGTAGAGGTCTGAAACTCCCCTGCTGAGCCATAGCTACAGCTCTTTAATCAGCGAAGCTCCTGCTCTCTGCTGATTGGTGCAGGGGGTGTGTTTTGGGACACCTCTCCTGAGTCACAAGCAGGGGTTCTCACATCAGGTTCACTATGAGATGGCGGCGCGGGCTGGTGCAATATAACAATGCCCAATGTACTGAGCAGCTAGACTGTCCTCGCTGTGTGAATCTCAAGGCTTCATTTTCTGTTCTGAATGGAGTGTGCCTTTAAGAGACGGTCACAGTGTCCCTGAACCCCCGGGGTGCCAGGCTCCTGACAGGGGCAAAGCACGAGATGTGACAACTTAATGACACTTCCTGTCCTAGGGTGATAACACTTACTCCATGACACTTCCTGTCCTAGGGTGACAACGCTTACTCAATGACACTTCCTGTCCTAGGGTGACCACGCTTACTCAGTGACACTTCCTGTTCTAGGGTGACAACGCTTACTCAATAACACTTCCTGTTCTCAGGTGAAAACACTAACTCAGTGACTCTTCCTGTTCTAGGGTGACCACGCTTACTTAAAGACATTTCCTGTTCTAGAGTGACCACACTTACTCAATGAGACTTCCTGTCCTAGGGTGACAACACTCACTCAATGACACTTCCTGTACTAGGGTGACAACACTCACTCAATGACACTTCCTGTACTAGGGTGGCAACGCTAACTCAGTGACTCTTCCTGTTCTAGGGTGACCACGCTTACTTAAAGACTCTTCCTGTTCTAGGGTGACCACGCTTACTCAATGAGACTTCCTGTCCTAGGGTGACAACACTCACTCAATGACACTTCCTGTTCTAGGGTGACAACTAGGGTTGCCACCTTTTCTTCAAGCGAAACCCGAACATGCTAGCGATGCGCTGACATTTTTTTGGGCAGAATGATTTGTAGCTTATTCATATGTAAATATCACAGTTGAGACTGTTTTTAGTGGGGGGCCAGTAGCCCATGTCTTAATTTTGGTTGCCCCTGACTGCCTGACATCTTGTGTCCAAGTTTTTGCTGCCATGAAACCTGGACACAGCATTCAAAACCCGGACTGTCCCTACCTGCAACCCTAGTGACAACACTTACTCAGTGACACTTCCTGTTCTCAGGTTAAAACACTTACTCAGTGACACTTTCTGTTCTAAGGGGAAAACGCTCACTTAATGACACTTCCTGTTCTAGGGTGACCACACTCACTAACCATACTGTATCTAGGAGCACGGTTGTCACACTTGGCTGCTTTCCTTATTTGCACTACGAAATTATTTCCAAATTATTTTATCATAAAATGATGACAGAATCTACATCACATTGGGGAGGGGGGTCGTAGTTTTACAGGATGTAGCTGGAAAGATGATACATTTTAATTCAGCGCACAGGAAGCTACAAGGACCCTGGAGTTTTGTCAGATACTTCTCTCTACTTGCTATTGTATTAGCCAAGAAGAAAAGGAATGCCGCCATGACATGTACGGATCGGTCACCTGCGATATATGACATTTTTATTCTTGGGTCTAGTACGCCTTCCAGACCCTCAGGCGGGTTCGGCGTCGTGGCGATGCTGCAAGGGTTAATTAAAAGGGCGCCGTGCCCAGCACAGGTGGGAACCGGTCTCCTTAGACTTTGCACGGTGTGTCAAGGATCCTGTTACTGTTTAACCCGCCCGCTCCCCGCCCCTCCCTCCTGCACCTTGATGTCTGGGGCGTTGTTAGGGAAGCCTACGTCTGACAGGTAGGGAGAGATCCTCAGACCTGCCTTGTGCTGCCCATCGCTCACCTCCTCCAAGACTCACCTATTCCGTATGAGATTCCCCTGCTGAGCTGAACCCGCCGCACCGCCATGGCTGAATTCCCCGCCAAAGTCAGCACGCACACGAGCAGCACATCGGAGGCTGCCAGCCATGGAGCATCCTTCATGAGGCCGGACGTATCCTTCCTCAGGTCTATCCCTGGAATCCTCATGATTATCGAGCTGGTAAGTACCCGTCCTCGTCTTCTAAACCACGAACGCGTCTAGATAGGCTAGGGAGGAGTTCCGGGTTTGGCGCTACCATGCGTAGTTGGATGTTGGGATGGAGCTGGTGGTCCACCATGAGGTGAGCTGCTGCCCGTCCCAGCCCCGGCCTCACGGTGCCTCCCCGATGGTCTTGACTGAATCTCTCATGGACCCGAAGCATTTACCTTGAAAGAATTCGCGTTTTCAAGGCTCGTAGTCCCTTAAATTCAGCAGACCAAATTATTTGTAACCATAATGCACCGCGTGGCCTTTGAACTTAGGTCAGCTGGTTTAGAAGGATCAATAATGGGGGCTTTGTCATGTGACAGCCCCCTCGCTGTATGAAGGTGGGTCCCTGACAGCCGTGTGTCAGAGGAGTTTAGGGAAGCATGACCATTGTGCAGGGAGAGATAGTTGCTATGTGGCTCTATATTGCACTATATGACCGTGGATTGGATTGCAGTGTGGTGGGCTACAGATACTTGTGTACCCCCCGTGTTCAGGGTTTATGTTTTGGAGGGAGGGGGGGGATTTTTATTCTATTCTTGAAGGCGTGATCCAATAGAAACTGGTGGATGACCGGAGAACAAAATCATTACATTTTTCATAAATAGCTTGCTGTATCACCCACCATTCATAGTCCTAAACTGGGGGTCTGCAGTCTCTGACCACCTTCTGTAGATGTGTGCTGTCTCTGACCACCTCCTGTAGATGTCTGCTGTCTCTGACCACCTCCTGTAGATGTCTGCTGTCTCTAACCATCTCCTGTAACTGTATGCTGTCTCTGAACACCTCCTGTAGATGTCTGCTGTCTCTGACCACCTCCTGTAGATGTGTGCTGTCTCTGACCATCTCCTGTAGATGTTTGCTGTCTCTGACTACCTCCTGTAGATGTGTGCTGTCTCTGACCACCTCCTGTAGATGTGTGCTGTCTCTGACCACCTCCTGTAGATGTGTGCTGTCTCTGACCACCTCCTGTAGATGTCTGCTGTCTCTGACCACCTCCTGTAGATGTCTGCTGTCTCTGACCACCTCCTGTAGATGTCTGCTGTCTCTGACCACCTCCTGTAGATGTCTGCTGTCTCTGACCACCTCCTGTAGATGTCTGCTGTCTCTGACCACCTCCTGTAGATGTCTGCTGTCTCTGACCACCTCCTGTAGATGTCTGCTGTCTCTGACCACCTCCTGTAGATGTCTGCTGTCTCTTATCTACATCTGTTGCCCACCATCCATGGTCCTTACCAAGGGGTCCTGCCCTCGCTGCTGGAGATCCTAGAAATCTGCAAATATCAGTCTCAGTTGTACCCCTCCTTTCAGGTGCCAAGCCTTTGTAATTCCTCATCGTTGTGGGATTCTAGAAGATTTGGGGCTTACAAAGGTTTAGGCGATAATCTACAAGGTGACGTTTCCTACAACCACCGTCAGGTCCACCTCCACTGTCTATGGTGCAATGTCCCTCATTATCTTCCTGTGTCAGGGTATAATATCTGCCCGTCCTGTTTTAGCTGCAGAGTAAGGTGCTCGTTGAAGGGATCCTTCGAGTTTCTGCAATTAAATCCATGTCTTTGTTTGCTGCCTTTCTCCTCCCTCCCATCCCCCTCCTTACCTCTCGAGTGCCCCTGGGAACAATGGCGCTGCCAAGTACAAGTGTGATGATTGAACTCCCTGTTATCTGTAACCCTGTACTCTGTATCCATTACAGGCACACGTAGCGAGATAACAGGGACAGTAAATGGCAAATTCAATCCCTTGTAACGAATACCGGGGCCACAGAAACCTCAGCTCAGATCTAGGACTGAGTTGGTTGGTGTAATCAGATGGTAAGCTCTGTGGGTCAGGGTTCAGTGTGTTACTTACAGACAGGCCGATTTCATTGTTGGGCCACCTCTGGGCACCCCATCGGTTGGGGAACTGAAGAGACTGGAAACATTTGTACTTCCTAAAACACGGAACAGTTCAGACCCCGGAGCCCAGCCCGCATGGTCCCTTTTGGCACCTCTTGTGTGACTCTTGGGCCCCAGAGCCAATGGAATTTTCCCTTCCGAGGGGCCTTTGGTTTATTTCCTCCACACCCTCTTACTTTCTCCTTTTAAATATTTTTTTCCCTTTTATTTTTGTTCTGGACGTTGTGAAGAGAAATATCAAATCTATCATTTGTAAAGTGGCTTTAGGGAGGGCACATGTGGAAGTATTGATTCGTAAAGGGGGTATAATGGCCGTGATCTGTAGAAGTCGCTACTAAGACCTCAGTCTCTCTATCCCATACCTGCAGTCTCTGACCATCACCTCTATATCTATATGTCTGCAGTCTCTGACCATCACCTCTAGATTTCTGCAGTCTCTGACCATCACCTCCTAGATGTCTGCAGTCTCTGACCACCTCCTGTAGATGTTCCTCACCATCTCCTGTAGATGTCTGCAGTCTCTGACCATCTTCTGTAGATGTCTCTGGGCATCTCCTGTAGATATCTCTGACCATCTCCTGTAGATGTCTCTGACCATCTCCTGTAGATGTTCCTCACCATCACCTCTAGATGTCTGCAGTCTTTGACCACCTCCTGTAGATGTTCCTCACCATCTCCTGTAGATGTCTGCAGTCTCTGACCATCTTCTGTAGATGTCTCTGGGCATCTCCTGTAGATATCTCTGACCATCTCCTGTAGATGTCTCTGACCATCTCCTGTAGATGTCTCTGACCATCTCCTGTAGATGTCTGCAGTCTCTGAACATCTCCTGTAGATGTCTCTCATCATCTCCTGTAGATGTCCACAATCTCTGACCATCTCCTGTAGATGTCCACAATCTCTGACCATCTCCTGTAGAGGTCTGCAACATCTGTAGATGTCTCAACTCTCCTCTCTCTCGAGCAACTGTCGGGCTCTCGGTCCATGACCAAGTGCCCGACTTTTCAGAGGGGGTTACTCCAAAATGACTGTCAGCCATTTTGGTGTCATCCCTCCAATGGTGTCAACCGGGTGACGGCCGCACCCCCTTGTGACGGCACTGGTTTGAGCAGGGGTGGGCATCCCCTGCCCTCCAACTGTGGAGAAACTACAAACTGCTTGCCCCTGGTTTTATGTGTCCCTGTTGGACAAATTACTTCTTAATGTTGTAGTTATGTGTTCAGCACGGAGATCTTGAGGAATGCTGACTTAAGTTTTACTTGCTTAGCAGGACATTACATGTATGTATACAGGAATACAGCATCACCAGGAAACATATCATAGATAAGTATGCATAACCATAGAGACTTACATTGCACTACAGCGCCATCTACTGCTCAAAAGACAGTTACACAAGCAATACAATCAGTATGCTGTTGTATTTCCAACACTTACTTCCTCTACTGGTGACAACGTTATCACAAGGGCAGAAAGTAAACTAGATCTCCCTGATAGGGTTACAAAGAACAGGAAGAGGTTCTAAGCATTCCCCTACTCAAACCGGTCTTCTATCAGAAGCTCCAACTCATCGAGATCTCCAACTATCTGACTTCCGGTGCTCAGAAAGACCGGAGCTCTGTACAGTTGCGGTGCTAATGCGCGCATAGCGTTTTCAGAATACTCGTCGAGTTTGCCAGCTGCTGTATATTTTTATAATGCAGCTGTACAGAAGCTCCGTCAGTCTTTGTGTTTTGCAGTCTAACGCCGTCTGGTCGAAATCTCCAACTTGCAAGGACCCGGCAGTGAGGTAGTTGGAGATTTCGACGAGTTGGAGCTTTCGATAGAACACCAGCTGTACGCGCATGGCAATAAAGCCCATCGCTGTAATTCTGCCATGGAGGTCCATGTTCAGACACTTCCTATTATAGGGTGACAACACTCTCTCTGTCACTCTCGCTTTCGATAGAACACCGGAAAACAACTGGATGGAGTTATACTTTACAATTGAACTTTTGATCTTGCAGACATGTACCGGCTCCTCCCCTGGACACATTTAAGCCAAAACCTATTTTTTTGGTATAGAATAGAGAGAGGAAGAGTGAGAACCTCTCTCAGCTTTTTTATCATCTTTGATGCCTCATTTCCTGTTTGGTCACCAGGACAGGAAGTGGGCTGAAATCTCCCCAGTGGGGTCAAAGGCAGTAATAAACAGTTTTAGAAGATATAATTGGAAGGCGCTTGATTTGGTCCGCACTATTTGTCTTCTTAATGGAATGCCATTCCAAATGAATGTGCATTGTCACAGATTGCCGTGTGTTTCCGTGCATTGGGGTAAAGCGAGTGACTGCACGTGACCACAATTCATACGTGTCATGTTTTTAGGACAGGTTCGGTGTAGGTGAATGGAGCTTCTGGAACCCTCAGGAGCCATTTAAAGCCCATTACACCTTGAGGAACACCCTTAAAGGACACGTTGTAGTAACCCCCCCGGGCCCCAACCCACTTAACTAGGCAAAGCTGACTTATCCCCCCACCTTCTCAGGTCAATACTTACCTCCTATGAGCTGCTGGAACATGCGCACTAACGCCTCATAAATTTGGGTCGTTGCTTCTGTAGTACCGATTAGTCCTTT
Organism: Nanorana parkeri; assembly: GCF_000935625.1. NCBI lineage: Eukaryota > Metazoa > Chordata > Amphibia > Anura > Dicroglossidae > Nanorana > Nanorana parkeri. Next base: position 4,980,974 of record NW_017306274.1, read on the forward strand.
CCATCAGGTGGGGTGCAAAAATGAACTTGTCCCATTCACACCATAGTGTTGTACTAAAGGCGCGGTATCCATGTTTAGCCAGGGTCGGTGCTGCCACTAGGCAGCCGGCTAGAGCGCACTGCTACCTAGGGCGCAGCCTTGACCATTCACCCCCCACGGCGCCCCCCATCTATAACAAATTGCAAAAGCCAATAGCAGGCTGGCTATTGCACCCGCCCACCAAGTAGAGGAGCGTAACTGAGAGACAACTTTCTCTCAGGTTCGCTCCTCTGCTCAGTGGGAGGGGTTTCATTAGCCGGCCTGCTATTGGCTATTTCAAATTAAATTACATCCACCTGTCGCCTGCAGAAGCTTTAGCTGGTCTTGCCTAGAGTGCAAAATAGTCTAGCACCGGCCCTGTGTTTAGTGCAACAAAATGCACCCCGTAGCATTACTTTATTCAATGCAGGGCAACGCACAGCGAAACGCACGGATGGCGAGATGCCATTCACAATGTTTGCACGATTTTTCAGGCCTGAGCATTTTTTCAGCCAATGGGAAGCTCCGTACTAGGAGGAGGTTGGGGTAGTTTAGCCTTGAAAAACACACATTTTCAGGCGCTCCCATTAAGGTCTATGAGGTAAAAAGTCTCCGTTCTGCTTCAGAATCAGCTCGTGTGAATGTTGTGTGAATCAGGAGGACGCAAAGGTGCACAAAGTTGACATTCTCCTCACCGGATGTATAAATAAAGTTTGTTTGTTATGTAAACACATCAACACCATTTACAAGGGAAAACACTGCACAGAGATGTGAGAAAACGTGAGATTCCCGTGTGTTTTCCTGAGCGACACAATCTGACCGAGAATCATTCACACGCCGCGCTCATCCAATCTGAGATCACGGGGGCTCCGCCTCTACAAAGCAATGACTGGCTGATAGCGGCCGCAGCTGTCCGATGGTGTTCAGAGGTCGTCACACATGGAGGGGTTGAGGCCTGTTATAAACAACGGATATCTTTTATTATAATTCTTCTTTTCCTATTCTTATTCATCCTTCGTCACATCTCCTGCAGCCTCTTTGTACTCACTTCCTGTCTACATGCACTCCACCGATGGCGGCATTTCACAGGGCGGGGTTATTGTTGGTGAAACAGTGGGCCTTGTCTGTGTAATGTGTGTTGAAATGGCCACTTGTAGTCTCTATTGGTGACAGGGTGACAAGGCATAGGTGGCAAGGCGAGAACAAATTGCTGACAGGGTGACAACACATTGGTGATAACGCATTGCTGACAGGGTGACAACACATTGGTGATAACGCATTGCTGACAGGGTGACGACGCATTGCTGACAGGGTGACAGCGCATTGGTGACAGGGTGACAGCGCATTGGTGACAGGGTGACAGCGCATTGGTGACAGGGTGACAGCGCATTGGTGACAGGGTGACAGCGCATTGGTGACAGGGTGACAGCATATTGGTGACAGGGTGACAGCATATTGGTGACAGGGTGACAATGCATTGGTGACAGGGTGACAGCGCATTGGTGACAGGGTGACAGCGCATTGGTGACAGGGTGACAGCGCATTGGTGACAGGGTGGCAGTGCATGGCTGACAAGATGACAATGCATTGGTGACAGGGTGACAGCGCATTGGTGACAGGGTGACAACGCATTGGTGACAGGGTGACAACGCATTAGTGACAGCATATTGGTGACAAGGTGACAATGAGCCATAAAGAATTCCAAGATTTAATCTTTCTTAGCCTTATTTGGGGAGGCCGGAGATGGAGGACGTGGGGCTGAGGTAGATGTTGTTTGGCCGGTTGCAGAGTTTATTGGGATCCTCAGACATAAATAATCAATAATCTGATCATGAATTTAGAAACAAACAAAAGAAAACTTTATGTATCTCCGATCACTAAAACCTCCTGTATACACTTCAACATGTGAATGTCGTTTCATAAGTCAGTCTCAATATATTTAAATCTTCAGCTTTCAATAAAATTATACCTAGTGATCCCGCCAAGCACTTCCTGCTATAGGGTTACAACACTTATTCCCCGCGCCTTAATTGTGCTCCTCTGTTGTCACTCTGTCACAGATGGAAACTACAAGCAGATGTTTCCATGCATATTACACAGCCATGGACCGCTGTTGTCACCTTCATTAAACCCGTCCTGAGAAATGCCATGCAGTCATCGCTGGTGTGCATGTAGACGGGAATTGGCTGTAAAGAGGCTGATGGGAATCAACAGCACTAAGATGTTCCCTGTAAAAAAGACCGGTCACTGCTGCTGCTCTCTCTCCTTGTGCGGGGTGACTGGTCTTGTCTCCGCCCCCTCCTGTAATAAAGACCACTCACTGCGGCTCTCTCTCCTTGTGCAGGGTGACTGGTCTTGTCTCCGCCCCCTCCTGTAATAAAGACCACTCACTGCGGCTCTCTCTCCTTGTGCAGGGTGACTGGTCTTGTCTCCGCCCCCTCCTGTAATAAAGACCACTCACTGCGGCTCTCTCTCCTTGTGCAGGGTGACTGGTCTTGTCTCCGCCCCCTCCTGTAATAAAGACCACTCACTGCGGCTCTCTCTCCTTGTGCAGGGTGACTGGTCTTGTCTCTGCCCCCTCTTGTAATAAAGACCGGTCACAGCTGCGTTTGCTCCTTGTGCAGGGTGACTGGTCTCGTCTCCGCCCCTCCTGTAGTTTCCTGTAGTGGGTGGAGCCTGCTGGCCCCTCCCACAGCTCTGCCCCCTGCACAGGCTATGTACAGCACAGTGATGATGTCACTGCTACTTTTACAAGGTAATATCCGGGTTCTTGTCTCACACAAAATAGTTTTGGCCGGAGTCGGTCCGCCGGCGTCCATAAGGACTTAGTGAGCATGGCAGCCGCTGGTGAAGATGAATGCCGGGAATCAGAACACAAAGCTGCTCAGCAACGGCAAGCACCCACTAACCCGCTATAAATGCTAAGTGCTTAGAAGTGTTCCAGAGTGTTGGCTTAACGTGTGCGCTATATAAACATGTTTTCACAGCTAGGACACGGCTTGTTACATACAAACAAAACAAGATTGTACAGAATGTGACAATGAAGATGAAGGAGACCCCTGACCAGCAGAGCCCAGGATGCAGCTGCAGAATGGAGCACACCGCTTTCAGCTGCCAGCTCACATTGACATCCATGTCAATCCAGAGAATCCAGAAATCCACTTTTTTTCCCCAATGGGAATTCTGTATTGCAAAACCCGTTCCCACGCGTTTCACCCAAATCTATCACACATGGTACAATCTGATTGTACAATCTCCTTTAGATCTACCAACAAGCGTCCTATTGATTGCAAGGATCGCATTTTGGCAGAGGCACCCCCCGCCTAACACCACATGCTGTTTACAATTTGCAGCACGCGTACAAGAGTGATTTGTCAACGGAAGACTAGCGGTCCCATCTTCCACCAAGGCAGAGGGACTTGTCGATGTCCCTGGAGGATGTGTGGTGATGTCACCGATCTCGTAGTCCTTCGATAACTTCCTCCAGCAGGTCTGTTCCTTGGTATGGACCTAGGGCTGGGGGAGGAGTCTGCAGGGGACCGCACATTGCACCCACCATGCACTGATCGCGGTTGCAATGCTCTGCAGGCTTTACCTACAAATTCCAACATGCCTCTGCCTTTGGGAGTCATGTTTGTAACTGTCAGTGTTGCACTGCCTCCTGGGACTTGTAGTTCCACAACAGCTGCCCACCCCTGGTGTAGAACTTTTTGCATTGTACGTATGAGATGACGGCGGCGTCCCCGGCCCCCTTTCCCTCCGAGGGCGCAGCAAGTGGCTACACGTGTGTGTGTGTTCTGAAGTGGTGAAATCTTTCCCGGGGATGTGAAGGGTTAACCTTGGCGGTGATGTTGTCAAGATCAAAACACAAAATAATCGCCGTCCTGATATTGCGCAACACTGTCAGCGCGTCCCCACGCCGAAATGCCAAACCGGTTGGCGTGATGAACACACAGACATCCCGCCTTTGGATGGGGCTCGGAGGTGAAGGCTGAGACATCACTGCAAGGCAAAACAATGGCTGCATGGCAATACATGATAAGGTTGCCTACCACTGGTGTAAACCTAATGCCAGCCAATTCTTTGAAACTTTGGATAGGAAAGAGCTAAAATTTCCTGTCATTTGCTAAACGTTTCCATCTGTAACCCGATTGGGTGGATTTGTCTCACTTCCTCTCCCAATGACACCACTATGAGGAATGGTAGGAATGGGTTGTCACGGGACAGGAAGCATTAAAAAAAAAACCTCTCAGAGGTACGAATCCTTCTCCACTCTACTATAAATGTGTTTTTGTCTGTGTCCTCCTTGTCCTGACAGGAAGTGAGGTAAAAATTAGTAAGGGGTGGTCCGGCTTCGGAACCTCTGAGCAAGGAAGTTACATAAGGCCTTTTGTCCAATCAGCTGAGGGCCTGGGGTATTCCCGCCCTGCAGCTGCGTGTAAACAAAGGGGCAGGAGGCTTCTGTTGATGTCATTGACCTTATATGGCCACAGCCATATATGGTAAATATAATTTACCATATATAGACATGTAGCCATATAAGGCCACATGCTTTGCTCACATGACTTCCCCTCCTGCAGCTGATTGGCTGGCATGGAAGGAGCTTCCTCCTGTGTTCGGTAGGAGCTGCATCTGTGTTCGGAGAAGCTCAGATTCGGAACAAGTTCCTCATTCCTACCAATAACGACACAGACAGGAGGCGCTGGACATATCTTACCAGAAATGCATGGTTGTAATAGGCCAACCAAGTAGAGCGCAGTAGCTGGGGGTCAGGCTGATCTTCCACAAAATTCGGGGGGCCCCTTATCTAGGTGACCCAAAATGTAAAAAGCCTAACGGGAGTGCCAGACCAAATATATAGGACCCCAATAGGAAACATACAACAGCCAACGCGTTTCGGGGGCACCAACGCTCCCCCTTCGTCGGGGCTGTTGTAAAAAAAAAACAAGAATGCAATAATGTGATTGGCTGGAACATCAATCAATGAATCCTAAAAGATCACAGAATATGTCACACCAAAACAAAACCCATCTATCAAGAACCGGTAGAACCGGACCGTGAGTCATAAAGCCGGATGACATTAGGAAATATTGTCAGAAATGTTAACCCTTCCTCACTTTGGGGTGGAGTAGATAAGGGTCAGAGCCGCTGTCTTCTTATAGGCTGACAAAGGCACACGTTTTTAACCCTTGCAGTGCTGCCGATCTCCTGCAGCCTCTTTCAGCCACTTCCTGTCTACACCCATCAGCCGGGCATCACCGCCCCGGACCGGCTTCCTGATACTGACGATGCGTGGACCGTGCCTGCGTAATGTGCGTAGGTCTGGCTCCTTGTAGTCGCCATCGGGCATGTGAGTAGGGTGACAATGCAAAATTAGACAATGGTCGCCTTCTAACAGGAAGTGCCTGAACAAGGACCTGCATGGTGGGATCACCCCGTATTCTGCGGCAGATTTTAGATGATTGAAAGTGACTTTTGAAGTGAACGCGTTAGAGCTGATCCGAGATTTTATTCCGATATGATTATTATATTCCTATTATTACCATTATTATTATATTCCTATTATTATTATATTCATATTATTATTATATTCCTATTATTATATTGTTAATGGGTGGTGACCCTCGTCCTCTTCATCCTCATCCTCCTCCAGATACAGAGGAAAATTTCCTTTGTTCCATGGCCGTTAGTGGTAAGTTCCAGTTTTTTTAAAGCTGACGTTTATATTTTGCCTTCCCTTGTCCCCCTCCCCCCAGAAGAAATCCTCCAATGGGGGACACCCTTAATAATGTCTGCAGTTGCCTCCGCTAGATCAGAGCAGGAAAAGGTCTCCTGTTGCATCATGGGAAGTTTGGAGGTTTTTTTTCTTCTTGATCCTGGTTCAGGTTTGGAGCCCCCCGCATTCATTCTATCTCTATGTCCTCTCCCTCCAGCTGTTCATCTACGACGCCTTGGCCACCCTCCTCTACGTGACCGGATTCATCGCCTGCGCCGCCTCCGTACGAGTGGGCGTGAGCATGAATGGCCAAGACTACAACAAAAGAGCATCTGCCTCGGTGAGTGAGAACACAGCCTGGACTCTGGGGGGCGGGGGGGGGGAGTTATCATATTATTAATACAACTTGTGGGTGTTATGTTGGGTGGTTGTTACCATGCCCCACCCCCCCACTGAGGCGTTGGACCCGGATGTATAGCTGATTCGGCCCACTGGCCCCTATTTAGGAGCGCTGTATGCGATTAACTGAAAGAAGTCGTGCCAAACCCACTGCTTCTGAGGGTCAAGACGTGTCATTTATTGATTTCCCAAATGGCAGAAAGATGAACAAAAAAATAAATAGCCGACACATTTCGGGATCCCCCAAACAACTTCCTTTACCAGGGCCACAAAGGCAAAGCCGATCACAACTGATAACAATATTTTCAGATTTTTAATGAGAGATCAGTTGCAATACTTGTACATCACCTTTCATGTTTAATATCTTGATTTTGTAGCCCTGATGAAGGGTGATGGTTTTCTGACCTCGAAACGCGTCGGTTATCTTATGTTCATCAGATTGTATAGTGTATGGTTGGCCTTAGTCTTGTTGGACACTACAGCTGCTGCTATACTTCCTGTTTACTGCAGAGTATCCGTTAGACAGCAGCACTGGCGTCATGTCTCCGCCCACCATCTCCGCCGGGCCAATCACAAAACACCTGTTTGTAAATGGCTGAGTGCAAGGGAAGGGGGTGGAGATATGACCCCCGTGTGCAGCATCCATTTTACTCCTAAGCCCCACCTCCTGCTACTTATTTCAAGTCACATGATGAACCCCATTTATTACTTTAACCAGAGTATAGGCAACCTCGGTCCTCCAGCTGTGCTGAGACCACATATCCCATCATGCCTCTGCGGGTCATACCTGTGGCTGTTAGAGTCTTGCAATGCCTTGTGGCACTTGTAGTTCCACAACAGCTGGAGAGCCGAGGTCACCTTCCCCCATCCTGATGACCTCTGACCTTTGTTTTGCAGTTCTTCGCCTGCTTAGTGATGATCGCCTACGGCGCAAGCAGCTACTTCAGTTTCACCGACTGGCGAGGTCCCGGCGCCAACGCGGCTTCGGGTTAAGCCGGTGCTTCCTCCCCCACAGACGCAATGTATATATATACATAGATTTTTGTAAAAAAAAAATATTGATGTGCACGAACTCTAACCGATGGTGAAGCCGAAGACCACCGGGAAGTTTGGCGGCACCAGCGGACCAAGTCTGGACTCGAGGTTCTTCAGAATATTCAGATTTTCTTTTCTTTGAGCCCAATTTTCCTGCAAAAGAATCAAATTCCACTGATGATCCAATAAAATGATCGCCAGCATTGGATTCCATACAAGTGTAGTGCTGGAACCGTCTAGGCCCCCCGCAAACCCCAACATTCTCACCAGGTAGGGGCCAGGGTATCATTTCCGTGGCAGGTGGCACAGAGATGGGTAATTGAAGGGAAGAGCACAGAAAACATGTGCCCATTATGAGGAGCTCCCACCATCCCTGTGCTGAGTTCCCGGGTCTGTATACCTGCTGTGCCCCATTATGAGGGGCTCCCACAATCCCTGTGCTGAGTTCCTGGGTCTGTACACCTGTTGTGCCCCATTATGAGGAGCTCCCACCATCATTGTGCTGTGCCCCTTATGAGGAGCTCCCACCATCCCTGTGCTGAGTTCCTGGTTCTGTACACCTGCTGTGCCCCATTATGAGGAGCTCCCATCATCATTGTGCTTAGTTCCCGGGTCTGTACACCTGCTGTGCCCATTATGAGGAGCTCCCACCATCCCTGTGCTGAGTTCCCGGGTCTGTACACCTGCTGTGCCCATTAGGAGGAGCTCCCGCCATCCCTGCGCTGAGTTCCCAGCGGTTAACATCTGCAGTGCCCATTATGAGGTGCTGTACACCTGCTGTGCCCATTATGAGGAGCTCCCACCATCCCTGTGCTGAGTTCCCGGGTCTGTACACCTGCTGTGCCCATTATGAGGAGCTCCCACCATCCCTGTGCTGAGTTCCCGGGTCTGTACACCTGCTGTGCCCATTATGAGGATGGCTGATGAATGAACAGGGGAACATAAAGAACAGATTTGGGGGGTGGTCTTGATTGGCCTCTCGGGAGATGTAGTCTTGTGTGTCTGAATGCGATGTAAGGGTGAACCCCATTATATAGGGTAGCTACGGAGCACACCAACGGCTCAATGAACTAGCATATCTCTCCCTCGCAGACCATACTGGACATAACCCTACGTGGTGCTGTAGCATCCAATCAATGGCATCGTATAGGGCAGAGGTATAAAATGTCACCATTGCGTCACCTTCGATTGAATGAACATTTGATAGTTTCATAGAGGAAATCCCAATCTAGTGATATGTATGGGAGGCGTCCCCGGGCTTCTTCCTCCAGACATATGTGAAACTTCCCGGAGTCGCTTGAGCTCCCCCTTGATAAGGACACATGACTGGTCCTCCTAATTATGTATTAATATGTTTTATTAAAAACTTCCTTCTATTTCTAATCTGCGGTCAGCTGACATTTTTTAATTTTTTAGAATGTATTTATCTTTTCTGGAATGACGACAAATGTATTCATGGTATAGATGGGAGTTCCTAAATTTACCATTTAAAGTGCAACTCCAGCTGTAAAGGCCAAACTGGCAGCACTGCAGAGATTTGTTTATAGTGCGGCAGAACAAGCTCAGGGCTGAGTGCTGTCAGGATCCTTTATCATCCATCCTGCTGAGCCCACAGACCGGCGATGAAAGAACTGGTAACGTCCCTGCACATCCGCTCCTGTTATGACATCAGCACTGTAATAGGAATACATACTGGAGGTGTCTCTGATAATACAATCAAAGGTTACATGAAGAAATCACTTTTATGTAGTGAGCGGCGCCTTCCATCCGCCCATCACTTCCATCAACTTCCTGGATCCCCAGTGTGCTTTGCATCTCCTTCCTGCTGCTTGATGTGATGCAATCTTCATTTCTCAAGACTACATCTCCCATCATGCATTGCTTTGGCTAGGCAGCTCACATATACACAGGCCTACCAGCCAAGAACTACCCACAACCAGTGACATCACCAGGGAGGTGCGGCCCACACCCAAGTTCCACCATTGGAGGGATAGCACAATGCATCAAAAAGCAACATTTCGGGGTCTCACAAGGTGCCCTTCCTCAAGCAAAATGAGTGCTGAAGGAGACAACATCCCCTCCACTCATTTTGCCTGATGAAGGGGATCTTGTGAGACCCCGAAACGTTGCTTTTTGATGCATTGTGCTGTCTCATGCACCAATAAACAGACACCAATGATTCATACTTGGAGTGCCAGTGACTGTTATTCTTTGATTATAGACGGTTGCCATAGCACCCGTCTTTTCTATGGAACAGCTGTTTTGAGTGCAATGGGTTCATGGACTGTATCCTAAACCATTGGAGGGGTGACACCAAAATGACTGATTTTGGTGTTACCCCCTCTAAAAAGCCGGGCCCTCGGTCATGGACCGAGAGCCCAACAGTGTCAGGAGAGAGGAAGGGACCCGGCGGCATACCTCATCTCACCGGGTGAACATCCCCTCCTCTCTCTGCCGGCGTCCATCACCAAGATGGCTGCCAGCAGGCGTCAATAAGATGACCGCACATGCACGATGGTGTCACCCCGGTCTCCGCTCCGGGTGACACCCGGCCTGGGGGCACCGCTGCCAAGAACATCAATCAGTATGAATCAAAAGAAGGAGCGTTAAACCAAAATCCGTAAGAGTCCATACAGCTTTAATGATTAAAAAAAAGCAGACAATGTGTTTTAGGGACAACCTCCCCCTTCATCAGGGCCAAAAGAAAGTAAATATGAACTAAAATATAAACAATACAAAAGAAGATTGTTACCTTGTATGACTCTCGCACAATTTTTGGTTGAGCGCAACCTTTTGTTTGCATCAAACTCTAGCTCGGGTGTACGCAACCTCTGCCCTCCAGCTGTTGTGGAACTACAAGTCCCATGAGGCCTTTCAAGACTAAGAGCCACAGTCATGACTCCCAGAGATGATGTGCCTTGTAGTTTCATTGCAGCTGGAGTGCCAAGGTTGTCTACACCTGCTCTAGTTGCATAATAGGACTGGAAGGGTGTCAAACGCATGAGTAGCATCAATGTGCAGAGAATTTATAATCACCGTTCCATGTGCTTCCCTGAAGATTGACAGCTCCATCCACATGCCTCACATATGGCAATAAAACATGGGAACATGGCTGTTGCATCAACTCTTCCATCACGGATCCAAAAACTTCCCACAGGAACGGTATGGCCCAAGAAGATGCTGGGGCATGTAGTTCCACACCTGGTTACTTTGTCCTCGAGTGTGTCACCCTCTGAGCGCTGCTGTGCCCTCTCCCACATTGAAAGGAGAACATAACCATACAGTATGTAGAAACATTTGCTACAATACTTTTTCTACAATGCCCGTGCTAAGAAATGTTGTTAGAATATCCTCCCCCCCCCCTCTGTGCTGCCCCAATAAACATGACTGGGTCTGATCAGGAAAATAGGAAGCTGCAATTCTAGAACTTGTCACTAGGTGGCGATAAACATCTGCAGTGATCGGTCCTGCTGGAGAACGCAGAAAACAGCGCAGCAAAAAGTACCTGTGATGTGTCAGTCTTGTTGGGTGTAGGATCTGTCATCTCATATAATGGTGTTAGGGCAGGGGTGCAGGTCACTGGGCATTTCATGTTATTATACAGGATTTATATAACACCAACCGTTTGCACAGCACTTTACAGTTATAAGGAAGACATTACAACCACAATACAATTCAAGACAAGATGGTAAGGAGGGCGCTGCCCCTGAGGGCTTACAATCTAAAAGTGAGGGGCAAGAGATACATGAGTTAGCTGTGTGTGGGGAGGAACTGTTTGACCCTGCAAGATGGCTCCTTTCTCTGAAACGGCCTCTCGGTCTGGGAAGTAGCTGTGACCCTGGAAGACGGCCCTGCTCTTTGAACCGGCATCTCAGTCCAGGAAGTAGATGGTGACCCTGGAAGAAGGCTTTGTTCTGTGAACCAGCATCCCAGTCCAGGAAGATGGTGACCCTGGAAGATGGCTCCGTTCTCTGAACCAGCATCTCGGTCTAGGAAGTAGATGGTGACCCTGGAAGACGGCTCAGTTCTCCATCTATAAAGCCAAAGTGCGATAGAGCCAACGTGCGACACAAGCTATGGGGATGAGTGCATTCCATGCTCCCCATTAGTTCTCCTTTAAAAAAGGTATGTAGCACTTTGGGGAATACATACACTATGAAAGCAATGACGTATGGCCCCCTGCAGACCCCTCCTGCCAGCGGTGACATCAGTCCCGGAGAGACGGCACACAGGAAGCGAACGCGTCCTCAGCAGAGGGGGCAGGATAGTTTAGGGCTCCATTTGCTTTGTGCCGGAGAGCAGCTTTAAACTCAATCCCGCTACAAGAGACACATGACACCATTGAAGGATTCAGAGTCACGGGATCTGCAAAGACACATTCCTTTATTTATAACAACAGATATACAACACAGTCTGCATCTCACCTCCTTCCCATTTTATAAAATTAAAAAAAAAATAATCACAAGAGGGTGAACGATGTTTGGCCTCAAAGCTTTGTTAGGTCAACAAAAAGGGTCATTCCAGCAGTTTTGGGGCAACAAAAGATCTCAAAGACAGTGCAAACTCTTGCCGTGGAAGAATCAGCTAACATGTAAAATGCATTAAAAAAAAAAAAGTGAGTCCACGTGGGTGATGTGCTTCGATGAGGGCAAAAGAAGCAATGAAGTAAATTGCAGCATTGTGATGGTGTGCGAGACCCCAACATTCTACATTGAAACATATGAAAGCTTTTAAATATAACTTAAATTACAAACTAGCCTTTTTTGGATTAAAAAAAAGGTGAATGAATGATACATTGGCACTGGCTTCTCAGCTATCCCCCAACCTCCCCAAGATGACAATTCCTTAAAGAAAGCAAAAAAAAAAACTTGCACTATATGAACTCACCACTAGGTGGCGATGAACAGTTACAGCCTATTCTACAGCGGCAGCATGGTCTGCACAGAGTCGAATATACACAGCAGGGGCTAGCAGCTGGATGCTGATTGAGAACTACAAATGCCAGCATGCTCTGCCAGCCTGCATAGTTCATCCCCCTACAGAGCCAGAGGCTGCCTTATACAGCATCACACAAGTGAGGAAGATATGGAATACGAAAAAGGATATTTGTTAAATATCTAAGGTCGGGTAGGTATTTATTGAGCAACTGCACTCAAGACGGGTCATGTCACATGGACAGAGCCACAGCCTGTTGTCCAATCGGAACACAGTATGTCCATGTCCACATGGCTGCAACCCTGCACAAAGAGAACGGGCCGGGGTTCAAACTGGCAACCCTGCCGCTCGTATCTATAAATAAGGCGATAAATGATCAATACGACATCTGGATAACCAATCACAGGTTTGACTTTGGCACCAAGTTTGGTCTGATTGGGATTTGAAGCAAGCAACTAAACACGCAGTGTAAACGTGAACATAGAACCCTGTTGGTGTATGGTCAGCTTTATGCACATCAACTGGGTGATGACGTTTCATTGTCCAACGATCAAGCAGCTACAAAGCTGAAACACTGGGGTCATCTTTCTGGCTATGCAAATGTCTGAATCACAAGAGCAGCTGAACAGAATTACAACCCCAGTGGCAGGCAAAACGGTTTCACCTGCGTATTTAGCCATTTGTCTGGAGGTCACAAAAAAAGAAGCACGGGGTGGTAAGCATAACCATAATTAGAGAACGGATTCCAATTGAAGAAATGTGAAAATTTTAAGGGCGACATCAGACAAGTATTTAGAGAACACGGCATGGCCCGCTTTCCCCTGGTATGGCCCAATGTGAAGGGGGTGCAAAGGGAATGTGGGACACAGAAATCCCCCCCTCCCCCCCCTCTACTGCATACAGCATCCCACTCTCCCCCCACCAGCTTGTATGACATGGGAAGACCAATCCACGGTGACACGGAGCCCATACACTTCTGGTAGGACGTGTCAGCATTGGGACAAATGTCTCCATTGCAGCGCACAGAGATCACATAGAAACCTCCAGAATGATTCTCCCCCAGAAGGTTTATGTTCGAGTGTGCTCAGCGGAGATCCTTGCACACATTAAACAGCAGAAGCTGTCCTGTGCATCTGGTTGCCGTCTTAAGGTTAGCGGCATCCAACCAAACGTTCAGCGTCACCATCAAGCTTGGCCTAAAGCGATCCCTTTAAATTTTGGGTGGGGACAGGTTTGAAATGGTCATTGCTGTCAAAATGTAATGCTTGTCCTAGGACAGCAACACTCCAGTTACTGGGACAGGAAGGGTTTCCCCCAATGAGGTCACAGGTAGAAAAACAAACCTGACTGGGGTAATGACCCCTTGCCAACTCTATAAAACAGTTTGTACCCCTCTCCCCCCCTGGAACGGGACGATACAGAGCAACCCGAAAACCCAAGCTAGAAAAGTCCTAATGACCTCTAATTTCCGGTCCTGCCACAAAAGCGTTCCTACTTTTTGGCCCTTGATGAGATGTTACCAGGACACCATAGATCCATAATCAATAGTCCATTTTTTAAAGTGATCACAAATAATGTCATTATTATGTCATGTTTGTAATGTGATCACTTCAATAAAACATTCAGAGTATTGATTACAGAGCCATAGTGTGCCAGCAATAGGTTCTTATTGAAGTCAACTCCAGACCACGGCCCATCAGCAGTGTGCCCCCCCCAACGCAGTACCAGGCGGTTCTAAAGTTCCTACTTTCAGGCCAGGCTGCATTAGCGTATCTGACCAGTCAGGGAGCCACACATGGAAGCAATCAAGTCTTTTTTAGTTTTTTGCAGTCCTGTTGCTGGAGATCAGTCACTAGTTTGACTTTGCGCTTAGCAGTAAGTGTAGGAAGTCATATTGGCATGTTCCTCTTATAAAGGCCAGTCCATTCAAAATTCATTCACTTTTGGGTAGTCTCTGGAGTTAAAGGTATTTAGGGCCCCTATATTCACCATGCAGAACATTACATGATAAACCTGCATCAGTGGCTGCCATCATGCTCTGCCGATAATATATCCCGTGACCGACACTGCTGCCAGTAACCAGTACAAAAAGGTTTTCGTTAGCCGCATAGTATCTGAACAGCCAATTTATTTCAGTTTTTTAGCTGTTCCTAAGGAGTGTGACACATGACTTCCTCTACAGCTAAATTCACAGATGTGACCGGGTCCCTAAATTATTTCTCTGACTCCAACTAGAGTTCCCAGCCCTGCACAGCAGCCATTATGAAGGGGTTCCCCAATCAGCTTTATATCAATTTACCATTAACAGGATAAACCGAGCCAAGAACTGGCTGGGAGATCTAGCTAATAAACCAGGAGTAGCCAAACTTTGGCCTTCCAGCTGCGCTGAAACTACAATTCCCAACATGGATCTGCCTCTGGATGTCATGGCTGTGGCTGTCCGAGTGCAATGCCTTATGGCAGTTGGAAGACCAAAGTTTGGCTATTCCCGCACTAGGCTTTACCTAAAATTGCTCATGGGTGGACTCTCCTTTCCAGGTTTAACACCCCTCCTTAGAACCATCAGCTCAGACTAGAAAGGGTTTGCTGTCCCCAGCAAAGAACGCAATTTCTTGAATGGATTTGGCTTGTTAAAGAGACCCTGTCCGATCTCTAAACAAATCTAAAGACCAGACCTCTGCTAGAGAAAGGCACTTCTACTCAACCTCTCCTTTGTTCCAAGCTCCATAAGGCTTGTCACTGGAGCGTGTCAGATGCTTTCATCCTACACTGTGGTTCCTTCCTCCAACCCCTACAGAACGTGGTATGGGTCAGAGCAAAGAACCAGCACATGGGAGGACCTAGGTGCCCAACATTAGCAGAAGGGTCGCTGAAGAGTCTTATGGAGGCTTCATCACAGGAGGCTGCCAAAGGAAGTTGGTCTAGTACAGGGAAAGGCAAACTCCGGCTGGCCCTCCAGATATGGTGCACCTAGAAATCCAATCATACATCAGCCTCTGGGAGTCATGCCTGTGGCTGTCCAAGTCTTGCAATGCCTAATGGGATTTGTGGTTACACTAGAGCTGGAGGCCTGCTGTTTGCCAACCTGGTATAGTAACATTTCTATTGCAGGGATCTTGTCTTTCCATACGTTTAAAGACTTAACATGGTCTCCAAGTTGTAAGTCAGAAGCAAAGTGATCCTTAAAGTCATAAAGAGCTCAGTGGTATGAAGGCCATGGGTTCAAACAATGGTCTGACGTCATCCTTAAAAGCCATGTCCTTGTTATCGCCAAGTTTATTGCATCACCAGCAACTCTGTGCCGCCTTCAGCAGCTCAAAAGGTTCTCCAAGTTGTGGAACAAAATGGAAGCCGAGCAGCGAACACCTTTGACAGATGGGCTCAGCTGCAGCGGCAGGGACCAGCGATGTGTAAAAGGAAGAGTCCCCTAAGATCCAGCACCTAAAGATGTACTAATATATTACTGCGATATATACAAAATAACACTAAAGTGGTCACCTCGAGGAGGGAGAGACCAAAGGGATCAAGAAAGAACTAGGAGGGCGGGAACAGATTGTAAACACTGACAGATCCCTCGAAATGTGTCCGACACTATCCAGCAGAAATAATTTATTTATCCTATCTATAATATACAGGAAAAGGACCGGGATGTTGGCAAATTACGAGCCCGTCTAAGTAAAACACTCTTACCCCCCCCAACCCTGTATCCTTATCCTCTTTACTTTAAAATACGCTTTCGCCTGACCCTCCTCAGCTCCGCAACTAAGTTATGTGCAAAAAAATCTCATTTCGGCTGGAGACGAGATGGTTTCAAGTCAGGCTCCCTTCCCCCCACCCAACCACAATAACAGGTCAGTGCCTGCCTCCTACAGACCTCTGGGAAGCACTGGGAAAGGACCCTGGTTTAGAAGAAACACCGCTTACAGTTCGCCGATAAAAGTCTATCCACAAGCACACATCAAGGTGCGCGCAGTCCTCCGACCCCAGGCCATTGCAACGGAAACTGCGCGTGTGCAGGGTCTCCGCGCCCTTAGAAACTCAAAAAACGTTCAGTGCAAATTGCCAAGGAGATAAAAAGTACAAGTGTTGGTCATGGCGTCACATTACACAATGCATTCCGCTGCGTCCGATAGCAGTGCAAAGGCTAAATGTGGGCGGTCCTCATACCGCACGGGCCCAATCCCTCGTAAAAGACGTTGAGACCTCTTGGCGTTGTCCACCTTGGGGTGGACAATATCGGGCCTGCGCAAAGATGTGCCCATGTTGGCTTCTTCCCCCCCTCGATGTTAGCTCCTGGGCAGGACTTAAAAGATGATGGGAAGAGGCTTCAGTTTGGCTTTTTGCGATTCCCTGGAGCTCCGTGTCCGGATTACGGGAGGAACGCATGAAAGAGGGGACGTGTGTGTGTGTGAAGCAGTTTAGACACCCCGGAGAGGACGCGGAGTGCGAACTCTGTGATCCTAAAACCGGCGAGACCCAGTACTCTGCAAAACAAAAACCAGAATCAGAGCCTTGGACAAATGGCATTGCTAGTCACAGGAGCAACAAATCAGAAAAACTATAAAAAAAAATGAGAAATGATGGGTTCACTTAAATCTTTCGCTAGAACACCGGCTTCACAGGCAATCAGGAAGCTGGGCGACAGGTCATGATCCGCCGCCCCAACTTCCTGATAATCGGGGCACAAGGCACCGGCAAGTACTGGAAAAAAATAAATATATCAGTACTCGAAAAACCGGTATCTGTGCGCCCCTACCCTCAGTACAGGTTGCAGTAAAGGCTGCTATTTTACGGAGGTTCTGTAGCCGGTGGAAGCCTACGAGCTCTTACACCAGCCCTTATGGCAAAGTTAACTTTGGCCCAGTTACAATGGCTTGTGCAGTGCAGGGAGGGGGCAACGTACTCACCTTACAATAAAGCCAGAAAGAGTGGCCGCCAGTCAATCAGAAGGATGCTCCGGACAACACCTGTTCACCTCAAACCAGGAATCTATACAGCTAGAAGAGAGAACAGAGGCATTAGACCAGAGGCACACCTGCAGGATCTTACAGATACAGGAGAGATGAGGTGACCCCATGAAAATTCACAGTATTCCCCCCCGGAATACAATTTGGATTTAAGTGTCGGGGGTGGTGTAGTGATGGTGTCAGAGCAGAAGTGGGTAGAGGAGACTGTGCTGCAGAGGGGAGCGTGACCCACCCTCTGTAGGCTCTGCATCTCCCGGCCTGGCTCTAAGCAGCCTATGCTCTAACTGGCGTACCGTTCTGCCCTGTGACATCACTGGTTGCCAGGAGCTGGACGCCGGCCAGGGTGTCCCAGGTTGCTGAGATGGGTATGGCTCTGCAGCTCCCAGCCCCGTTCTTAGCAAACTGGGATGCACAGCAGTGTGCCTTCCGCCCCCTTTCCGGCCAAACATTGTGTTGCAGAGCAGCCATGCCACTCCGCTGAGACAACCTAAGGCTAACTCATTAAGGCAGGGGTAGCCAAACTCCGGCCCTCCAGCTGTGGTGAAACCACAAATCCCATGATGCATCTCTCTCCGGATGTCATGCCTGCGGCTGTGAGAATCTTGCAATGCCTCATGGGATTTGTAGTTCCACCACAGCTGGAGTGCCAGAGTTTGGCTACCATTGCATTAAAGGCACGCCCCTGGGCATGACTCCTAGAGGCAAATGCTTGATTGAATTTGTAGTTTTACCACAGCTGGATGGCAGTAGTTTTCCTCCTGTTGTAGAGCAGAGCAGGGGTAGGTAACCTCATCACTCAAGCTGTGGTTACCACAAGTCCCATAAGGCATTGCAAGACTGACTGCCACGGTCATGACCTCACAGGCATAGTGGGATTTGCACTTTCACCACATCTGGAGTAATAAAGTTGCCTATCCAGTGTCATATGATTGACCGCTCGGAGTCTGCTGACATCACATCCAAGATGGCAGCTCCCAGCAGCAGTCTCAGGGCCTTCAGAGGTCTACAAGGGGGTCTTTTATGGATAAACATGCAATATAATACATCAATGCACATATCATCTTATAAGAAGATGTTTGTTGAAGTGAACGGTCTGGTGACAAATTCTCTTTAAAAGAACTTTTACATGAAGCAGTCAGACGGAAGTGGCTCAGCACAGGAGGAGTTAACGAGCTGCCCAGCGAGGCGGATTACTTGTCAGTAATTACCCCCAGGCTGGGCCCTGACAGGAGATGGCTTCCAGCAGTCAGGTTACTACAGTAACGACCGGGCGAACCGAGCCGGGATGCACGCCAAGTAACCAGGACAACTAGACACAGACGATGCACCCGGCACAACGGTGAGAGCGCCACTGACTAATGGCAGCCAAATGCCAGAGGAAACGAATGAGATAAAGATAGGAACTAATGAGAACACGCGTTCGTTTATCCCCTTCACCCACCTGAAGGACGGCATATCCAAATATTATCTCTCACTATATATTATTTCCTAAAGGCCGTCAAATACAACCAGACAAACCTCACAGCTTTCCTCTTCTTCCCATTTCCTTAAAGTGGACCTTGCAGAGCAAAGTCTGCCTCCAACATAAAAAGCTTTAATAAGCCATCTGCATACAAACCATTCGCCCAAAATAAATACCGAACAGGATGCACCATGCCTCCTAACAGAGCTGGGAGCTCCAAATCCTGCCAGAATGCTCTGGGGGTGGGGTGGTTGGGGTTAACCGTGCTGCTAACAAATGGCTTTTTAAAGCCATTTTTGATTGGGGCTTGGGAAAGAAGAAAAAAAAAAAAACAGACCTTTTGCTTACTGTGGAAGCTTTAATACACTGGAATCCCATGTATGAAAAAAACTGGGTGCAGAGAAGGCCCTGGTTCAAGCACAGCCCAAAGAGCACAAGGCTTGTCCAAACACCCCGAGAGGGAGGTTGCACAGTACACAACTATGCGACTAAAGGATGCACCAATATGAAAAGCCGACAGAATAAGGCTACAGTGGATTATACCGGACTCCAAAATCTGAATGGACTTCCTGACTTCCTTAAGAGACATTACAGTATTTGGAAGATGCGGGATGAGTCTACCATGAGTATCTATTAGTGAGATTTTTGAGCTGAGTTGCCAGGTCTATGTCCCCATGAGGAGCTCCCACCATCCCTGTGCAGAGTTCCTGGGTCTGTACACATTATAAGGAGTTCCCACCATTCCAATGCCGAGTTCCCGGGTCTGTACATCTGTTGTATCCCTTATGAGGAGCTCCCACTATCCCTGTGCTGAGTTCCCGGGTCTGTACACCTGCTGTGCCTATTCGAGAAGCTCCCACCATCCCTGTGCTTAGTTTCTGGGTATGTACACCTGCTGTGCCTATTATGAGGGGCTCCCACCATCTCTGTACACTTGCTGTGCCCATTACGAGAAGCTCCCACCATCTCTGTGCTGAGTTTCTGGGTCTGTACACCCGCTGTGCCCATTATGAGAAGCTCCCACCATCCCTGTGCTGAGCTCCCGGGTCTGTACACCTGCTGTACCCATTACGAGAAGCTCCCACCATCCCGGTGCTGAGCTCCCGGGTCTGTACACCTGCTGTACCCATTACGAGAAGCTCCCACCATCCCGGTGCTGAGTTCCCGGGTCTGTACACCCGCTGTGCCCATTATGAGGAGCTCCCACCATCCCTGTGCTGAGTTCCTGAGTCTGCACACCTGCTGTGCCCATTATGAGGAGCTCCCACCATCCCTGTGCTGAGTTCCTGGGTCTGTACACCTGCTGTGCCTATTAAGAAGGGTACCTGCCATTCCTGTGCCAAGATCCCCGGTCTGTAGACCTGCTGTGCCCATTATGAAAGGCTCCCAGACGCAGCTCAGAGGTCTTCAGGGGGGGCTCCCGCATCACATTTTTGCTAGGGGGCCCTCTTGATCTGCAGTTATTATTATACAGGATTTATATAGCACCAGCAGTTTGTGCGGCGCTTTACAATTTAAGGAAGACATTACAATTACAATTCAAGACAAGATGGTAAGGAGGGCCCTGCCACTGAGGGCTTACAATCTAAGGGAGGGGCCAGTGATACATGAGGAGGTAGCTGTGTGGGCGGATGAATTGTTTGAACACGTGATGGTTGAGTGGTCAGGTTGAGGTGGGATAGGCTTCCCTGAAGAGATGAGTCTTATGGGATTGCCTAAAGGCAGTCAGAGCGTGAGATAGACAGGTTGGGGTAAAAAGTTCCAAAGAATGGGGGAGACTCTAGAGAAGTCACACCCCTGGCTGGAGTTCCACGTTTATTGGAACCAATGTAGATGCATGCACACTCCAAAACCGGAGCTGCAATCGGAAGACACGCTTGGATCAGCACCGACAGACCGGATTCGTTACCTTTTGTGGTAAATGCACAGACAGGGCAGTCTGGCTATCGTGTCCCCTTGTGAGAGGTCCTCCAGGCAGATGACACACTCGCCTGCGTCCCTCGTCAGCACGTCGTCTGCAGAGAGAGAGAGGGGGGGGGGGGGGCCACAGGGGGGGGGCACAAGTCAAAAGTGTCCTAATAAGCAATCTGTTTTGTTATTGCACCATGCAACATACAGCCAGGTACTTTGTATTTAAGTAAAGACATGGAAATTAAATCACTTAAAAAAACCAAACAAAAAAAACAAAAACAAACCAATATTTTTTTTTTTATTATACAATATTTTCATCCAACAAAAAACACAGAAAAAAAGAAAAGAAAAAACAAACATTGAAATCACATATTTGATGATAACACTGCTAGCATGCTTCCTGAGCAAAATAAAAAACAAAACATTTTGTACATGTCTGAAATAGATGAACGATGACCATGTCTACAAAATGCTGATAGTACACCAAGTCCATTTATCTGCCAGAAATTCATATAAACATTTAAAGCTGAACTGCGAAATATTCATATAAACATTTAAAGCTGAACTGCGAAATAAGCAAATACTGAGCAGAAGCTGCTTCCTTTTAGACCGTCTCTCTCCAATTGAAACCTCAACTACAAGTGGATGGTAGGATCACCGCTCAGGCTCATTTACTTGTGCAAGTTCAGCTTGATATTAAATCTCTAAACAGGAAGTTGAGGAAATGCAAAACCAACATACAGGTGAAACTCGAATAATTAGAATATAGTGCAAAAGTTATTGCACTAAGTGCTGCAAAAGGGGCCCAAACCAAGTACTGAGTACATATGCATGCTTGTACTTTTCAGAGGTCCGATATTGTTCTATGTACAATCCTTGTTTTATTGATTGCATGTAATAATCTACTTTTTTGAGGTTGTGGATTTGGGGTTCTTGGGGTTTTCATGAGCTGTAAGCCATAATCATCACAATTATGACAAATCACGGCTTGGACTATCTTGCTTTGCATGTAATGAGTATCTCACATATTAGTTTCACCGCATAAGTTGCATTAGTGAAATAAATGAACTTTGCACGATATTCTAATTATTCGAGTTTCACCTGTATGCAATAGGTCACATGTCCAATAACTTTTATTAGTATTTAATGCAGAGCATAATAAAAAAGCATCTACAAAACCTCTAACCACCCGCCTGACAGCACATCTACAAGTGAGCATTCCTGTCCGATGAGGCAGGGCCTGACTGTGGATGGGTTACTGGGTCAGTCCGACTCCCCGAGACAGATGCAATGCCAGTGACAGCTGATCTATTTGTGGTCGTCACGCAGACAAAACCAGAATCACTGATGTACATGCAGGCCAAGTACCATGCCGAGGGGGAAGGGGGGGTTACCAAGACCCCCTTTCTACAAACTAGATGGGAGTCAAAAAAAATGCCTGGAGGTGTGAATGACTACAAGTTCCAGCATGCTTTGCTAACATTGGAGCAAGCAGCAGGAGACAGTAATTGAGTTACGGGTGGAATGTGACATTTTCTCAGACTGATCCTTTATAGGGACTCTGTCCCCAGATAATAAAATAAAGGAGAACTATGAGGCGAGTGAAAATCACTCACCTCATAGTTCTAACCGACCTGTGACAATGAGACTGTCACAGGTCGGCTCAATAGATCGAGAAGTGAGAGAACACATACCGTCGCTCGCTCACTTCTCGATCTATCCCTGTAGAGAACCCTGACCGTAACTCACGGCTCCCTGCAGGGATCCCCCTCCCCTGTACGATCGTCCAGCGCTGACTGGCGGAACGGACGGGGGCCGGTACAGCTGGCTCTGCCTCTAGATAGGGAGAGCCAGCTGTCACTCACGCAGCTGGGTGGATCCAGACAGCATTGTCAGGATCCGTTCCGGCTGCGACGTCTCACTATACTGAGCTTAGGGTGACGGGAGGACGCTAGTTTGTGTCCTCCCGTTACCCTAAGGAGAACTACGGGGAAAAGCCCTGACCCCACAGTTCTCCTTTAAAGGCCAAGTTTACTTTGCAGACCATGTTTTATGTTCTACCCAAACTTAGGATGAAAGCACAGGGGTAGACAATCTCAGCACCCCAGCGGTTTTGGAACCACAAGTCCCATGAGGCCTTGCAAAGACTAAAAACCACATACATGGACTCCCAGGGGCAGAGGCACGATGGGATGTGTAGGCTGCGGCACAGCTGAGGTTGCCTGTCCCTGGTGTAACAGAAAACATCGCCAATGATTCCGCAGGAAACAAAACTTTTAAACATCAAGAAGCCGCTTCCATTGTAAGTGATTCAATCAGCATTTAAAAAAAAAAAAAAAAAAGCTTAAAAACCTTCAGGGCTTGTTCACACCGAAAGCATGTGCGTTCCAGAGCGGTTAGCTGCTGGAACGCACCGCGATCGCTTTGAATCTTCCCCGCGCATACATTGAACATGCACATTGAATACATTTAATACAATGTACCGCCACGCCCCAAAATGCGGGGGGAAGATATACAGCGATCGCGGTGCGTTCCAGCAGCTACCGCTCTGGAACGCACACGCATTCGGTGTGAACAAGGCCTTAGACTTTAATGAATAGGTAGGTACGTACCATTATAGGACAGCCGAGGTTTACTTAGACACATAATAAAGTGCATCTCCATTTCGTCAGAGGCCACGGCCTTGGAACATATAGGGCATCGGAAGCCTGAAAAGGCAAAAGCAGACGTGTCAGTTCCAACATTCAAAACACAGACGTGTCACCGAAATAAAAATAAAGGAAATGAGTCTCATAAGACCTCACAGGGGGCCTGAGCCGTGTACAGTTTATAGCAGCAATCATAGTGGAATGTTTTGGTTCCAGGGTCGGCCTGTCACAAGTACGATCCTGTCTGCGGCACGCGGCAATACATTTAAATAAGTTTCCGCTAATGCTGACATGTCTAGTCCCGGGGGGGATTTAAGGGGGGGGGGAGATTGGACATGCAGAATCAGACATATAGGTAAAACGCAGCAACAGACCACGTGTGTTCCTGATCCACATTTCTGCTCCGCAAAAGGCGTTTCCTGCAAAAACAGGTTTATGTAAATGTCACAGGAGGCTAAGCAAATGTTTCAGGAGACTAAAATAGAAAATATTTGCATCCACAATCGTTTCTACAAGACACTCCGAGTCACATTATAGAAGTGAATGATTACTTTAAAGCAAGGGTGGGCAGACTCCGGCCCTCCAGCTGTGGTGGAACTACAAATCCCATGAGGCATTGCAAGAGTCGCACAGCCACGACTCCTAGAGACAGATGCATTGTGGGATTTGTAGTTTCATCCACAGCTGGAGGGTTGCGGTGGGTGTTCTGCAGTTCTTAGCAAAACTGGGCAGAGGTGAGAATGATGGAGAGCACAGGAAGTAAGGGGTTTTGGTCACAGAAAAGAACTGTAACGGGGTCACATACAGCCGGGTCTTTGGTCACAGAAAAGAACTGTTACGGGGTCACGTACAGCCGGGTCTTTGGTCACGGAGAGGACATGTAATGGGGTCACTTCTACAGCCATGTCTTTGGTCACGGAGAAGACATGTAATGGGGTCACATACAGCCGGGTTTTTTGTCATGAAGATATGTAACGGGGTCACTTGTACAGCCAGGTCTTTGGTCACGAACAAGACATGTAATGGGGTCACATACAGCCGGGTTTTTGGTCATGGAGAAGACATGTAACGGGGTCACTTGTACAGCAGGGTCTTTGGTCATGGAAAGGACATGTAACGCGGGGTCACTTGTACAGCCCGGTTTTTGGTCACAGAGAAGGACACCCCTCCCAGGTTACCTGGCACCCCGAGTGTTTTGCCATTTGGTCCATTATCTTGTTCAAAGGCCATTTCCGAGAAACAAATGTTCAGTCAAATATTTCCGTATACGAATACCCAAAACTGATGCTACCCGTTTCTGCCGGTGGAAAGCACTCACCACCACTCATTACCAGAAGGTGAAAATAAAAGTAAAAATTACAATATAATGGAAATAGAAAAAAAAAAACTAAAAATTTATTATGCTGCAAGAAAAAGGAAGAGACAAACCATGTCCCTATAAATTCCAGGATATGACCTGTGGCCCCTCACAGCGGGGCACCGATAACATCCCCAGCACAGACAGATGGACGACGGTGATGTCACACAGGAGGACTGGAGTGGAAAAAACAATGAGTGCATTTGGGGAATTTTTATGATCTGTTATGTGCCAAAGAAAATCCCACAACAGAGGGATGACTTAACCCCTTAGTGCCGGCCCCTGTCACACCTTCAAGGGGTTCTGGATCAGAGGTGGGCTTCCTTTGATCGCGCCGATTGGCTATAAAAGCACTCCCATGATCAGGAGTCCATCCCACTGGCTCTTGATCATGTGATCCCTATGACAGCCATTTGCAGCAATCATGTGAACTCCACCTCCCACCCCTAAAGACGTTGGGGTAATGATCAAGAAGCAGCAAAAGTAGAAGAAACAGATCCCCAGAATGAAAGAAATTGAAGCAGGGAGATCCTTGCACAGCAGGTCCTCAGGTACAGCTTCCCCTCCAGCCAGGAGAACAGCGAGCAGCACAGTAGTGACATCACCAAATCTCACTCCAAACCTGGTAAGATCAGCAATCAGAGGTGATAGTAGACCTGCACTGTGGAAGCTCTGCCCAAGAAAAGGAAAGCAGGAGACAAGGGACTATTCACCAATAAAGCTTGCAAGCTCCCTGTGGCTAAACTTTTCTCCATAAGTTTGCCAAACTGTGTGGCGGTGGCTGTCATGGCAGAGGCAGGGCTTTGCCTCCTCATGTCAGAGCTTCCCCCCTGAAGACTGGTGGGGGGGGGAATGATCATAACGCAGTAGGAGAGGTGGAGGAAGCCTAGATTCCATCTTTTATTAGCACGATTCCAACATACAACTATATACAGATTCCTGGTGTCTACAGATCACAAGTACTGGCCTAGAGCATGTCACACCACCGATTGAAGCAGTATGGCACACGTGGCCACCCCTTCACCCAAAAGCAGTGTATTCATCTCCTCTTCCACGACAACTCACAGTGCCACTGAGCAGACACAACAAGTGCTTTGAGAAGAGGTTCCAGTCTTAATTTTTGGAGTTCAGGTACACGAAGAACACCGGGATAATAACTACCCTCCTAACCCCTGAAGTGGGGCTACTCCTGCACTGCAAGGGTTAAGTAATTTTCTCTTGGGAGCTCAAACAGTTCCACTCACCCAATCCGGGCTGGCTGCTAGACCAGTGCCTTCAGCCAGTCTCCTCCTCGGCTCCAGCGATGAAATGTCCCTCTGTGTCCTACAATGTATAGGGCGTGCCATCTCAAATGGACCCTAGAGCGGTGGAGCGGAGGTGGAGACAGGCTGAAGGGACTGGTCTAGCAGCCAGCCAGGATTGTGATT
>NW_017306274.1:5006942-5018556 GCF_000935625.1 Nanorana parkeri
CCACTACAATAGTTTTGTTATTTGCCTGGGGTTGTTCTTTAAAATCTGGGTTGCGTTCACAAATGTCTAAACACAGATCAGCCCTGATGCAGTCTGATTACCCAGGGGGAAGGAGAATGAGGAAATCCTTCCTTCGGCCTGCAGCCGATTAATCCGGCTCGACCGAAATAATGGCTCTTTAGCAAGAGGCGGAGCTTAAATGAAAAATGTATACTGCTCCTGTATACTGTGACATGCCAAGAATGTATGTAGACTTGTAAAATTGCTGTGAGGTCCCCTTTAAGCAGAATTTCCAAGCTCCAGATCTCCATAGGATGCAGGAAATACCTATTTTGCCATCTGGAAGCAAAACCCCCGGGCCGGGGCCACCTGACGGGGCACCACTGAGAATTCCAATGGACTATTTACCTTCCTGGTTGCCATCATACCCATGTACACAATCAATACAACTCTGCTGACGTGTAGCAAAAGGTCAACACAATACCTGAACGCCTGTTACACTGCGCAAATAAACTTTACCTGGAAACTTTGGGAGAGGAACAGACAAAGATAAAAAAAATGTACTGAAGTTCTATTAGAGCGGAACCACAAAAGGTTCCCAGCACCTAATGAGAAAGTTTGCTTGATTACTGCGAGTGGAGGGGAGGAACAAAATAAAAAAAATATAATATATATATATAATCTATCACACACACGTTCTCCAAATTTTCCTTTAAAAAAAAAACCGCCAAAAAAACAACAACACATCTCACACCCTTTCACCCCGCTGGGGTTCTTGTGGTGACGTGCTGAGTGCTACCGACGTTAGACCGAGGGGAGTCGAGAGGTCAGTCTGGCGAGGGTTAATCTATGGTGCTGGGGAATCTACCAAAAGGGTAATTGTGTCTGCAACTTTAAAGGCCAACTCCAGCATAAAATAAACACCCTTGCATTCTACTGGGGTCCTTCTTTCGGGTGTCCACATCATTGGGTGCACAAATCCCATCGGCTGTCCACCAGAATGCACAATACTACTGATGTCAGTCTCAAGGGAGTCAAGGGGACTGGCCAGAGAGGGTTAATGAACATAGGCCCGAGGGGAATCGAGGGGGAATCGAGAGGTCCAGCTGGCCAGGGTTAATCTACGGTGTTTGAGGCATGGGAAATAGGGACTCCACCACAAGGGTAATTGTGTCTGCAACTTTAAAGTCCAACTCCAACATAAAACAAACAAACAGTGATGGTCTACGGTGCTTGAGGCTGGGAAATGGGAGAGGGTTAGTCAACGGTTCTGGATTTGCAGTCTCCGCAAGCTGAGACTGCATTGGTGGGGGACCTGGAAGGGACCAAGATGAGTATAATTTGCTTCACCAGGCAAGAAAATCTAAACACCAGGCAAGACAAGATGGGTTGGAGGGCAGAAGGGAGAGAGGGTACTAGGGATCTGAATGGGGGACCAAGATATAATTTTCTTCCCCAGGTAATAAAAAAAACTAAACACCTGGCAGGATGGGTTAGCGGAGTGATGGCAGAGAGATCGTTCTGGCCCGGAGTGGTACTTTAATTCCCAATCCTGCACCAGAATGCAAATCAGCTGGCGTCTGCACCTCCATTTTGCTCTGTTCTCCAGAGACGTGCAGACGGGGGCCGTGGCCCCGCGTCCTATTTCTAGAGAGCAGCTGAATCACAAGTGAGCAAGGAGAGACTTGCCGTGCCCGGGCGCTCTCTTGCCATCTCATGCTGAAAGTGTGGGCAGCGCAGGAAAAACAGGAGTCTGGCAGCTGCGCCTCCCCCGCTGGCAGCCTGACACACTTAGCAGGAATACGGGGAGGAAGCGGCGGTCTTAACTGACATCCTGTGCGATGTGCGGGCGCTGCGAGGCAGCTGCTCCTCTGTCCTCCGCAGATCTCTCGAATGTGCAGCTGCTGGAGGAAGCCGCCACAGGAAGGAGCAACGCTCTGCAGGGCAGGACGATGGTGTCATGATGGCCGGGGTCGATGTTCAGCCATACCGCCAACATATGTACAAAGCTCATCACATTTCACTTACATGTAATGGGATCCGCAGAGAGGAATTTTTATTGGTTGATAAGCCGGGGTATTGTACTGAGATCGCTATATGGCAATTGTATCTGCAAGTGTATGGAAACCCCAACAATCCACTTTCCTCATTGGCTCGAATATATAAAAGACAAACAATTGAAAGCTTCGCCCCCCATTTTAGTAGCTGTCACCTTTACCATGATGGCTGTATCTTGGTATCCCGCCCCGCAGTGGCATGCCTCCAGTCTGTGGCAGCCCTTTGCCAATCTCCATGGCAAGCCTGTGGTCTCTGGCCACCAGTTGTGGCAAGCCCTCAGTCTCAGGAAGCCCCTAGCCATTTGCAGTGCTGCACTGGCCACCAGTTGTGGCAAGCCCTGTCTCGGCCACTCTGTGGAACACCCACAGTCTCAGGCCACCAGTAGTGGCAAGCCCTCAGGAAGCCCCTGGCATAAAGAACAATGGCCACTACTGCACTAGACCACTGGCACCAGCTTATCTGGAAGGATTAACAGCAATCCAAACAAAGGTCTGACCCCCCCAATTGGCTGTTTTTCACCAGGGGGGGTCAGTTGATGAATGTAAGCCTGACCAAGATATTATTATATTATTAGCCCAGAGCAAGGGCTGTCATCTCACATCTACCTATAAGCCGTACAATTTCCTTTGTAATTAGGACCACTCTAAAAATCTGCCCCCCTCAAAAAAAGGACAGTCACACGTCAGGCTGGAAGGGATTAAAGGATTATGGGAAAAGACCAGGAAACACCGAGCCCTGAAAGCAGCCGGACCAATTACATTCCATGAAAAGGAAATCTTTCTACAGTCATCTAATATTCGCAGCAGAGGAGGCGAGCTGGAAATAGACAAAACGCGGGGACCGCGCTTCCCTCTAAGTGGCAGTCCGCAGATGACTCGCCTTCCAGATAAAAGAGATCACCCACCGAAATAGCAGAAGCGCCGCAGGCTGGAATTAGAGACAATGCAGAACAAGAGGGTACTGCGCATTAACCTCCTCCGTGACATAAACGCGATGACACCCGACCGTGCCAGGGGGGAACTGCGGGAAAGCCGCCGCGCTAACTAGCTGCTGAGAGGCATAATAAAGATATAGACTATACGAGGACCAGGACACGTGAGAGCAGAACTTCAGAAGTGACAAATCCACAGGACACACACGCTATGCATGCGTATGTATATATAATGTATGTGTAAGTATAAAATATATTAGACATATATACACACTATATTTTATGATTTTTCGCTTTACATTTTATATTTCTTTTATATTTGACACCTTCCATTTTCATTATAACCACAGTTTTCTTGTCCACCATCATAGATTCCCTCCCAACTTCCTGTTTGATCACCTGAACGGGAAGTAAAGAGGAACTCTCCAAAAGAGAGACATCTTAAAAGGAACTTTTCTCATATCTTTAAAATAACCTAGGCACCTTTAGAAATGATTAGTGATGACAATCTATAGATACTTCTAGATAATTGCCGGCTTTGTATTCTTTGCATACCTTATCTTTCTTTTCCTCCTCAGTCTTCTGACAGCGGCCATGTTTACTAAGAGCAGATTATTGGATCTCCCTTTACTTCCTGGAAGTCTGGCACATGTGACCAGAACATGTGACCATGCACATAATTTCAGGGGAGTAAAATGCCTTTCCCTGAGATCTCATGAGATTACAGATGAGATTTCCCAGCAATGCTCTACTGATGTAACCTTCCCAAGATGCAACGCTTGGGCACATTACATCACTTGCGCCAAAGTGGACCAGGAAGTGGAAAAAAAAAAGTAAAATCTTAAGTCAAATAGAAATATTTAGCTAACGAATGGAAGAGGAATTCATATCAGTATGCAGAGCTGCACGCTGATGCGATTATTAGTGAAAAGGGGTAAAGGTCCACTTTAATGTCCAGCACAATACTGAGTGCCCAGCAGGCCCCACCCACTAAAGTCTAGTAGCAGTGACACCATCACACATACATAGCCTGTGCAGAGCAGAGATAAGACCAGTCACCCTGCACAAGGAGAGAGCAGCAGTGACCGGTCTTTATTACAGGAGGAGGCGGAGACAAGACCAGTCACCCAGCACAAGGAGAGAGCAGCAGTGACCAGTCTATATTACAGGAGGGGGCGGAGACATGACCAGTCACCCAGCACAAGGAGAGAGGAGCAGTGACCAGTCTATATTACAGGAAGCTCTCACACTGGATCCTGCACAGACCTGGAAGAAATGCACAAATCTCACCAAGATTCGAGGAGACGCGCACACACATGACTTGTATGAGGACAATATTTTCTCAGCTCAGCTTTAAAGGAACCGATGAAGACAATGGCCCTCTGTATGAAGAGTACACATGTGATCGGGTCATGCGACTGAAGAACCAGATAAGATGACGGTACAGAAGAATCCATAGCGGAATGAATTATGTCCCATGATTGGACTGCGGTGACTGTGAAGGACAAAGATTCTGGAGATAAAAGGAAGCCTCGGATTCCAGACGCCATTAAGATGCGCAGACACCTCGCCCGCCGCGGTATGCAGAATATAAAACACCTTTCCCTCCAAACCGGTCGGCGGGGTGTACAAAGACAGTATCGAGATATGATTAATCCCATGTTTATAGGAACTCCCTGCTCTGCCTCTTGCCGCCAGGAATACATGAAAGCACACCGCTCCTTTAAGGACGGGGCTGGTTCAGTGAGCACGTACTTTAAATGATTATTTAGGAAGAGTTTATTTTAAGCAGATCAAAGTCCTAAATGACGGACATCTCATCTTCTAAAGCAAGGGCAGCCAAACTCCGGCCCTCCAGCTGTGGTGGAACTACAAATCCCATGAGGCAGTGCAAGATTCTCACAGCCACGACTCCCGAGAGATGCATCATGGGATTTCACCACAGCTGGGAGGGCCAGAGTTTGGATACCCTTTATTTTAACCTTGTTCTTTTATCTCCCGCAGCCTCTTTGCAGCCACTTCCTTCTACATGCATTCCGGCAATTGTTGCAAGGCATGCATCAGGACAGGCTTCCTTATGACCAATGTCTGTCATGATGGAAGCCCCTGTGGCAGGGTGACAACATAGGAACACAGTTGGGAGACAGGGACAGAGCGTTGTCACCCTACAACTGGAAGCACATTAAGACCCAATTGGCAGGATTGCCAGGTATTACGTACAGCGACAGTGCGAACGGGGGGGGGCCATATGTGGCTGGAGCCGTGGTTCAGGGACGGGGCAAAGCAACGTCGCTGCCAACAACGCAACACTCCATTGTAACATTCTTTCATCGATACAACTTTCATTCTGATCTGGGAAATCAGCCCATTGTGTAACAGCAGAAGAGAAAGAAAATATTCAATTCAGCCAAAAGCTTCCGTTTAGTTTTTGGGTTCAGAATTGGCCACAGCCTCATCGCAGGCTCTGCATTGTGAATGGGAAAGGGAAGTGGCTGCAAAGAGGCCGTGAGATGAGCGGAACTGAAATGCAACACAGGACCAAACAGAAGTATTCTCTTAAAAAAGGGTGTGCATACACTTTAAGGGCCCATTCACACCTGGAAAGATACTAAATTTGCATGTACACACACACACCTTTCACTTTGAAGCTCAGACATGAACAAAAACTGCACCTGCACCAAATTCTTTGACTTCCTGTTACTGGAGGTTTAGCCGCAATCGCACATCCCTGATGTTCTATACTGGTCAGCGGCTGTATATAAAAGGGGAACTGAGCACGCAGAGCATGTATATACACTGTGTATGGGTCAGACACCCAACACTGACTGCGACCTGTGTGGCCATATGACCGGCCGCCATCACCGAGACTTCAACCATTCACCACGTCCTTATTGCTCTATAATTACACAGCTTAGTAGAACTTGTCTGACCGTCCTGGATGAAAGTGCATGTGGCCCGAGGGGTCGTCACAATACATATACAGGAGGGACGCTGGTCAGGAAAGTTCTCCAGATTGTGAACTGGGCCTCATGCTCAGTGTGTGTGATTCAGGCCTAGCACCTCCTGTGGTGCCTTGCCCCCGTGGTGGGTGATGGTGGATGTCAGCCTTGGGTGTCCCCATGTGCACGGCGTAGCTTTCCTTATTAGCGATAAGCCCCTCTCCTGAAGCCACATTGAGATCAAACATTCAGCACCGCATATCTTTTCTTCAACGTTCGTTGTACCACCAATTGGACTTCATCAGAACTAGGACCATGGTATTGTACCGAGTTATATATAGAGACATCAGCACATGCCATGAAGGAGATTGCTTTGATTTAAAGAGAATGTTTGTAAATAAAATGGTTTTTGTTTTTCATCTTTCTTGCCACATTTTGTATGTTTTTAGTGAGGGTGACCCACAAAAAACCCCCAAAACATTCGTTACTCTTTCCACTGTTCATTAGCCCATTTATAAAAAGGCGGCCCATTCATAAGGGCATTTGGTTTTCTGAGGCACTTGGAGAACTATGGTGTTGGGGCTTTTCCCCATAGTTCTCCTTAGGGTAACGGGAGGACACAAACTATTGTGCCGGGATCCGCCCAGCTGCGTGAGTGACAGCTGTCTCTGCCTATCTAGAGGCAGAGCCAGCTGTACCCGCCCCCTCCCCGGCCAGTCAGCGCTGGCAGATCTGAGCGGGGAGGGGGGAATGCAGCCCCTCCCCTGTCACGGCAGAGAGCCGTGACAGGATCGAGAGGTGAGCGAACGCCGGTATGTGTTCGCTCACTTCCCGATCTACTGAGCCGACCTGTGACAGTCTCATTGTCACAGGTCGGCTAGAACTATGAGGTGAGTGCAAAGCACCCCCCTCATAGTTCTCCTTTAAATTCTTATTGTCACCTTTTACATCCTTTGTTGCATCTCAGTGGGCTGATCTCCCGCAGCCGCTATGCAGCCACTTCCTGTCTACAGTAAGTGGCTACACACTACATACCATTTCTGGGGTAGGGTTTCCTGATGGCAATAGTGGGCCATGCTCCTTACAGGCTCCATTGGACCCCCTCATGTGATTCACGTCTCTACTAAAAGTGCAGAAGAACTGGGGGACGGAGTGTTGTCACCCTACAACAGGAAGTGTCTGAACATGGACCTCCATGGCAGAATTACAGCGATGGGCTTTATTGCCATGCGTGTACAGCTGGTGTTCCATCGAAAGCTCCAACACGTCGAAATCTCCAACTACCTCACTGCCGGGTACTTGCAAGTTGGAGATTTCGACCAGACGGCGTTAAGACTGCAAAAACGCAAAGACTGACGGAGCTCTGTACAGCTGCATGTTAACAATATTCAGCAGGTGGCAAACTCGACGAGTATTCTGAACGCGCTAAGCGCGCATGCGCACCGCAACTGTGCAGAGCTCCAGTCTTTCTGAGCCCCGGAAGTCAGGTAGTTGGAGATGTCGATGAGTTGGAGATTTCGATAGAACACCGGCATCGTTGATCTGTGCTGTGAGTGCACTATATAAGGAGACAGAAGGATGGGATTCTGATCATGTGACCACTGACAGCCAATCACAGGCTCGAAAAGCCCAGAAGCCATCTGACATTAAAGGGACGGTAGTAAGGGGTTAATGAAAGCTGCAGGTTTAAAAGCAATGAAAATGGCTTCAAATTACATCAACATGTTAAGTCTCATACTAGATTTTGGGAATTGCACTCACACTCATGTATGATTTTGATGAATGTCAGAGACCTGCCGAATTTTGTTTCACTTTAACATTCGATTTTGGTCATTAATGGAGTTTCCAGAATGAAAACCACGTTCACTTTGGTCAGCAATAATTTTCCATCTCGCTCCTTCCATTTTTCTCCACCTTGGTCAAAAAAAGATTGTCCATATGACCCCCGGTAACTATTTAGACCATCGAGCGAAGGTTACGAAAACTAATTTTAAGGAAACGTTACTGGTGTATGGCCAGCTTTAGTTGTCAAGGCGACAAAGTGTCCCCATTAGAAGATTTCCCATCTAGTCCTTGCTCTGGGTGATAACTCGGCCTTCTAGATCAGGGGTGTCAACTCCAAACTTGCCAAGGACTATGCCGAGGGTTGCGAATAAAAATCAGGTGCTGGACTTTAAAGATCACACAACAAAACCGTACTCTCGTGCCGCAGTACAAAGCTCGGGCCCACTTATTATAGGACTGTCCTGGTGTGAGGGCATTACAAGTGACAGCAGTCCTTGTCCATTAAATGGAGGGGGACTGCTGCCACTTGTAATGCCCTCACACACCGGACACAAGGATAATCAGAATGGACACAGACAGCTGCCACTTGTAGTGTCATATTGTAGATATAACTGTCCTGGTGTCCCGTGTGAGGGCACTACAAGTGGCAGCAGTCCCTGTCCATTATAGAATAGAAAAATGTCACAAACACACCGCAAGTTGAAAAGAGCAAAATGTTCATTTATTGCCAATAGCTGTATCTCATTGGCAAGCGCTTTCGGGGCCACGCAGGGTCCCATTCATAATCTAGAGAGTTATCTCTAAGCCTGATGGGGACGCTGCGTGGCCCCGAAAGCGCTTTTTCCATTGTTCCTGTGTGGCGGAATCCCGGTAAGGAGTGCGGTATGGTTCCATTTTACTGCCTTCCATTATAGGACACTCCTGTGTGTGAGGGCACATTAAAATGGACACAGTCAGTCCCGCATATACACAATGGGACTTACCAGGAGCTGCCGAAACCAGGAGGCAAGGAGGAACATATTGGCGACGAGAAAACTGCGGCCCAGGAGGAAGGTGCGGCCGAGGAGAAACTTGCGGGCAAGAAGGAACCTGCGGCCCAGGAGGGAGGTGCTGAGGAGAATTGCGCGGGCGAGAAGGAACCTGCGGCGCGGAAGGGGAGGTGCGACTGAGAAAGGTGTGGGTTAGAAGAAACCTGCGGCACAGGAGGGAGGTGCAACAGATGAGAAAAGTGCGGCCTTAGGTGGGAAGTGCGACCACGTGGAAACGTGCAGGCGAGAAGGAACTTGCGGCCCTGGAGGGAGGTGCTGAGGAGAATTGGAACATGCGGCCCAGGAGGGATGTGCGACCAAGGAGAAATGTGCAGGCGAGAAGGAACCTGCGGCCCTGGAGGGAGGTGCTGAGGAGAATTGCGCGGGAGAGAAGGAACCTGCGGCCCGGAAGGGGAGGTGCGACTGAGGAGAAAGGTGCGGGTTAGAAGAAACCTGCGGCACAGGATGGAGGTGCACAGAGGAGAAACGTGTGGCCCACGAGAGAGTTGCCGAGGAGAATTGTGCGGGCGAGAAGGAACCTGCGGCCCAGGAGGGAGGTGCTGAGGAGAATAGCGCGGGAGAAAAGGAACCTGCGGCCTAGGAGGAATGTGCGACCGAGGAGAAACGTGCAGGCGAGAAGGAACCCGAGGACAAGGAGGGAAGAGCAGAGGAGAATTGCGCGGGCGAGAAGAAACTTGTGGCCCAGGAGGGAGAAGAAACTTGCGACCTAGGGGGGAGGCTCTGAGGAAAAACATGGACGTGCGGGGTCTTCAGTGCGGCCAGCTCAATTGTCACTCCAATCGTTGATTAGTAAAACTAAAAAAAAATGTTTAAAAAGGAACCTTGTTTGCCTGTGCAAAACTCGGGACTGACTGGCCTAAGTCTTGTGGCGGGCCGTTTCTGGCCCAGGGGCCTTGTAAATAACATGTGTTCTAGATGAAGCCCCCCAGTGTCTATTCTCAGCAGAGACTACTTCACAAGTGACTGATGGTTTCAGGACCTCGGGTACCGAAACCGAAAGATAATTGACATGAATGTGGAACTTCCCTAATCTCATCTCCAAACACCATGGGGGGGGGTCCCTGGAGGGGCTTGATGGGAGACAATAGCTACTGGTGATGGAGGGAACATACACATAAGGTCAGCCAGGAGGGGGGCGGGGGTGGTGGCGAGAAGGATCTTGCACAACTTCCACAAAAAGCAATAGGCCAGACATGTCATGTAAACAAAAGTGTGGCCCAAACTGAGTGAATTCCCAGCAATTACAGTTCTTTGGAAAATTGACATTCTGTAACAGTTGCAACATCATTACATACCACAGGGAGAAGCCTTATGCCAAGATTATTATTTTTTTAAGTTTTGGATTATTATTATTATTATTATTATTATACAGGATTTATATAGCACCAGCAGTTTGCGAGGCGCTTTACAATATAAGGAAGACATTACAATCACAATACAATTCAAGGCAAGATGATAAGGAGGGCCCTGCCCGTGAGGGCTTACAATCTAAAAGGGAGGGGCAAGTGATACATGAGGAGGTAGCTGTGTGGGGATGAATCGTTTGAGAATGTGATAGTTCAGTGGTTAGGTTGAGTTGGGATAGGCTTCCATGAAGAGAGGAGTCTTAAGGCAGAGTGGGAGATAGACGGACAGGTTGGGGTAGAGAGTTCCATAGGATGGGAGAGGCTCTAGTGAAGTCCTGGAGGCGAGCATGGGAGGAGTTGACGAGGGAGCTGGAAAGCAGAAGGTCATTTGAAGAGCGGAGGGGAAAGGAATGGAGAGGGATTAGAACCCCCATCAGGTTTTTATTGCTGCCTGTGCCCTAGCTAGGGAGGTTCAACCTGGTGACCATCACTGAACGAAAATGCCAAGCTTTGGGTTGTCACCAGAACAGGGATAGATGGGAAATCTTCCATTGGGGACACTAGTTATGGTAACCCTGCTGACCACCACCAGGGATTCCCTCTCCCGTTGTGGCCATAGGGGGCCCATTTAGACCTTAAAGCAGGGGTAGCCAAACTCCGGCCCTCCGGCTGTGGTGGAACTACAAATCCCATGAGGCAGTGCAAGATTCTCACAGCCACGACTCCCGAGAGAGATGCATCATGGGATTTGTAGTGTCACCACAGCTGGAAGGCCGGAGTTTGGCTACCCCTGCCTTAAAGCATGGTATTAACATGCGTGCCGCTATGTGTGCTGCATCAAGACAGTCCAATCAAATGGGCAAACCAACAAAATGTCCCAAAAAAATTAACATGCACAATTTTTGGGAACGCAGCACACCACAAGGCATGGTAGAGCATCAAGCATTGTGATATGCTGCAATGCATCCTGCAACTGACTTGAGTTAGGGTGCACATCAATGGCGGTCACAGTTTTAAAACGGATGTTAGCACAATGTTAGGAAAAGTGCGTCTCGGACCCAAAAACATTTTCTTAAAGGAGAACTATGAGGTGAGTGCTTTTCACTCACCTCATAGTTCTAGCCGACCTGTGACAATGCGACTGTCACAGGTCGGCTCAGTAGATCGGGAGGTGAGCGAACACATACCGGCGTTCGCTCACCTCTCGATCCTGTCACGGCTCTCTGCCGTGACAGGGGAGGGGCTGGATTCCCCCATCCGATCCGCCAGCACTGACTGGCGGATGGGACGGGGGAGGGGCGGGTACAGCTGGATCTGCCTCTAGATAGGCAGAGCCAGCTGTCAGTCACGCAGCTGGGCGGATCCAGACATAATTGACGGGATCCGCTTCAGCTGCGGCTCTCAGTATACCACGAGCAGCAGTTTGCGGTATACTGAGCCTAGGGTGACGGGAGGACGCTAGTTTGTGTCCTCCCGTTACCCTAAGGAGAACTATGGGGAAAAGCC
>NW_017306274.1:5018672-5031741 GCF_000935625.1 Nanorana parkeri
CCTCATCCCCAAATGAAACAGAAAGCCACAAATAGATGAAACATTACCCATGTTACCTAAAACAAAGGAATTTGGCCACCAGCGGCACTTTTGGGACACACCGATGGAAATAGTAACCAGCTGTCAACAAACCCTCAGGGCTCACAGCAGCTCAATCTGACTGCACAAACTTTCTCACGTCTAAGTTTCTGTGTCACTCTCCCGCTCGTTTGGGCGACATGTCAGCGGTAGTCACATGTGAAGCAAAGTTTATGGAAACAGCCCCCGGCCAAGGTCGCCAGTTATAATTAGCTGGAAGACACCTGTTCATGTGCAAGCCAACGGCACCGTCCCCCCTGAGCCAAAGCCGATCGCAGGGCCCTGAATGTCAAAGTAAAGAGGACCTTCCACCAATCTGACAAGTCAAACATAAATGTCACCAAGATACAACTGTAAAATAAAAAAAAGACAAAAAGGTCCGTGTGCTCCACCGATATCTCGCTTGCAGCTGACGGTTTCCTTCTGCCTCTACGCCGCCATTATTTTGATACCGGAGTATTGGGAGCTGGCTGCTATCGTCGCCATTTCACACCGCTAGATCCTGCACATGCGCACGTGGACATGACCTTCAGTTTAGTTAACTCATTGCCATGGTATCGGCAACACCAGCGGATGGTGGCATTATGATGCTATGCAATGCCTTCTGGGATATAAGGGATATATCAGGAGGCTGTGGGTAACCCATGGCCTAAGTGAGAAAGAAGGACGGAGGAGAGTGGAAGGGCTTAAAGGAGAAGTCTAAATGCCCCTCTTCCCCTGACCTGACCAACCCACCTTCATCCTCCATGTATACATACTTGCCATAACAGTATAGCCGCGGTCTCTGGCAATTGTTTATATTATGGTCATGCCAGCACATTACAGCCATATAAACTTTTTATGGGGCCTTCTCCGGCCTCAGGACACAACCCCACGGATTAGAGGAGTAAAGGCTATAGACCTTCTGTTAGGTTATATATTGCGGTCTCATCCAATTGGGGAAATAAACCCTATTTGTCCTGGGGACCAGTCAAGACAAAAAATTCTGAGTTATCACCAGTGCAAGATGGGAGAAAAAGATATTCCAATGGGCACCCTTGTTCT
Source organism: Nanorana parkeri (assembly GCF_000935625.1). NCBI lineage: Eukaryota > Metazoa > Chordata > Amphibia > Anura > Dicroglossidae > Nanorana > Nanorana parkeri. The sequence goes on from NW_017306274.1 coordinate 5,019,795, forward strand.
GGTTACAAATGTTTAAGGATTGGGGATAAAGCCTTAGCCCTGTCCTTCCCCGTGCCTTCCCATTCCATTTCCTGTCCTTTCCGGTGCCTGGCCTTCCCATCTCCTGGCCTTCCCATCTCCTGGCCTTCCCATCTCTTGGCCTTCCCATCTCTTGGCCTTCCCATCTCTTGGCCTTCCCATCTCCTGGCCTTCCCATCTCCTAGCCTGTTCTTCCCATTCCATTTCCTGCTCTTTCCCGTGCCTTATTCTAATTCTTGTGGTAATGGGGATTTCCTTTCATTTCCTGTCCTGAAGACAACAGTAAGCAAGAAGGAATCTTAAGACAGCTGTCACCAGACCAGAGGTCCCCATTGGAAGATTTCCCCGAACCTCCTGTTTTGAATAACTTTCGGAAATAGAAGAACGTGACTCTGCAGAGGGGGATCAGATAATTCTAGAAATCCAGACAGCAGTTGCAACCTTTTGCCTCACTGACATGGACTTGTGTCAATACGCAGGAAGATGCTGCAGATTCTTGTAGCTGTAGTCACCAGCAGTTTGACAGCTGTGGCCGGGAAACCTGAACAAAGCAATGACAGGCCGACAGCAACCGTCACTCTTTGCAAGTTTCTGCAGATCCAACATTTGCCAGCGGCTAGGGAAAGACGACGATTGCATCCGGGGCCGGTCATGTGTGCCTAGATGCATGCAACATGTTGGAGATGCGAACAGCTGCAACTCCCATCATCCTGTCAGTGTCTTGTCCACAAGCACGTGATCCCAGCTGCAGGAATCCAGACCGGCCAGAATCTCCAGTGTGAATGAGGCCTAAAACATTTAGAAAACTCTGAAGGACACTACACTTCCATTACAGGCTCGCATTAGTATAAATTACGCAACAGTGGGGGAGGGGATGCCTATTGGGAAGAGGAAAGGGGGTGGGGGTGGTCTGACATATATCCTGTATATGATGCAACACTAAGTTTTAATGTAGCTGATCCATCACAACCTCCTGCAGCTTCAGGATGACATGCAGGATCTCCCAACTTAATGAACAGAAAACGTATCTGAAACATTCTCCTCCAATTTAATAAAATCTCACGTGCGTTCTCTAGAGAGCTGTGGAATTGCAGCCCGGGCGGCTCACATGGGTTCAATTTCCCCATTAATGAGACTTGTGCATCACATTGTAACTGGATTTGGTACATGTTTAGACCGTCATACATGTACTTTGAAGGGTCGGTGTGCTCAATGCGAATACACTGGGTATATCTGATGAGAATCCTTTATTTCAAACTTGGCTCAGAAAAGCGGAAGACCCAGAATAAAGCACGCTGTTACCAGAAGCCGATCTTGTCACTTCTATCATCTGAAAAGCATGACGGGACGTTATCAACCGCTCAGGAAGACGATCATGTGGTTGAACACTAAAGATGAACTAAACGGAAACCAGAGCCTAGCACAGGTGTCTCTGCCCTGACCACAAACGGGTCGCAGTGTAACTGCTGAAAATTCATTTCAAGGGATGCAAAACAAGCTGGAGACATTAAAAAAGTTGGACTTCTACTTAAGTAGATGTCCTCAGGCAGGTTCTCTAAGAAGGTGCACCAGAATTGTCCAACTGAAAGGCCTACACCAGGTCTGGACAAATCCCAAAAGCCAGGTTGCCAATGCTCCTTAGAAGGGAGGTTCTCATAGGTGTACCAGGGCTTGTCCAACTGAATGGCCTAAACCAGGGCTGGACAAATCCCAAGTGCCGGGTCACCAATGTTTCTTAGAAGGGAGGTTCTCTTAGAAGGTGTACCAGGCTTGTCTAAGTGAAGGGCCTAGACCAGGGCTGGACAAAGCCCAAAAGTCAGGTCACCAATGCACCTTAGAAGGGAGCTTCTCTTAGGTGTACCAGGCCTGTCCAACTGAAGGGCCTAAACCAGGGCTGGACAAATCCCAAGAGCCACGTCACTAATGTTCCTTAGAAGGGAGGTTCTCTTAGGTGTACCAGGCCTGTCCAACTGAAGGGCCTAAACCAGGGCTGGACAAATCCCAAGAGCCAGGTCACCAATGCTCCTTAGAAGGGAGGTTCTCTAAGAAGGTGCCCCAGGCCTGTCCAACTGAAGGGCCTAAACCAGGGCTGGACAAAGCCCAGGAGTCAGGTCACCAATGTTCCTTAGAAGGGAGGTTCTCTTAGGTGTACCAGGCCTGTCCAACTGAAGGGCCTAAACCAGGGCTGGACAAATCCCAAGTGCCGGGTCACCAATGTTTCTTAGAAGGGAGGTTCTCTTAGGTGTACCAGGCCTGTCCAACTGAAGGGCCTAAACCAGGGCTGGACAAAGCCCAGGAGTCAGGTCACCAATGCTCCTTAAAATGTATAGCAGGTGCAAACGGAACAAACTGGCTCCTGAATTCTATATTCATTTTTACAACTTGCTTTGTTCCCATGTGTAGTCTGTAATGACATAATACATGGAAGCAGCCATATTTACTTTCCGTTGTGCCTCAATGACCCCCTGACCTCACATGTCCACCAGACCGGATCGGTCTAATTGAAATGAATGCAGCCTCTTATATTTGGTGATCTGGGGAACTGGAACAATTGAGCAGTTTTTTTTTGTTTATAGTAGAACTGCAGCCAAAATGTCAGGTTTTGGACACAGTAAGGGAAATTTCCCTTCACTTCCTGTAGGGATGCACCGATACCGGTTTTTCGGTATAGGGTACGAGCACCAAAATGTATCTTTCGGTACCCGCCGATTCCGGTATTTCCCTAGCAGGGAGTGGGCTTCCCGGGCAATGAGGAAGCCGGGCAGCATGTCATTACCTGCTGCCTGGCATCTTGATAGCCCAGGAGGCCGGCTTCCTGGCCAATCAGCATCAAGCCAGCTTCCCAGCCAATTAGGAAGCCGGGCGGCCAGTCATTACCCCCTGCCCGGCTCCATGTTCCCTCTTGGCACTGCCGCTCAGAGGAAATCTCCCTCTTACCAGAAGTGTCAGTATCGGGGGGGGCACCAATACAGATACTATTATCAGTACATCCCTAACGTCCTGTCTTACAGCCACAAGCAGTGGGGAAGATCCCTCCAAAAGTCTTGTCACCAGAGCTAGTGTCCCCTTTGGAAGATTCCCCAAAATTTGGGATTTTCCTTCACGTTCACTGAAAACGGTCACCAGGACAGGACAAAGAGGGTGAATCTCCCTAATGGGGACACAGACAGCAATAAAAACTGGACAGGGGTGTCTTGTCGCTCTCTATTGTATCCAATACGAATAAAGTTTTGGTTTCAGTTTGAGGCAAGTCCTGTCGCAGTAAGGAGATTCAGTCATGGCGACACGCAGCGTTCGGATATACAGGACATGCGAGTCTTCGCCATAGGTGAAAAGACGTGAAATCGGGAAAGGTCTTCCTGCAATCGTGACATAACTCCCAATACCCCAAACTGACCTATCGCCATAATAGTTATCCGAGTCACATAAAACCTTCTCCGAAACCAGTTTTCAGGGATCAATTGAATGTCTATAAAAGATCCAAAAAGTGTATTTTTTTCTGGCCATTCATTAAAATAAAATCAAAAGGAGATTGCACCGGCCATCATTACATCTGACCATACACATCACAATCATTGCTCTGACAATCTGACACCAATGGCATCAGCCATGACCAAGGACACCATTGTTAAATTGCATACAGCACATATACTTCTATTAAAGCTTTGCCACTGGAAACTATGTCGTTTCCACAGGTGAGTACTTTCCACCGACTGTGGTGGTGCCAGTTGCAGGACAGGTGAGCACAGAGGGGTACAATGACCCGGTTGCAGGACAGGTGGGCACAGTGACCCGGTTGCAGGACAGGTGGGCACAGAGGGTACAGTGAAACAGTTGCAGGAAAGGTGGGCACAGAGGTGCAGTGACACGGTTGCAGGACAGGTGGGCACAGTGACACGGTTGCAGGACAGGTGGGCACTGAGGGTACAGTGACCCGGTTGCAGGACAGGTGGGCACAGCGACCCGGTTGCAGGACAGGTGGGCACAGAGGGTACAGTGACCCGGCTGCAGGGCAGGTGGGCACAAAGGGTACAGTGACCCGGTTGCAGAACAGGTGGGCACAGAGTGTACAGTGAAACAGTTGCAGGACAGGTGGGCACAGTGACCCGGTTGCAGGACAGGTGGGCACAGCGACCCGGTTGCAGGACAGGTGGGCACAGCGACCCGGTTGCAGGACAGGTGGGCACAGCGACCCGGTTGCAGGACAGGTGGGCACAGCGACCCGGTTGCAGGACAGGTGGGCACAGCGACCCGGTTGCAGGACAGGTGGGCACAGCGACCCGGTTGCAGGACAGGTGGGCACAGCGACCCGGTTGCAGGACAGGTGGGCACAGCGACCCGGTTGCAGGACAGGTGGGCACAGCGACCCGGTTGCAGGACAGGTGGGCACAGCGACCCGGTTGCAGGACAGGTGGGCACAGCGACCCGGTTGCAGGACAGGTGGGCACAGCGACCCGGTTGCAGGACAGGTGGGCACAGCGACCCGGTTGCAGGACAGGTGGGCACAGCGACCCGGTTGCAGGACAGGTGGGCACAGCGACCCGGTTGCAGGACAGGTGGGCACAGCGACCCGGTTGCAGGACAGGTGGGCACAGCGACCCGGTTGCAGGACAGGTGGGCACAGCGACCCGGTTGCAGGACAGGTGGGCACAGCGACCCGGTTGCAGGACAGGTGGGCACAGCGACCCGGTTGCAGGACAGGTGGGCACAGCGACCCGGTTGCAGGACAGGTGGGCACAGCGACCCGGTTGCAGGACAGGTGGGCACAGCGACCCGGTTGCAGGACAGGTGGGCACAGCGACCCGGTTGCAGGACAGGTGGGCACAGCGACCCGGTTGCAGGACAGGTGGGCACAGCGACCCGGTTGCAGGACAGGTGGGCACAGCGACCCGGTTGCAGGACAGGTGGGCACAGCGACCCGGTTGCAGGACAGGTGGGCACAGCGACCCGGTTGCAGGACAGGTGGGCACAGCGACCCGGTTGCAGGACAGGTGGGCACAGCGACCCGGTTGCAGGACAGGTGGGCACAGCGACCCGGTTGCAGGACAGGTGGGCACAGCGACCCGGTTGCAGGACAGGTGGGCACAGCGACCCGGTTGCAGGACAGGTGGGCACAGCGACCCGGTTGCAGGACAGGTGGGCACAGCGACCCGGTTGCAGGACAGGTGGGCACAGCGACCCGGTTGCAGGACAGGTGGGCACAGCGACCCGGTTGCAGGACAGGTGGGCACAGCGACCCGGTTGCAGGACAGGTGGGCACAGCGACCCGGTTGCAGGACAGGTGGGCACAGCGACCCGGTTGCAGGACAGGTGGGCACAGCGACCCGGTTGCAGGACAGGTGGGCACAGCGACCCGGTTGCAGGACAGGTGGGCACAGCGACCCGGTTGCAGGACAGGTGGGCACAGCGACCCGGTTGCAGGACAGGTGGGCACAGCGACCCGGTTGCAGGACAGGTGGGCACAGCGACCCGGTTGCAGGACAGGTGGGCACAGCGACCCGGTTGCAGGACAGGTGGGCACAGCGACCCGGTTGCAGGACAGGTGGGCACAGCGACCCGGTTGCAGGACAGGTGGGCACAGCGACCCGGTTGCAGGACAGGTGGGCACAGCGACCCGGTTGCAGGACAGGTGGGCACAGCGACCCGGTTGCAGGACAGGTGGGCACAGCGACCCGGTTGCAGGACAGGTGGGCACAGCGACCCGGTTGCAGGACAGGTGGGCACAGCGACCCGGTTGCAGGACAGGTGGGCACAGCGACCCGGTTGCAGGACAGGTGGGCACAGAGGGTACAGTGACCCGATTGCAGGACAGGTGAGCACAGAGGGTACAGTGACCCGGTTGCAGGACAGGTGGGCACAGAGGCTACTGTGACCCGGTTGCAGGACAGGTGGGCACAGAGGCTACTGTGACCCGGTTGCAGGACAGGTGGGCACAGAGGCTACTGTGACCCGGTTGCAGGACAGGTGGGCACAGAGGCTACTGTGACCCGGTTGCAGGACAGGTGGGCACAGAGGCTACTGTGACCCGGTTGCAGGACAGGTGGGCACAGAGGCTACTGTGACCCGGTTGCAGGACAGGTGGGCACAGAGGCTACTGTGACCCGGTTGCAGGACAGGTGGGCACAGAGGCTACTGTGACCCGGTTGCAGGACAGGTGGGCACAGAGGCTACTGTGACCCGGTTGCAGGACAGGTGGGCACAGAGGCTACTGTGACCCGGTTGCAGGACAGGTGGGCACAGAGGCTACTGTGACCCGGTTGCAGGACAGGTGGGCACAGAGGCTACTGTGACCCGGTTGCAGGACAGGTGGGCACAGAGGCTACTGTGACCCGGTTGCAGGACAGGTGGGCACAGAGGCTACTGTGACCCGGTTGCAGGACAGGTGGGCACAGAGGCTACTGTGACCCGGTTGCAGGACAGGTGGGCACAGAGGCTACTGTGACCCGGTTGCAGGACAGGTGGGCACAGAGGCTACTGTGACCCGGTTGCAGGACAGGTGGGCACAGAGGCTACTGTGACCCGGTTGCAGGACAGGTGGGCACAGAGGCTACTGTGACCCGGTTGCAGGACAGGTGGGCACAGAGGCTACTGTGACCCGGTTGCAGGACAGGTGGGCACAGAGGCTACTGTGACCCGGTTGCAGGACAGGTGGGCACAGAGGCTACTGTGACCCGGTTGCAGGACAGGTGGGCACAGAGGCTACTGTGACCCGGTTGCAGGACAGGTGGGCACAGAGGCTACTGTGACCCGGTTGCAGGACAGGTGGGCACAGAGGCTACTGTGACCCGGTTGCAGGACAGGTGGGCACAGAGGCTACTGTGACCCGGTTGCAGGACAGGTGGGCACAGAGGCTACTGTGACCCGGTTGCAGGACAGGTGGGCACAGAGGCTACTGTGACCCGGTTGCAGGACAGGTGGGCACAGAGGCTACTGTGACCCGGTTGCAGGACAGGTGGGCACAGAGGCTACTGTGACCCGGTTGCAGGACAGGTGGGCACAGAGGCTACTGTGACCCGGTTGCAGGACAGGTGGGCACAGAGGCTACTGTGACCCGGTTGCAGGACAGGTGGGCACAGAGGCTACTGTGACCCGGTTGCAGGACAGGTGGGCACAGAGGCTACTGTGACCCGGTTGCAGGACAGGTGGGCACAGAGGCTACTGTGACCCGGTTGCAGGACAGGTGGGCACAGAGGCTACTGTGACCCGGTTGCAGGACAGGTGGGCACAGAGGCTACTGTGACCCGGTTGCAGGACAGGTGGGCACAGAGGCTACTGTGACCCGGTTGCAGGACAGGTGGGCACAGAGGCTACTGTGACCCGGTTGCAGGACAGGTGGGCACAGAGGCTACTGTGACCCGGTTGCAGGACAGGTGGGCACAGAGGCTACTGTGACCCGGTTGCAGGACAGGTGGGCACAGAGGCTACTGTGACCCGGTTGCAGGACAGGTGGGCACAGAGGCTACTGTGACCCGGTTGCAGGACAGGTGGGCACAGAGGCTACTGTGACCCGGTTGCAGGACAGGTGGGCACAGAGGCTACTGTGACCCGGTTGCAGGACAGGTGGGCACAGAGGCTACTGTGACCCGGTTGCAGGACAGGTGGGCACAGAGGCTACTGTGACCCGGTTGCAGGACAGGTGGGCACAGAGGCTACTGTGACCCGGTTGCAGGACAGGTGGGCACAGAGGCTACTGTGACCCGGTTGCAGGACAGGTGGGCACAGAGGCTACTGTGACCCGGTTGCAGGACAGGTGGGCACAGAGGCTACTGTGACCCGGTTGCAGGACAGGTGGGCACAGAGGCTACTGTGACCCGGTTGCAGGACAGGTGGGCACAGAGGCTACTGTGACCCGGTTGCAGGACAGGTGGGCACAGAGGCTACTGTGACCCGGTTGCAGGACAGGTGGGCACAGAGGCTACTGTGACCCGGTTGCAGGACAGGTGGGCACAGAGGCTACTGTGACCCGGTTGCAGGACAGGTGGGCACAGAGGCTACTGTGACCCGGTTGCAGGACAGGTGGGCACAGAGGGTACAGTGACCCGGTTGCAGGACAGGTGGGGTATAGCGATGGGTAGTGGTGAGGGTTGGCACAGGTGGGTATTACGGTAAGTAGCGATAAAGTACCAACTGCTACACCCAGATAGCAATAGGGAAAGGTGGCACTGATCTGTATGGTAGGTAAAGGGACATTCAGGGCAGACACTGCTATGAGCAGCTATGGGTCACCATAATGTATATCATGTAGGAGGTAGGTGCTTTCCACTGTAAGCCATTACGAGAGTGCCAGCTGTTGATACAAGTCAGGACAGGAGGAAGGCAAGGACATTGCTGGCCAGGTGTACGTGAAGGCAAGGCAGGGACAGGTAGGAGGTAGGTTAATCAGCAGGTAGGTACACAATAACCGGTAGATAGGTGGCCCATACATCAGAACACAGCAACCGTCAGGTATGTGGCCCACACATCAGTACACAATGACCGGTAGGAAGCCCACAGACATCAGGTAGGTGGCCCACACATCAGTACACAATGACCGGCAGGTAGGTGGCCCACATCAGTACACAATGACTGGCAGGTAGGTGGCCCACACATCAGTACACAATGACCGGCAGGTAGGTGGTCCACACATCAGTACACAGTGATGGGTAGGTAGTCCGCTCTCTCTACTCACCGCTGTGAGCCGCAATCAGTCTCGGGGCCAGCTGTAGCGGGTGGTGGTATCGGCTGTCCTGGTCCCCGGAGCTCCCCCCTCCTCCGCCCCGGTCGGACTCGGCTCTGTACAGGGTACCAGCGGGGGGATGGTGCTGATCCAGGCCGGACACGGAGCTGACCGAGCGGCTGCGGAGCCCCATGGCGCTGAAGTGTGTGGCTGGGGGGACGGCCGAGTCATCAGAGGAGACCCCGGGGAACGGAGCCCGAGAGCGGGAGCTCTGCTTGGCCCCCATCACTCAGCGGATGTCATCACTGTGCGCGGCCCGGGGGCCCGACTGCCGGCCTCTCCTCCGCCGCCGTCCGACTGGCCGCTTGTTGCTGGGCTGGAACAATGGAGGAGGGGACGGCGCGTGCGCGACTCCGGGGCACTGCCGACCGGCCCCGCCCCCTGCCTGTGACCTGCGCAACAACTCCTCCCTCTTCCCCGCCCCTTCTGTGTTACGAGGACGCTGACACGCCTCCGAGAGGATGTGCCACTGCTAGGCCACTCCTCTTTTCCGCCCCTGTGCGGGATCTGTAAATTAACCCTTTCACCCCCGCCTCCTCTCCTGTACCTCTTCCTTACTATGTATGATTGATATTCAATTATAAAGAGAGACAGATAAAAATATTAAAAGTAGACTTTTATTTATTTATACATATTCTTCCAATAAAAAAACGGTAAAAAAATAAAATAAAATAAAACACCCACAAAGTTCTCCACTACAATAGTTCTCACACGTCTCAGGTATGATTTCATAATGGCGTCCATGCGTCGGTGCATTTCGCGGTCTTAGGGACGGGGATTACCTTCAAATTTTAAATTCTGGATGTAAATCTCCATCTACAAATAGACTCATATCAGGAAGTACACGATCAATCAAAGTCAATATGCAGAATATGAAATGTCGCACACAGAATATGCAATACTCAGTATCCATAACAATAGATATACATACGAATTCTAAATCCATCTCCATCAATGAGGACGGTTGTCAGATCATAATGTACATAGGAATTTCTGGGGGTTCTGATGGTCGGTAACCGCGACAACGATAAATACATCGAGGGGAGTCTACTATGAACGCTTCCATTTACAAAGTTTCACTGAACAAGCTGAATATAGAACCCGATCGTTTGCCGTGGACAACTACTCCAGATTCGGCCTGCTACAATTTTAACCAAGCTGTTATTGGGCCTAGCCCACCCAGATCATACAATGGAGGCCGCACTCCGTATTCATCCACCAGCACATAACCTCATCAAGTAGGTGGCCCACCTACCTGATGAGTGTGGGCCACCTACCTGCATGGTGCTTATTGTGCCTCCTGTAAAGCCAAACTGTTATTGGGCCTAGCCCACCCAGATCATACAATGGAGGCCGCACTCCATATTCATCCACCAGCACATAACCTCATCAGGTAGGTTGCTCACCTACCTGATGAGTGTGGGCCACCTACCTGCATGGCGCTTATTGTGCTTCCTGTAAAGCCAAACTGCTATTGGGCCTAGCCCACCCAGATCATACAATGGAGGCCGCACTCCGTATTCATGCACCAGCACATAACTCCTTTAGTCCAAGTTGTACCTTGGAGACTAAAGTCATGCTGTGGGAGACAGTCAGAGACTGGGGGACATGTTACATGAGACTGCTGGAGACCAATGCTATTAAAGGCTCCTTTACAAATCAGTTCTCATTCTACTGACTGCTGGGGCCTGGGGGCCACACATTAAACACCAAAGGGCCTCATAGGCATAGGTGGGATCTTGCCGAAATGACGCAGAAAAGCCGGAATTTTGATGTAAACAAAGATCACAGGTTGAAGGAGTAAGGAGGACTGGGCAGGAAATAAGTGCACGGTAGGGTTGCACCTTTTCTTCAAGCGAAACCCGAACATTCTAGCAACGTGCGGACATTTTTTGGGGAGAATGAGCCGTGGCTTATTCATATGTAAATAGTGCCACACTGCCACCCATTCATATGTAAATATCACAGTTTAGACTATTTTCAGTGGGGGGCCAGTAGCCCCTATCTTAATTCTGGTTGCCCCTGTCTGCCTGACATCTTGTGTCCGGGTTTCTGCTGCAATGAAACCTGGACACAGCATTGAAAACCCGGGCTGTCCGGGTGAATCCTGGAAAGGTGGCAACCCTAGTGCACAGTGGGAGTGGGGCGCCCCCTCCGCATAGTCCTACGCCACTGCTGCCACCCCAATTTCCTGCCGGTGGAAGGACCCGAGGAACTGAACAGACCAGCCATGCCACCAAAGGGATTAGTTTTTATATGTGTGAGTGTACGTATGTATTTGTATGCAGTCCTAATAATGACGTCCTCTGGAGTCTCAATGCAGAGATTGCATCGGGTTTTGACTTCATCAGCAACTATGGCCTGCCAACAATTGTTGAAACTACAAGTTACAGTATAAAAATGCATTATTGTACTCAGACAGGAAAGGCCTCAGAAGTTGCACTAAGCCTTTACTTAATTAATAGTCTGCCCTCTGAAAAATAGATTGGATCAATGGATCAAAGGTGACAGGTCCTCTTTAATAGGGACAGCTTCCGTCTTGCTCTTATTCATGTACTGTTCTCTAGCGGCCTCGTGCGGCCGTGAGCGGTATTGCAATTTAAGCGCTGCACACCTAGGATTTCCCAGCATACATCTGACGCGTGACGGCGTTGCTATGCGACGGGGACGTGGTGACGTTGTTTGTTTTTGCTGCTACGGGTGGCCGCTGGGAGGGGAAAGATGGCGGCTCACTGGAGCAGCGAGAATGTGGTGGTGGAGTTTCGGGATTCGCAGGTCAGTGACAGCCGGCAAGAGGAAGGAGGCCCCCTGAGATGGGGTGCCTGAGGCGCCTGCTGGGTCAGCTGGGAGATGTCACTGGCTGGAGGGGCTGGGGAGATGTGCGCATGCGCAGTGCTGTCACTGAGCCTGTCTCTGGGACATATGAGGTTCTGTAGAATACAATAACGGCTTTGGAATGTCTGAAGATCCTTTAGAACTAGAAACCGTTTTTCATTCTTAGGAGACACCAAGGGAAATGTATCAAAACTGGAGCAGACAGAATCTGGAGCAGTTATGCATTGCAACCAATCAGCTTCTAGCTTTCATTTTCAAAGCCTAACTTTGAAGATATAAGCTGATTGGTTGTCACGGGCAGTGGCTTCAAATTCTGTGTGCTCCAGGTTTGATACACCCCCTCCCCCCCCCCCCCCGAACGCCAGGGGGAGTTTACAT
>NW_017306274.1:5031785-5063595 GCF_000935625.1 Nanorana parkeri
CTAAAGGAGAGTTCTAATGCCAGATAGGCACTTGTTGAATGTCTCAGGACCAGGGAAGGATAAGGGCCAGAGAGGGAGCCAGGAATAATAGAGGAACTTTACCCACCAATTAAATGTCTCCTAAAACAGTCAGTTACTTTTGAAGCATGACAACTGTCCAGGTTGCCATTGCCCTTATTTTAGCTCTCAACCAAACTTTCAAGACCTTGAATGACTGGTGTCATAGCTGATCACATGTGCAGCACCATGGCAACTGCAACCCAAATAGAGGCTGGCACCTTCCTTGGCTCTAAGGGGTAGGAGAGTGCAGGTGCACTTTAAAGTCTCAAGAGAAGTGTTGTAATACCAGACAGGGGTCACAGGATCGAAGGGCTGGTATGTATTAAAGGAGAACTATGGGGTTAAGGCTTTTCCCCCATAGTTCTCCTTAGGGTAACGGGAGGACATAAACTAGCGTCCTCCCGTCACCCTAGGCTCAGTATAACGCGAGCTGTAGCTTACGGTATACTGAGACCCCGCAGCTGAAGCGTGAGCTGCGTGACTGACAGCTGGATCTGACTATTTAGAGGCAGAGCAAGCTGTACCCACCCCGTCTGTTCTGCCAGTCAGCGCTGGCGGATCGGGGAGGGGGGAATCCAGCCACTCCCCTGTCACGGCAGAGAGCCATGACAGGATCGAGAGGTGAGCGAACGCCGGTATGTGTTCTCTCACCTCCCGATCTACTGAGCCGACCTGTGACAGTCTCATTGTCACAGGTCGGCTAGAACTATGAGGTGAGTGAAAAGCACTCACCTCATAGTGCTCCTTTAAAACAGAGGCTGTGAAACCAGGGGAAGGTCCCTTGGACTGGGAGAGGCCCCAATTCCAGGAGCGGGGGTGATAGAATCGGACAGATTTAGATCTCTACAAAGGGTCATTTAGATCAGACAGGGGCCCAGCACTAGACCTTGTCCCAAAGAGGGCTCACAGAGCCAGGAGCAGGGGCCCAAATTCAGAAAGTGATCCTTAAATCTACACCATAGCATTGAGAGGGGCGGGAGCCCAGAATCAGACAGGGATCCTTAGATCTACAACAGAACATTCAGAAGAGCAGGGGGCCCAGAATTAGACTTTGTCCCTCAGAACCAAAGAGGGCTCACAAAGCCAGGAATGAGGATCCAGAATGAGACGGGGATCCTTAGATCTAAACCAGAGCATTAGAGAAGCACCCCACAATCTGCCAATGTCTCCCACAAACAGAGAGGTTACCCTTAATAAGCATACTTCAGAATCAAAAAGGTATCCCAGAATCACAAGTGAAACCTTAGAATGAGACAATGTTCCCCAAAACAGAAAGACATGATACAATGAGACAGTGTTTCCACGAAAAAGAGACACACCATAGAATGCAACAGGGTTCCATAGAAACAGAGAGGTGCCACAGAATGAGATGGTGTCCCCTAGAGCCAGAAGTGTCCTCCAGGATCCAGGAAGAAACTTTAAAAAGAGAGGGGGTACCCAAAATCGGGTAGAGGACTCCTAAAATGAGTTTCCCCCAGAAGCGGAGCGGTACCCTATAATTCATCCCTAAAAACCAAAAGCGTACTCCAGATCTAGGGAGACTACTTAGAATGAAACATGCCCCCCCCCAGAAGCAGAGAGGTACCCTGGAATGCATCAGTGTCCATAAGAACCAAGAAGGTCCCCTAGATCCAGAAAGAAACTTTAGAATGAGGCAGCATCCCCCACGAGCAGAGAGCGACTAGAGAGGCCCTAGAACAGTGGTTCTCAACCTTTCTAGGGCTGGGACCCCTTGGTAACATTTGCCAAGTTGTGGTGACCCCCCCAACCGTAAAATTTAGGGATGCACCAATACTAGTATCTGTGTGGGCTCTCGGGAGCCTATGTGGGCTCTCAGGTGGCTAGTGGGACTCTCTGTGGTGCCCAGTGCGGGCTCTGTGGTGCCCAGTGTGGGCTCTGTGGTGCCCAAGCACTTACCTCCCCTGACTCCTGCCTGCTCCCCTCTCTCTGATCCTCTCCGGTTGCTGATGCTGCAGTGCCATCTAGGAGAACTGACACTGCCATGCTAGGAGGAGGCTGAGGAGCCTCTTACCTAGAGCAGCACAAGGCACATGGGGACCCCCCTCAACTGTGGGTTGCGACCCACAGGTTGAGAACCACTGCCCTAGAATAAGAAACACGGTAGAATGAGACTGCATTCCCTAGAACAAGAATGAGGCACCCTAGAAATAGGCACCCTAGAATGAGGCACCCTAGAAATAGGCACCCTAGAAATAGGCACCCTAGAAATAGGCACCCTAGAATGAGGCACCCTAGAAATAGGCACCCTAGAAATAGGCACCCTAGAATGGGGCACCCTAGAATGGGGCACCCTAGAATGAGGCACCCTAGAATGGGGCACCCTAGAATGAGGCACCCTAGAATGGGGCACCCTAGAATGAGGCACCCTAGAATGGGGCACCCTAGAATGGGGCACCCTAGAATGAGGCACCCTAGAATGAGGCACCCTAGAATGAGGCGGTGTCCCCTTCTATTTTTGAGCCGATGAACTGGATTGTATTCAGCTGTTCCTTGGATCCGTTCTCCAAGTTAGGGTGACATTTAATGCTCATTTATCCTACAGTCACACTAACCTAATACTTGTTGTTATTTTCAATCTCTTTCATTTTAGGCAACAGCAATGTCTGTGAACTGCCAGGGGCAACTTGCCGTGCTGTCCAGGTCAGTGGCATCTCTCTTTGTACCCAATAAAATGCTTTGCCGGCTGTTCCCTATTTCTCTTGTTTCCTATTTTCTCAGGAAGCTGGATTGAAGTAGAATTAGGCCTTGTTCACACCAAGCGCGGAGCAGATCCAGAGCAGAGCAGGTGCAGACCGTATCAAAACTGCGTCCAATGTATTCCTATGGTATTTTGAGCTCCAGTTCACATCGCAGTGTGCAGATCCAGAGCAGGTGAAAAAACTGCGGCAAGCCCTATTTTACCTGCTCTGGAACGCATCAAAAACGCATGCAAAACGCAAAAGGAGGACTCTGATGTGAAGGGGTCTTGTAATGTAAAGGAGGACTCTGATGTGAAGGGGGCTTGTAATGTAAAGGAGGACTCTGATGTGATGGGGGCTTGTAATGTAAAGGAGGACTCTGATGTGAAGAGGGCTCCTAATGCAAAGAGGGGCTCTGATGTTAAAGGTGGAATTTTCATGTACAGTGGGGCTCCTGTTGTGAAAGAGGGCTCTTGATGAGAAAGGGAGCTTGTGATGTAAAGGGGGGACTCTGATGTGAAAGGAAGGGACTCTGATATAACGGGGGGGGGGGTCCTAATGGAAAGGGTGGAGCGCTAATGTGGGGATCCCTGTTTTTTATGTGTTTTTGGAGGGGGTTCCACTTTAAATTCCATACAAGACCCCGTACCTGGAATTATGGATTTTGCAGGGACTACATGTCATTTGTTTACGTCTACCTTTTTACATTTGGACCGGGGTGCCACAAGATTTTGCATACTTTTAAAGGGTTCCACGACTGAAGAAAGATTGAGAAGCTCTGCTCTAGACTGTGCTTTTCGGAAGCAGCTTGGCAGGCATGTGTAGTTGGCAGCCCGGGATCCTATTCTGGGTCTATTTGCATTCCCTAATTAATGTGAGCTGTCACCGATTGCTCAAGTCAAGGCATTCTGTCTTTAAAGATTTTCTGTGCTGTTAAAGGAGAACTATGAGGCGAGTGATTTTCACTCAGCCTCATAATTTGAGCCGACCTGTGACTATTAAACTGTCACAGGTCGGCTCCGTAGATCGGGAAGTGAACGAACGAACACATACCGGCGCTCGCTCACTTCTCCATCTATCCCTGCAGAGAGCCGTGACAGGGGAGAGGCTGGATTCCCCCCTCCCCTGTCCGATCCTCCAGCGCTGACTGGACGGGGGAGGGGGCGGGTACAGCTGGCTCTGCCTCCAGATAGGCAGAGCCAGCTGTCACTCATGCAGCTGCGTGGGTCCAGACAGATTTGTCGGGATCCGTCCCGCCTGCGGTGTCTCGGTATACCGTGAGTTGTAGCTCGCGGTATACTGAGCTTAGGGTGACGGGAGGACGCTAGTTGGTGTCCTCCCGTTACCCATAGGAGAACTATGGGGAAAAGCCCTGACCCCATACTTCTCCTTTTTAAGGCTGCGCTCTGTTCCTTGTTACTAGGCCGAGTCCCAAACTGCCGCGACCCAAGATTACAGCGTCTGAGAAAAAGGAAATTAAATGGATGTAATTAATTTGAATCTGAACTCCGGCTTCCCCTTCAATCTTGCACAGCGGCTCCTCTCCTGGACTGAACTCTGATTTCACTGCACACTGCGAGCTCCTCACAACGTGCATTAGAAGCTGCAGCAAGTCAGATAGAGCCCGCCCCATTTCCTGGCTGGTGGATGTCCAGCATCATCTAGCGCTTTCCTCCCCAGCCTGACTGTCCCTGGCCCGCCTCAGTTATTGGATTTTAGTTCATCCAATCATGAAGGCTCAGCATTGGATGTGGGTGTTACTTAGGTTGGTTTGCAATGGAAGAAAGTCTTTCTAGGAACCCTCACTTCTCCAGACTGACACCCACCCATCAAGGCATTTTGTATTTTTATAAATATAATCTGCCTGGGAACGTTCACTCCTCCAGACTGAAATTCACCCTCGAGGAGAAGGAGGAACCAGAGAAGGCCAAAATCTGAGCAGATTAAACTTCAGCTTTAACCATTATACTGCCTAGTTATTCCAAGCATGTCCTGAATCCGTTGTATTATTATTATTATTATTATTATACGGGATTTATATAGCGCCAACAGTTTGTGCAGCACTTTACAATATAAGGAAGACATTACAATCACAATACAATTCAAGACGAGATGGTAAGGAGGGCCCTGCCCTGAGGGCTTACAATCTAAAAGGGAGGGGGAAGTGATACATGAGGAGGGAGCTGTGTGGGGATGATTGTTTGAGAGCGTGATGGTTCAGTGGTTAGGTTGCGGTGGGATAGGCTTCCCTGAAGAGATGAGTCTTTAGGGAATGCCTAAAGGCAGTCAAGGTGGGCGACAGACGGACAGGTTGGGGTAAAGAATTCCAGAGGATGGGAGAGACTCTAGAGAAGTCCTGGAGACGAGTATGGGAGGAGTTGACAAGGAGCTGGAAAGCAGGAGGTCTTGGGAAGATCGGAGCCGACGGTTAGGGTGATACTTTGAGACCAGGTTTGAGATATAGCCGGGGGCAGAGGTGTGGATGGCTTTGTAACTGATTGTTAATATTTTGAATTTTTTGTATTGTTTGTGTATTTCAAGCCTTGGACAGTAACCAATAAATACAGTTTTTTTGGGGGTCAGCAAGGCTTCCAGAGCAAATCCAGAGCCTTGGTGTTTCGGAACCTTTTCATCAGCATTTCTTTACATGGCCGTGACAGCCAGAGAAAATCTGAGCGTCTGTAATAAGTTTAATGCAGAGTAGGATGAGTTGCCCAATGCTGTGTCGGCACCTTCTCTTGGATCACAACCCAGCGCTGAGCAGTTAACAAGCTGACGAGTCCCCAATACGGCGATGGATAGACGGGGTCTGCTTCTCTCTTACAGACCTGTGTGGTGGTGTGTTAAGGCTGAACTCCGGCCTCCCCTTGTACCGGCTCATCTCCAGGACTGCAATGGCTTCCTCTGATATCACTGCACACTGCGAGCTTCTTACAATGTGCATTAGAAGCTGCAGCAAGTCAGATAGTCCCTCTTACTTCCTGGCTGGAGGATGTCCAGGATCATCTAGCGCTTTCCTCCCCTGCTTGACTGTTCATGCATATGGCGGGGGGCGGGTTGGTTTTATTATTAATTTTTTACTTTTTTTTTCCCCACTTAACTTTATTGCTCACACACAGGGGTTAACAAGCCCCTATGTGATAGCGTTCGGAGGTGACAGGTTCTCTTTATGGAGCCCGCCCTACAATACAGAAGATGGAGCATAGCATTGTACTCGATCTCCTGTGCAGCCCGGCTTGTGACAGCTGAGACAAGAAGCGCTGTGAGTACGTCGCTCCTTCCTTGCTGATCACACAGAGCAGATCGTAGAATAGACGTTCTCCGTTCTGCTCTCTGCTCTCCATCCTGAAGTTACTTGCCGTGGTCCTGGATCACTTGTATAAAACGACCGTCAGCTCCCCTGCTCTACATTTAACCCTGCTTGCATTTAGCCAATGCAGGGCTAAATGTGGGGAAAAAAACACCTTCCCAGCTCCCAGAACTTCGCCCACCTGCCCAGCGGTCAGGCATTGTCATCGCGCGCCCTGAGTTTTAGGGCTGCAGCTACCGATTATTTTTCTTGTTGCAGCCCTACTAAGTTTTATACATTCCCTTTAATTTGTTAGTGGAGGATTTCATCTGGCATGTACCCATTTGGCTTGATGAGATGGCAGTCTGTGATGTGACCTTCCCCTTCCTCTCATACAATAGATCCTATTGTCTGAATCTGTCCTGTGGTGTTTTAGTTGAGTAAATACATGACCGCATTTGATTATTTTGCTTAGAAGATGTTGCCCCTAATCTGTATACTTGTCTCTTCCATTACAGTCGCCGATTTCTTTACATTGTGAATTTGGACACGCCCACAGAAGGCCACCGCAAAATCTCCCGACAGAGCAAGTGGGACATCGGCACGGTGCAGTGGAACCCCCATGACAGCTACGGTCACTTCTTTGCTGCTTCTGTGAGTTGTGCCTGCTTCTGAGGGTAGAATATGTGGCCAGAACATGATTATTCTTCAAATAAAAGTCCAGTTTATTCTAGCATGATAATAATCACAGTAAAGTGCAACACTGGAATCATGCAGGACTCCTCCTTAAAAGAGAACTATGGGGTAGGTGTTTTTCCCCAAAGTTCTCTTTAGGGTAACGGGAGGACACAAACTAGCGTCCTCCCGCTACCCTAAGTATACTGAGACCCCTCAGCCGGAGCGGATCCCGACGTAGATGACGGGATCCGCCCAGCTGCGTGAGTGACAGCTGGCTCTGCCTATCTAGAGGCAGAGCCAGCTGTACCCGCCCCCTCCCCGTCCGTTCCGCCAGTCAGAGCTGGCAGGTCGGAGCGGGGAGAGGGGAATCCAGCCCTCCCCCTGTCACGGCAGAGAGCCGTGACAGGATCGAGAGGTGAGCGAACCTGGTATGTGTTCGCTCACCTCCTGATCTACTGAGCCGACCTGTGACAGTCTCATTGTCACAGGTCGGCTAGAACTATGAGGTGAGTGGAAATCACTCATCTCATAGTTCTCCTTTAAGGGTCACAGGAGGACATATACTAACCTCCCGTGACCCAAAGCTCAGTAAATAATAATATATAGCGGGCCACAGCTCGCGTTATACTGAGACCGCCGCAGCCAGGACGGATCCCAACATTACTGTCAAGATCCACCCAGCTGCATGAGTGACAGCTGGTTCTGCCTATCTAGAGGCAGAGCCAGCTGTACCCGCCCCCTCCCCCATCCGTTCCTCCAGTCAGCGCTGGAGGATCGGAGTGGGGACGGGGGAATACCTGCAGGGCACCGTGACTGCGAGAGACGGTATGTGTTTGCTCACTTCCCCATCTATTGAGCCGACGTGTGACAATTTCACATTATGCCTTTAGCTATTGCTGGATGTTGACTTCATCGCCATTAGGTATCTGCTCATCATCGTTCATGCTCATCATCGTTCACTGTATGTTCATTCTCTTCTCTAGAGTAACCAGCGGGTGGATCTGTACCAGTGGAAGGATGGGACCGGGGACATTGCCACATCCCTGCAGGGGCACACTCGTGTTATCAGGTTTGTGGAATCTTTTTGATGTAAAGATGGCATCTACCGTTTTCATGTAGTATGTAATCGTGGAGACCTCTGTGACCAATGGAGAGCCTGCTGATGACTGAACAATAAGTATAATGTTTAAGCTGCACAGGCTCGCTTTAAATGTAGCTCAACCAAAATACGCTGATCATTAGAAGAAACAACCACAGTGTCTTTCTCTTCTTCTCCTTTACAGCATTTGTGTTTTAATTGTCCCTTTAAATGCAGTTTTTGTCTTCTTCCTGCAGCGACTTGGACTGGTCAGTATTTGAGCCGGAAGTTCTGGTCACCAGTTCCATCGATACTTACATTTACATCTGGGACATCAAGTAAGTTCACACCACAGACACTAAAGCTGAACTCCGGCCTTCCCTTCAGTCTTGCACAGTTGTACCGGCTCCTCTCCTGGACTGAAATGGCTTCCTCTGATTTCCCTGCAGACTGCGAGATTATCGCCATGTGCATTAGAAGCTGCAGCAGGTCAGAGAGAACCTTCCTCATTTCCTGGCTAGAGGACATCCAACAGCATCTAGCACTTTCCTCTCCGATCTGACTGTCCCTGGCCCCATCCCTTTCATTCATTGGATTTTAGTCCTTTCAGTCATTGAGGCTCAGCATCACGTGGGCATTACATTGGGCGATTCCTTGCAAATGCGTTCTGCCTGGGAATGTCCGCTCCTCCATGCTGGCATTCACCATCAGTTCATTTTGATTGTTGCATATCTCTTTCCAACAGCAAGCTCACTGCTTGCATCACAACTGAGAGCTCTTGAGAGGAGGCAAAGTGGGGTAAAGTGCTGTGATGCTTTCAGGAAGCTATGTACAGCACCCTGCCGCTCACTCCCACCTTCCATGAGCTGCCTGCATTGCATGGAGGCACAGAGACCCGGTGATGATATAAATAAAGTATGTTATGAAAAGGGAAGGGTTTTATTTAATTTATTAGCATGGGGGAAAGACACACCAGGGGAGGCAAAATATAGCAGTTTAAACTTCAGCTTTAAAGGCGATCTGCTACATATGAGTAATACAACACGTACGAAGGTTGCATTGTAAAATGACCTTAGTTTTTGTTACCTCAGTTACTTGGAGAAACATAAGTTGTGGTTTATATTTTCAAACTCTGTCTGCCATGCCTTTTCATGTATTCAGTAATTAATGAGCCAAACTCTCATCCATTCCTATTGATTGCATTCTGTTCTCTTCTCAGGGATACGAGGAAACCAACAGTGTCCTTGTCTGCAGTGGGTGAGTGTTACAGTGCATTGGTTTTGTAGCACGTTGGGGCATTATGGCTGTGATCTCCCATGGGTTATGTCTTCACCTTTTCTGATCTGTTTACACTTCTGCCGGACCTGAGAGATACCAGAAGACAAGAAGCCGTTCTTCCTAAAATGCACTTCAGACTCCCTGTTTTGAAAGCCTTTTTTTTTTTTTTAAACTGGATTTAAAGTGAACCTGAATTAAGATTTCCTATGTTATAAGGAACTTTTAGAGGGTTATTCACTAATAAGCCAAAGGATCCAGCAGTAGCTTCGGCTGATCCTTCAGGTCACTTCGGCTGCCTGAGCCTTTCGGTTCAGTCGAACCGAAGGGCTGCTGTACGGGCTATTCACTATCGCTCAAACAGCAGCCGAGCGGCTCAACTGAGCTGTAGTGACAGACGAAGTGTGGAGACAGGTTGGCTGAAGCCGACCGATCTCCACGCAAATGACAGTTCTTATTTATTGCCCGGGACCTGCTAGAAGACTCTGGCAGTTGCTGGCCAATGGGAAACAGTGATGTCACCGCTAGCTCCGTGGGGTTGGCGTGCACCATGTTTGTTTTCTGTTTTTTTTTTTCCAGCTTTTTGAATAACCTGCTTAGAAATGTTACCATTTGTCTTGAATTCCTCTAAAAGAATATTAGCGCACTTCCTGATATGTGAGTGCGCCTGGGTACCTACAGCCTCCTAGTTGTATATCTGCGTTGTGAGCTCTAATGCAATGCTGTCTCTGACTGTATAGCTCATACCAAAGAAAGGTCTTTCATTACCACCCGATAATGGCAACGAAAACAACGTTCACTGTTAGAATCTTGTTCGTTCAAGAAAAATTTTCCATCCTGCTTCGAGTTTTCGCGTCGCTATCGACTAAATGAATTGTTGATTTGACCCCATCAACTAATAGAAAGTCGAAAGAAAGTTCTTTTGAAAATCTAAGCAATGTATGGATTGACAATAGAATAAGTTGTGTTTTGGCTCTTTTAAAGGAGAACTATGAGGTGAGTGCTTTTCACTCACCTCATAGTTCTAGCCGACCTGTGACAATGAGACTGTCACAGGTCGGCTCAGTAGATCGGGAGGTGAGCGAACACATACCAGCGTTCGCTCACCTCTCGATCCTGTCACGGCTCTCTGCCGTGACCGGGGAGGGCCTGGATTCCCCCCCTCCTCGCTCCGAGCCGCCAGCGCTGACTGGCAGAACGGACGGGGGAGGGGGCGGGTACAGCTGGCTCTGCCTCTAGATAGGCAGAGCTAGCTGTCACTCACGCAGCTGGGCAGATCCCGGCATAATTGTCGAGATCCGCTTCAGCTGTGGCGTCTCAGTATACCGTGAGCCTAGGGTGACGGGAGGACGCTAGTTTGTGTCCTACCGTTACCCTAAGGAGAACTATGGGGAAAAGCCTTAACCCCATAGTTCTCCTTTAAATCTTCACTTTAAAAAGCTTCACGTTTTGATATCTGAATGCTGAACGTTTAATGGTGGGGTGAAAAGAGCAAAGGTTTGTTTGTCTTATACAGCTGGAGCCTCCCAAGTGAAGTGGAACAAAAAGAATGGGAACTGCCTCGCCACAAGTCACGATGGCGATGTGAGGATCTGGGATCGCAGGGTAAGTGTTGCCGTTGGTTTCAGAAGTTGATATCGGCATGTTGTTAGGTTTTACTGTTGAAGTGCTAAGGGCAATCACATTCTTTTATGATACAGATTGAGAATAATTTGCTTACAGCAAACCTGTGCAAGGCAAAGGAAGAAGTCCATTTATTTTGCCCTCCCCAGTCGCACTTTTACCTTTCATTCTCTCCCTCTCCACCCCTATAAATTTTGTTTGGCGAGCCTTTCAAAACGTCTTCTTGGTAAGAATTCATCTTTCTTAAACCTCTGTCGTTTTCTTGTTGCAGAGACCAAGCACTGCTGTAGAGTACATTGCGGCCCACTTATATAAAATCCATGGACTGGACTGGCATCCTGATAATGAGCACATCCTGGCCACCTCCAGCCAAGACAACTCCGTCAAGGTAATCTGCCCGGGAGGGTGTCATATTTTTTATTCACTGCTCAATAAACAGCACTCTTGACCTATGAACTCTCCGAAAGGGATGCAGGAAAAGGATACACGTGGGTTGGTAGAGGTGTCACTAGAGGCAGGTGCATACTGTGAGTAAAGCTGAGAACACAATGATGAATGGACTGTAGAGGGAGGAGAGCAGAGGGAAGTAGACCGTCTGAGAAGAAGACGGGTTCAGTTCTCATCTGCTCCTTGTGATACCTCTTCCCAATCCATCTATATCATTTTCTTGCATTCCCTTTCCAATGCAAGTTTGGTTATGATTAGGTGCTTATAGGACACACAAGGAGAATTTATCAAAACTGTAGAAAACACAATCTAGGGCAGCTGCCCATAGTCAGGACCGGATTTACTCTCTCTGCTGCCCCAATGCCAGGTTCCTCAATGCGGCCCCCTGTATGCAGGCTGCATACAAGTGATCTCAGTGACATCGCCGAGATCACTTGTACAAATCAAGCGGTGGCTTCCCCACTGTACATTTAGCCCCGCTTGCCAAAAGCAGGGCTAAATGTAGAAAACAACTACCCGCCCGGCGGCCGGGACTGCATGTACCTGGCATCAAGAGATAGGACTTCCACACCCCTGCTGCCTCTCTACTCCCTGCTGCCCCAAGGCCGGGCCTCGGTTGGCCTTGTGGGAAATCCGGCCCTGCCCATAATATACTCCCTGCTGCCCCAAGGCTGGGCCTCGGTTGGCCTTGTGGGAAATCCGGCCCTACTTATAGTAACCAATCAGTTTTGTCTCTCCAGTTTATTCAGTGAAGCTTTGAAAATGAAAGATGGAAGCTCATCTGCTTCGGATTCTGTCTGCTCCAGTTTTAATACATCCCACTCACTGTCATTTCTTTTCTCAGACACTTTGGTGCAGACGTTGTGTTTTTATTTTTCTTGCAGTTCTGGGATTGGCGGCAGCCACGGAAATGTTTCAGCGTCCTGGCCTGTCAAGTGCCTGTGTGGAAGGCTCGCTACACGGTAAGATTAGCACCCATGTTTCACGAGGTGGATGGTATTTCACTCTAATAGGCCTCAGCTACTTGCTCTCAAAATTTATAGTTTTTCTTTGATTTCAATAAAACTTCAACCTGATAAAATATATTTTTGGGGGTTTGCAGAAGCAATATAGTAATACTCCCCAACTGCCTTTGTCATAGCACTGCTGCTGCACTATTCCCTGCTTACCACCTCACAGAGGGGTACAATGAAGCTATAAGCTGATTGGTTGCTTTATGCCTGGTTGGAAATTACTGCAAGCTCTAAGTTAAAAGAATTCTATTCTGCTGTACAGAGATCACCACAGGGAAGCTAAAATACATTCCTTTTAGGGCTGTGGAAATTAAAGATTAATTTCTCAATTAATGGTTAAACTTTTTGATCGATTCAAATTTTTTTGATCGCTAATGAAAACACTCACCTCTACGCCGGCTTCCGCGAGTCCCGTCGGCGATCCGGTGACGTCACGGACATCGACGTCACCGGACTCCTTCCCCAAGTGGCTCCGTCGGCTAACGAAGGGAAGGGGGGAGGAGTCCAGTGATGTCGATGTCCGTGACAGCTAACGAAGGAAGGGGGGGAGGAATCCGGTGACGTTGATGTCTGTGACGTCACCTGACTCCTCCCCCCTTCGTTAGCCGACGGAGCCATTTGGGCCAGTGAGTTTGCCCAAGAAACTTTCTGCACGAGCACCAGCCAAGGCATTGGCCTATACACATACAGCACAGCAGTGAAGTAATAAAATGAACTAGAATCACACTAATCCAGCACGTTGTTATTCTGAGTTGCCCCACTAAAGCGGCGGCCATATTGAGTGGGGCACGTGAGATTAATAACGTGCTGGATTAGTGTGATCCTAGTTCATTTTATTACTTCATTGCTGTGCTGTATGTGTATAGGCCAATGTAGTTGGATCTGTATGTGCGTTATAATTAATCGATTAAATTTTTTTTCGATTAATCAAACACAAAAATTCATTACCAGCCCTGATTCTTATACAAGTTAATTAACTTTGTTTTTCTGTTTTTGTGGCCTCCTGGCTTTAAAGTTGATCTCCAGGTTAAGCGAATATTCTCTAAATACAAAAGGCATGTGAATTCTTAGTTACATCTTGGTGAGCTTTGTGTATTTTTTCCAGTGCATTAATCCAGTGTGAGACTTGAAGCTTCCTGTAATAAAGACCGCTCACTGCTGCACTTTCTCCTTTTGAAGGTTGACTGGTCTTGTCTCCGCCCTCTCCTGTAGTTTTCTGTAGGCAGCCTGTAGTGGGTGGAGCCTGCCGGGCCCCTCCACAGTTCTGCTCTCTGCACAGGCTATATACAGAACAGTGATGATGTCACTGTTATTTTATATTGTATTAACTGTTTGCAAAGGCATTTGGCTCACACAAAGTGGATTTATATCCATAGTGGCTATTGAGAAATATATTTAGATAAAAAGATTTTTATACCTGAAGTTCTACTGAAATACTTTCAGTCACAGATCAGGAACAAGTATTTAGAGCAGGAAAGTCAATGAGGACCATTTCCGTTTTGGGTATCATTAATTTTAGCATAGTGCTGACATATGCAATTTTGTCTCCTGCTGAATATAACTTTGGTCTTAGCCCTTCAGCAATGGTCTTGTGACAGTTATGGTCCCCCAGCTGCGGAGAGAGAACAGTCTTCTACTCTGGAACGTCTATGACCTCCACTCTCCAGTCCACATCTTTGTGGGGCATGACGATGTGGTCCTTGAGTTCCACTGGAGAAAGCAGAAAGAAGGTTGGTCTTCACAGTTCATTGCTGTCCCCTACACCCACTGACCCATTAACCTGAACTTTAGGCTACACCTCCTTTTGTAACCTCTTTATCCCCTCTCCTAAATTAGAACTATGGTCAGGCCATAATATCACATTTTTAATGTAGCTTGCGCATACCAGTAAGAATGAGCCTTCCTGGTTTTCGAAGTACCTCCTGCAATATTTAAAAATACCTGTTGATCTTGCCAGTAGAACCATTAGACAGGCACTTCCTTTGATAGGGTGACAACACTCTTCCTTCTGATGAAATAACTGCAATGTTGTCACACTTGCTGCTGCTCTGGCTGGCTATATTTCGGCACCGTAGCCCTACCAGTGACTAGCCCTACCTAGCTCCGCCCACAGATGTTTGGATTGACAGCACATTGCTCTAGCTGCTGGGGGTTTAGGGAAATGATGTAAAAGCCCTGCCCAGTTTTTCCCACCCCCTCCAGCACTGTCTGTCTGGGCACAGGAGAAATTTGGCTTCCCAGCTAGGTAACGTTCAGATCTTTTTAGGAGATTTAACATGCCAACTTGCTTTGTACATGCCTGTCTATCACTCCCAAGAGGAAATAGAACGTTTAGATGGACTTTAACTAAAATTTTCTATGATACGCTTTCCTTCTTATCAAGGAAACACCAGCAATACTGTGATAAATACATTTGCGTACTTTGGCATAACCTAGCATGTATGTTATTTCTGCAGCTTTACCATGTGCAGTAAAGTCAGTTTTCCCTCCTCTTCTTTCTTTCAGGACAGAAAGACTATCAGCTGGTGACCTGGTCTCGGGACCAGACACTGCGCTTGTGGAGGGTGGATGCCCAGCTTCAGCGGGTGAGATCAACTAAGCGCAGCCAGCGGTCTTAATTTTTACATGTCTGTCGGTAGTGGTTTTTTTTTTAGTTTTTTTTAATAAAGAAATAAGTGGCCTTGCAGCACATTTCCAAAGTACAACTACAACAGTACAGCATTCACCTTTGGTCCTGGTCCTGCTGTCACTTAGACTTGTTCTGGGATCTTCAGCTGTGCTGCCAGTTCAGATTTTCCTTGGTATTTCTGTATATGCTGGAAGGTTAATAGGCTCCCGTCTAAATTGGCCCCGTATGTATGTGAGATAGGGACCTGGGACTGGTCCCTATCTCACATACATACATCTCAGAGAGGGCAGGGACTGGTGTAAATGTGCAATCTGTAAAGCACTGCGTAAATTGTCAGCACTATATAAATACCTGTAATAAAAATAATGGTAATAGATATGCATGCCCTTGGCTTACAGTTGTACTGCATGGATGAGCAACGAGTGTGAGCATCTAACTGGGTTCTTAGAAATGCCTTTTGTATAATATGCAAGACATTGTAGCCATCCTATTCCTCTGAGCATTGTCATCTATTCTCTATGCTTCCAGACCATACACTTTTAAAAGAGAACTATGGGGTAACCTTTTTATCTTATAGTTCTCTTTAGCGTCACGGTAGGACATATACTAACTTCCTCCGTGACCCAAAGCTCAGTATATAGCGAGCTATTGCCCGCTATATACCGAGTGCGCCACAGCTGGGACGGATCCCGACAATACTGTTGATCCACCCAGCTGGCTGATTGACAGTGGGCTCTGCCTATCTAGAGGCAGAGCCAGCTGTGCCTGCCCCCTCCCCTGTCCGTTCCTTCAGTTAGCACAGGAGGATCGGAGAGGATGGGGGGGAATCACTGCAGGGAGATGATCGGGAAGTGAGCGAGCGCCGGTATGTGTTTGCTTACTTCCCGATCTATAGAGCCGACCTGTGACAGTTTAATTGTCACACGTCAGCTCCAACTATAAGGAGGAGTGGAAATTGCTCACCTCATAGTTCTTCTTTAATGACTGAAAGCTGCATTATATCAGCCGGGTGTGAGGAGTGACCGTTTTTACTTTTATCACAACATTGCACTTTTTTTTTTGTCATACTAGAATTGAGAATACCAATATATTGTCAGTAGAGTGTAGAGAATGGAATGGAGCCTCTACTTTTTTTTTGTCCTTCAGAGTCAGCAGATGAGTTTCAGGTTCATAAACTCCATTTGTCCCTTGTAGCTGTGCGCTAATGATGAGATCATGGAACTAGTGGATGAGCTGATGGACGGAATGTCGTTAATGCAGGAACAAAAGTCCATGCAGCCTCAGGAACAGATCTCTGTCCCCTCAGAAGAAGAAGGTATGTGAGTTATTCCCAGGCTTAGGCGCAGATTCTCA
The DNA here is from genome assembly GCF_000935625.1 of Nanorana parkeri. Classification (NCBI taxonomy): domain Eukaryota; kingdom Metazoa; phylum Chordata; class Amphibia; order Anura; family Dicroglossidae; genus Nanorana; species Nanorana parkeri. Next base: position 5,047,930 of record NW_017306274.1, read on the forward strand.
CCCATGGGTATGCGTGTTGATAGGTGTACATCTCCTGGCATGGTGCCTACATTCATTTGTGGGATCTCTACTGAGCTCCTTTGTAGCCACTGCAACGTGCACGCAACTCCCAAGGACTACAGATGAACATGAAGCATCTCTGCGCACAGACACGCACAGAGAGCACAGAGCATGTGGCGTTAGAGAACGTCTCCTCCTTCTACCTGATTTTGATTGACGGCTAATATCGTCATTCGGTTTTAGCACAGAACTTGAAAAAGATGGGCAAGTTTATTGACAGAAAAAAAAAACAATCAAAACTTGAGATTGCAGTACAGTGCATGCGCAGGTGCTTGTGAGACATGTAGTCCCAACTTCAGGGCTTCAGCTCATGTGTTGCTTCCCAACCAGAAGTTCAGGTAGTGATGTGGCAGGGAGACACAGCATGGGGGCATGTATTTATATAAATGTTTAGTACCGGGGTATATTTAAAGGAATTCTGTAAGCTAATAAATTAGTTTAAGGAGAAATCACTTTTTATGGAAAGTTTATGTATTTTGTGTGTTCAGTAGCTTTTCCCGAAGATTCGCCGTCTGTGCCAGTAACGGTGGGTGATATCGAGCAGTCCAGCCTCCCCCAGACCCTTCAGCAGGAATTTTCCCTGATCAATGTACATATCCGCAACGTCAACATCGAGGTGAGTGGAGTCCTCTGTACCATGTCCCTGGAGTTCTTCATTCACAATTTGCATTTTGCATGCTTCCTCTAGTCTTATCTTCATGCATATTTTCTTATTTGGCACTTAAAAGAGAACTACGGGTAAGTGTTTTCCCCCATAGTTCACTTTAGGGTAACAGGAGGACATATACTAACCTCCTCCCGTGACCCAAAGCTCAGTATAGCCCACAATATACCGAGAGCGGCGCAGCCGGGACGGATCCCGACAATACTGTCGAGATCCACCCAGCTGCGTGTGACAGTGGGCTCTGCCTATCTAGAGGCAGAGCCAGCTGTGCCCGCCACCTCCCTCGTTCATGCCTCCACTCAACGCTGGAGGATTGGAGAGGGGAGGGGGGGAATCCCTCCGGAGAATGGTGACTGACAGTCACCGCTCTCTGCAGGGAGATGATCGGGAAGTGAGCAGATAGGCGGCATGTTTCTGCTCACGATCCAGATCAGCTTCTTTGCCACAAGTCGGCTCTATGACGATGAATGGAAATCACTCACCTCGTAGTTCTCCTTTAAAGCTAATCTATATGCAGATATAAAAGGCACAAATTAATACAGCTCAGCATTCATTAATGCTTCATTAAAGCAAGAAGTGTAAGTAAATGAATCTGACTTGAAATCAGCCTCTTGCAATCCCTGTACAGCAGAGTTCAGACTGGGGGAGGGAAAAGCAGCATAGGACCAAGTCAGTTTTTCTGTAGTACATAAAACATGTTAATAGGAGGATAGAACAGAGTGATGAGTTCATCAGTTTGCTGCTTCTCCTTTCTCTGTCCAGTCATGGGTGGGGGATGGACAAGACTGCATGGTACAGGCAAGCAGAGGTTGGGAGATAGGGAGCCACAACCTGGTGATCATTGTCTTGGAATAACACAAGACTGGTCTGCCTTGGCCTTACCCTGATCTGAGCTGCATGGTACAGGCAAGCAGAGGTTGGGAGATAGGGAGCCACAACCTGGTGATCATTGTCTTGGAATAACACAGACTGGTCTGCCTTGGCCTGACCCTGATCTGAACTGCATGGTACAGGCAAGCAGAGGTTGGGAGATAGGGAGCCACAACCTGGTGATCATTGTCTTGGAATAACACAGACTGGTCTGCCTTGGCCTGGCCCTGATCTGAGCTGCATGCTACAGTCAGGCAGAGGTGGGTAGATGGGGAGCCACAGCCTGGGTGACGTTTATACTGCAGTAAATATTTTCTTACATTTGCCCTTAGGCATTACATACTTTACTGTTTTACCCCAAAAACTGCTTAGTATGTCCACCTATCCTTACCATCTTGTCTTGAATTGTATTGTAATTGTAATGTCTTCCCTATATTCTAAAGCGCTGTGCAAACTGTTGGCGCTATATAAATCCTGTATAATAATAATAATAAAAATATGCACAGATAATTGGCATCTAAAAATAAGTCCCGCAATCCTTATGACATATTGTTCAGGAGTAGGCCAATATTTCATCACCGTGATCATGTTTCTCATTACCGTGTCGTTTCCGCAGATGGATGCCATGCATCGATCCTGTACTGTCTCCGTTCGCTGCAGCAATCACCGGGTGCGGATGATGGTCAAGTTCCCGGTTCAGTATCCCAACAATGCTGCTCCTTCCTTCCAGTTTGTCCCTCCCACCACCATCACATCCGCCATGAAAGTGAAGCTGCTGAAAGTAAGAAAACAGATATGGGGAATTTTTTTAAGTGACTGTCACTTATACAAAGATAGCACACTTTCAAAAAGCATAAACATACTTTGCTCTCCTGCTGTCCATGTTGCTGAACACCAATTTCCTGGGTGAAGTGTCTTTTGAGACCGACATTTCTGGGAGTGTCGATCACACGTGTCCCCTGCAGCGTTGAGTGTTTCCTCCCTCTGACTCTTTATTACAGGATAGTAGTGATGTGAAGGTCAACAGAGGAACCATTCAGCACTGCAAAACAGCCACAGGCCTATGTATTCACTTACGGGCCTGTCCAACTGCTATTACACATTAGTTCTAACTCTTTCTGATACAAAGTAGATTTAATCTTAATGCGAACCTTCCCCCATGAATTCTATTGCCCTTATGCCTGTTACCTTTAATGCTCTTTTATCCAGTAAATCCTACATTGTCCTTTTTTCCCTTCCTGCTCTTCCACTCTTCCCCATCTAGTGCTTCCTATTTTATTTTGTTCTTCTTCAGGAGCCAACTTTCTCTTCCTGATTGTTGCAGCGAACCCCCTGGTGATGCCATGCCAAATCTCACGTAGATGGAGATCTGCCACCATGTCTTTGATATTGCGTGTTGCCATATGGTCGGTAGCTGTATACACTCAGCCCCCTGAGATGCATTTCATGCCATAGGTGCTGAATTCTCGCAAGATCTTCTGACACTATGGCAGCATGTCATGCCAAAGATGCTATACACTGAGTGGCCACATTATTATGACCACCCCATTAGTACTTTATTGGGCCACGAGATGACTCCACGAGATGACTTCGTTGGGCCGCCTCGTGACTCCACGAGATGATGAAAGGTGATGCGAGGAATCTGACACGGCACTGTTGCCCTTCTGTTGTCTTGTATCAGTCTTGCCACTCTCCGTTCTGCCCTAACATTGACTAGTTGCTGACGGCCACAATTCGCACGTTCAGACCCAGATTTTCGGCTGACAGTCCAGTCTTTAAACACTTTAACAACAGCTGCTCTTGAACATTTAACGAATTCTGCTGTTTTGCTGATACTCGCTCCATGGCTCTGAGTGCCAACAATCATCCCACGCTCAAAGGCTGTTAAATCGCGTTGTTTCCCCTTATCTTCAGAATCACTTCTACTGTCGTGGTAACCAACCTGCTTCCCTATTTATAATGGTCTGGCCCTCTAGCAACTTCAGCGCCAAATTATAGCTAATTTGCCTACAAACGTCAGGTGGTCATAATAATCTGGCCACTCAGTGTATATGTTGCCATAGCATTTGGAGATCCCCATCTCCAGGCTCCTGTGATGCATAAGGTTGTAGGTGCTAAACTCTTGCAAGATCTCCTGACACTATTGCAATGTAATTTGAAAGTCATGGGGTCAGCTCTCTCTCTGAGCACGCACGAGACCTGATACCATGTCTTTGACATTACATTTTGGCATGGTGTTGGTAGATCTGATAAAAATGTTGCACCTGCAGCCTGCTGGCATCCATGACATGTAGCCTAAGGGGTAGAGGGGAAGAATGTCTACATCACCTTCACTTAGGCGAGGAGCAAGGAAGTTGAATGATGAATTATAAAAAAAAGGTTCTTACAAAAGGAGAAAAAAAATATATAAGTGATTATGTAAGAGAGAGAGAGGGGGAGGAAAGAATCGAGCCGGAGTTGTAAATTTAGTGGAAAGTCCACTTTAAAATAATATTCTGCTCTGCTCCTGTGGATAGATGACAAGGACTTCAAGCTGCGGGGATTGGCTATGTTCGTTGGTGTGATATGTTCTGTATTCCCTGTACGTTCAGTCTGAAAAGTCTTTTCCATGGACTTTTATATGGACAGTCTAACCTTCTGTCTTCTAGATCCTGAAGGATACATCTCTGCAGAAGGTTAAACGCAACCAAAGCTGCCTGGAGCCCTGTCTGCGTCAGCTGGTGTCCTGTATGGAGAGCTTTGTGGTGAGCAGAGGGGGTGCTTATGGGTAGGGAATATTAGATCATCCGCCTTAAAGAAAACTGAATTTCAGCCAGACAACTATATACACAGTTTATATAAATATATGCAAACGTTTTCACCAGCTGAGATGTTTTGTAACTTTGTTCGGGCCCGTCTTCTCATGCATTCATCCCTGCTGCTCTGTATAGCCAGGATGGTGACAGCATTATTTAGAGCTCTAAAACTTCATGTGTTTTTTTTTGTTTTGTTTTTAAAGTGAACCTGTCCTCTATGTAAAATCTATTTGTAGAAATGATCCTCTGAAGTCTGCCGGGAAATCGACACTTTGTGAAGGTAGATCTCCTGCTTCCTCTGCATCCTCCTGTTGACCTCCAGACACTACAGGGTACAGTATTGATGTTGAGGTCAACAGGAGGAACCATTGAGAGCTGTAATGACCAAGGAGATCTGCATTCCCAGAAGTGTCTCAGCAGATTTTGGTGGATTATTCCGCAGAGTAAATGGCAAGTATGAATGCTCTTCTTTTGCAGGGTTTGCATGTCTCTGATTTTTGCATACATGGCAGGGTTGCTTTAAGCATCTACATCCAAAATCAAAAGGTTTTCATTTTACATGTATTGAGGAATTTTGAGTTTTTTCATAGACTTTTAATAGTGACCCTTGTTATCTCAGACGGCCCAGTTACTGGGCTTAATTAAAAGGGACCTAAAGTAAAAATAAAATAAAAAAATGACTTGACCTGCCCAGTTGATGCTTAGTCCCAGATTAGAACAGTATGTACTTGTCACCCTGTAAGGCAGTGGTTCTCAACCTTTCTAGGGCCGGGACCCCTTGGTATAATTTGCCAAGCTGTGGTGACCCCAACCGTAAAATTTAGTGATGCACCAATGCTAGTATCTGTGTGGGCCTCTTACCTAGAGCAGCACAAGGCACATGGGGACCCCCTCAACTGTGGGTTGCGACCCACTTTTGGGTCGCGACCCACAGGTTGAGAACCACTGCTGTAAGGGCTCTTTCTTGCTCTGACCAACATGCTTGCACACATTTTTCCAGGTTTGGCATACATAAAGGTCTGAAGGCCTGCAAAGAATCTGAGATATCATATGAATTTAACTTCAGAAGGTTTTTTTTCTTTCACATTGTGAACCTACCAGTAACTCCTTTCCTGTTCCAGAGTGACAACCTTCACTCACTGTCCTTTATCTATGCAGGAGCACAGTTGTCACCCTAGAACAGGACTACAACACCTTTAACCCCCCTCTATAACATAAGAGGAGGTGTTCGCAGAGAGAGCTGTAAATAACTAAATAACAGCAGGGCAGATAACACAGAAGTTTATCGTCTCAAAAGATTTACGGAAGGATTGACAGGGTTTTGTTTTTTTTGGGCTTTTATCAACCAAATTACAAAGCACTAACAATAGCGTATTGTAGATAAAAGAGAAGCTGATTGTTGGGGTTTACCTACACTTTAATTAGTCAGATCAAATTGCACTAACATAAATCAGTTCAAGGTACAATAGCCCTTATCAACCACTAAACATTCTTTCATCAACAGATCTGATTCCATGAAAGTAACAGTAATTATGTTGGTGGTATGGCTGCTCATTGACTCCGGCTTCCTTTCCATACTCTTCTATCTATGGAGGAGCAGCCTTGAAACCCTAGGCTGCTCACTCCTGATTTACTCTACAGAACACCCCCCCCCAAAAAAACAACTTATATATCCTAAAAAACCCCCCCCCCCCCCCCCATAACATAGGGGAGAGTTGTTCTGTAGTCAGGTGAAATGGGCAGGGCTAATAAGACTGATATGGGATTAGATTAGCAGAGGCGGAGTGCATAAGAAGTTACAAACTTACTGGATTTCTGGCAGGCTCTATAGGTATTTTCCTGAGCTTGTAGCATTTATAAAGTGGTTAAATCTGGGGAAATGAGTATGTACTGGAGAGATGTTTTGAATGTTTTAGTTTTTTTAATATTTTGCCCAAACATATTTAACTGTTTTTTTCACTTTAGGTAGGCCTTAAATGCGTTCATCTTTACAGTGTCTGTAATCTTACAGGACCAGGAATCCAGTCCTTCGGACAACCCCTTCTCCTTGCAGAACCCCGTCACTCCACCACTGCCAACGTTCGCCCGGGTGACCAACGCCTATGGTTCCTACCAGGACGCTAACATCCCGTTTCCTCGAACATCAGGTGCCCGCTTCTGTGGAGCAGGTCAGTGCAATATGTCACCATTGCTGTAGCTCTATTCTAGCATCAAGGTCAGAGCGTGGTCCAGTAATCCCGGGTGGTTTATATCAAGCTCCCTTTTACCTCGGCAGGTTACCTGGTGTACTTCACACGGCCGATGACTATGCACAGAACAGTATCTCCTACAGAGCCCACTCCAAGGTTGGTTTAGTTATATATTTTGTTTGTTTGCTCTGTTTGTTTTTTGGTGCATTTTCTTAAAGTTTTGGATACAGCGGAGATTAGATTCTCTATCAGGTTTTTATTGCCCCTGTTAGGGAGATTCACCCGCTCTATTTGCGCTGGTAACCGTTCTCACTGAAAATGAAAGAAAATCCCACATTTTGGGTTGTCATCGGAACAGGAATAGATGGAAAATCCTCCAATGAGGACACTAGTTCTGGTGACCCTCCTGGCCAGCGAGGATTTCACTCTGGAGGGATTTTCTCTTACTTATTGTGCTTTTAGACAGGAAGTGAAGGGAAATCTCCCCAATGGAGCAAAGATGGCAAAAAATGGTGACGGGGATACAACCCTCCCTTACTCTACCCAAGACTAAAAAAAAAAAAGTTATGGTTTCAGTTCTACTTTAAAGTGGAACTAAAAAAAATGAAAGATTTGCCATGTTATAGGGAACATCTAGAAATATTAAGTGTACCAACGTACCATTTTGTCTTGAATTCTCCTTGAAAAATAGCAGTGGACCTCCTGGTACGTAAATGTGCGTAGGTGCTCCTTTGCCTAGAGCCCAATAGCTGTATATTTGCAGGGTGACATCTAAGGCACTGCTGCCTCTGACTGCTAGTATCAGGAGATTCGCTCACTACAGTGCTGCTTACTGCTCTGCTTGCTTGAAAGGAGAGTAAGAAAAGCCTTGCCTCTACCAATATGGCTACTTCCAAACATAGACAGTGTAGGACAAGGCATGAGGGTAAGGCAATAATGGGGGAAAGATCTGCTGCAGGGGAGCCCAAAGGCAATACTGGTGGCTAGTCCTTTGCCCTCTGTTTTCAGAGTGAAAATCTGTCTCATTTATGGAGATAAATCTGTCATAGAACTGTGCAAATCTGTTGCAGTTGGCTGTGTCACGATTGATGGCCCAAGATTCCAGGCATAGGAGTCACAAATACGCAGAAAACTGTTGCATAGACTTTGTGTCCCTCTCCACATACATGCATTACTTTCCTGACAAAACCGTGACGCTGCCTTAACCCTAAAACCTTGCCCACACAACCTTGTGTGTTGGGAAAGAACCTTTAGAGAAATGGAGTTCTAAGGGTCGTGCCTTTGTTAATAGGAGTTGACCTTCCAGTAGCTGCCCCTGTAGGAATATTACAAGCCTGCTGGTCACGGGGAGTAATAAAAAAAATGCTGGATATGCTCTAGAGATGGTGACGGAGGTTTGGGGGTAAATTTGGGCCATGCTCATTCAAAGCATGCTGCTGTTATAACGCCGTTGACCACCAGGTGTCACTGGAGTCATATATCTGCAATAAAAATAACTAAGCCTGATTCACTGAAGCTGTTTAATTGACACATTTTATATCAGGAGGCTTGTTTAGTTAAAGGAGAACTATGGGGTCAGGGTTTTTCCCATAGTTCTCAGGGTAACGGGAGGACACAAACTAGCGGCCTCCCGTCACCCTAGGCTCAGTATACCGCGAGCTACAGCTCGTGGTATACTGAGACGCCGCAGCCGGAGCGGATCCCGACATCGATGTCGAGATCCGCCCAGCTGCGTGAGTGACAGCTGGCTCTGCCTATCTAGAGGCAGAGCCAACTGTACCTGCCCCCTCCCCCGTCTGATCCGCCAGTCAGCGCTGGCGGATCGGAGCGGGGAGGGCGGAATCCATCCCCTCCCCTGTCACGGCAGAGAGCCGTTACAGGATCGAGAAGTGACCGAACACCGGCATGTGTTCCCTCACCTCCCGATCTACTGAGCCGACCTGTGACAGTCTCATTGTCACAGGTCGGCTAGAACTACGAGGTGAGTGAAAAGCACTCACCTCATAGTTCTCCTTTAAGGATTTATTTCTGATTGGGAGATTCTGTCACTTTGTGATTGTGTCAGGAATATCCTAATTCTCTGACCATACATGTATTGTCTGTTGCTTGCTGGCTGTTGAAGCTGAATTCTAGGCAGTTATAATACCACACTGTTGAATACAGTTCTGTATTCAATAAACAAGCAAAATCTCCTTCATATCTGTCCAGTTGGTACCTGAAACGTCTTTTAGATCAGCCTCTTGCAACCACCTGTATTACAACACTAGCAGCCTATCATGTTCTGCAGCAGTGTACGTGTGCGGGCTGACTGGTGAATCAAGCAGAATGAGTATAAGGATGATCTTATTGATGTGCTGCTTAGACTTCATTGTTCACTCAGTAAGCTAGGGGTGTGTGTAGGTTTTGCTGAAGTGGTATATCTGCAAAGGAGGTTCCATACAGACAAGTAAGTGCCAAAAGATTTGTTATTTAAGCCAGTCCTATGACCCAGTTACTCCTACTAGACAGTGCTGTCATGTTGGTGAGGTTTCTCCACTGCAGTTAAGCAGTACAATTTGGTCGCTATCCTCCCCACCTGCTGATTGAACACTGATATAGTGTCCCTACACTGATGAGGTAATTACTGTGCGGTCTCCATCTGTCAGCAGTGTTAAACTGGTTGCACTAAGCATTATACCCTTATTGGCATATATTACTTCCCTTCCTATCTGATTTGAAGAGGATCACATGAGACTAGACATAATAGGATTTTTGGTACTCTCCGAAAAATCATTTTCTTGGGGTTCTGAAGCTGGCATCAGATGAAGCCACAATGTCCACCTGGTAGAACTTAGAGAACGTGCGAACAGAAGACCAGAGGGCAGACTTTCAAATTTGGGAAACAGTTGCTGAATGACGAAAAGCACCTTGACACGAAAGACTAGAACCCCATCCTTGAGACCGTAAGCGTGAATGATGGTCTGCCTGAGCCACCTAGAAATGGTGGAACGAGAACCAAGTGTACATTTACAGGGACCAGTTGGGATTAGAAAAAGGAAATCCGTCTTCCAGAAAGAACCGGTAGCTGAGAGAGAGACTCTTACAGCATGAGCCACATCCAGACAGTGGAGTCACGGGGGAATGAATGGGGGAAGCTGAATGGGAGATCCCTTGTAGAAAGGTCTTAATCAAATAGTAAGAAATGAAAGGCCTCCTAAGCAGAAATCTGACCCTTGAGAGCCAAACATTGGTCTACATCCAGCTGCAGGAAGGAGAGGATTCTTCCCATGGAGAAACGCCTGGGGTGAAAGCCCCTAGATTCCAACTGAAGTATATCTTCCATGCCGGAAGTAGACTTCCTAGCTTTTAACATTATACAAATCACATACTCGGAGATGCCTGTGTACCTCAGAAGCTGGGCTTCAACAGCCATGTCATTAAAGCTAGTGACTATAAAGCGGGATAGCAAAGCGGTCCTTGGGACAGAATATTCTGATGATCCGGCAGAGTTCACAACGCGGCTGCCAGTAGTCTTACCAGATCAGCGTACCACATCCGCTTGGGCCATTCTAGAGCAATTGGGATAGCTGGAACGCCCTTCATCTTAATCCTGCAAAGTAGACAAAGAATTTTCTGAGAAGGAAAGGCATAGATCAGGGTGTACTGATCCCGTAGAGCCCCCAGAACATCCTCTGCTGGATCCCTGTACCTACAGACAAACCTTTCTAGTTTGTTGTTGAACCTGGAGGCCCACATCCAATGGCCCCTACTTGAGAAACAGGTCCTGGAATACCTCTGGGTGTAACTCCAGGTGTTGCTGGTTGTCTAAGCCTGGCATGTACATGGCGGACAGGGCTGGAACATGCCAAGGACAGGGTCCGATCTACCTCTATTGCCATGGCGAGACTTCTGGTTCCTCCCTGATTACCAATGTAAGCCACTGACATACCATTCTCCAACTGAATCTCGGATCAGAACCCATTGCACAAAGCTCATTTTGAGATTATCTTCGCAACATCCACTCCAGCCGGGTCCGGAGACGCTACTATAAAAGATTGTGAATGACATGCCAGGGAGCTGCAATCAAAGAGACTAATCTCCAGCAGCAATATAGAGAAGAGTCTTGATTGAAGAAAAAAAGAAGTCTTTAACACAACAGATCTGCAGAAAAGATGTCCAACGCATCTAGAACACTAGTGATTAACTAGGCATGATGGTGGTAGTAGTAGTAGTTATCCTGGGCTGTGTTCTTTGCCAGTGTCCTATTCTCCTGAATTTGGCAGTATAACCTGAATACAGACTTCCTGTGTTCCTCAGTGAAAGAAATTCGGATACTTACACCGGGTCTTTTAATGAATGCATGCCTGGCTTAAATGCTGGTGTCTTCTATTTATGAATTGGCTTCAACGACTAGAGCTCGTTGCAGGACTACGAGCGCTCGTCAGTCCTGCTAGTACTTGTAGATCTACATCATCACTTTGACAGACAGCCAACATCTCTTTTGGGACATCAAAGACCTGTATCTATACCGTGGACTGTGCAGGTATGAGTTTTCCCCTCTGCCAAGTCTCTCCCCTTCCCCTTCTTCCAATCTTGTTCTACCAGACCTATTATTATAGCAATTACGACACTTATTTCCTTCTGAGTAATTGTCGGAGTACAACAGCAATTAGGTGTTTCTATCATTATAGAGTAATTAAACATTTTACTGTCTCACTGTAACAAACAGAAGAATAATCTGATTATTAATAGGGCTATGGAACCTAAAGATGAATTTTGTCGATTATTCGTTAAACTTTTTGATCGATTAAAATTATTTTGATCGCTAATGAAAACGCACACCTCTCCGCCGGCTTCCGGAAGTCCCATCGGCGATCCGTCACCGGACTCCCCCCCCTTCTTCCCCAAGTGGCTCCGTCGGCTAACGAAGGGAAGGGGGGAGGAGTCCGGTGACGTCGATGTCCGTGACGTCACCTGACTCCTCCCCCCTTCGTTAGCCGACGGAGCCACTTGGGCCGGTGAGTTTGCCCAAGAAACTTTCTGCACGAGCGCCAGCCAAGGCATTGGCCTATACACATACAGCAATGAAGTAATAAAATGAACTAGGATCACACTAATCCAGCACGTTATTATTCTGAGTTGCCCCACTCAAGCGGCGGCCATATTGATTGGGGCACGTGAGATTAATAACGTGCTGCATTAGTGTGATCCTAGTTCATTTTATTACTTCATTGCTGTGCTATATGTGTATAGGCCACTGTAGTTGGATCTGTATGTGCGTTATAATTAATCGAAATGAATCGATTACAATTTTTTTCGATTAATCGAACACGAAAATTTGAATCCATTACCAGCCCTAATTATTAATAATCCTTTTTTTTCTCTCCTGATATCCCTTGGTTTTTTTTGAAGGACACAGGAGAGAGGAGACCTCTGGGGTGTATGGCTCACAGCTAGGAGGATGGCAACAAAAAAGACTAGCCCTGCCCTCTTAACATCTGTGCTCTTAACATGAAAAAAAATATATCTGATGCTGGGTCCGCTATAAGTTTTTGTGCTTTAGGTGTATTGGCCCTGTGGTACATGTGAATGATCACATACTTGTATCTTCTGTATGATCTGTATATCTAACCTGTAAACATGTTGGATATTTTTCCTGTATGATATGTTTATGCATTCTGTGTACACGGTGAATATATTTAATTTTATTCGGTATTCTCCCTCATTCTTTGTCAGATCCCTCTCCGCTCTGTCCGCCTATCACAGCGGCGTGATCGCACCGATGAAAATCCGCACTGAGGCTCCTGGGAACTTACTGTTGTACGGAGGCAGTCCCACCCGCAGTGAGAAGGAACAAGTGTCCATCAGTTCATTTTATTACAAGGAGAGGGTAAGCCTCACATCCCGTCCTCTCTATGCACTCACAGTTACTGCCGGACAAAGTACATTATACACGGGCTGTAAACTTTCTACGTGCCAGCTTTATTTTCTGTCATCGACCTTCCAGGGATTAAAACAAACTGCACTTTGGACAGAGGCATTGAATATTTTTCTATGTGCTGACCTACCTGAAAAGGACACATTGAAAAATATAAAATGGAATGTATTGGGGATGTCCCGATACCACTTTTTTAAGACCAAGTACAAGTACTGTCCCTCTGGTACTTGCCAATACCAAATACAGATACTTTTTCTTAAAGGGACAGGTGACATTTTTTCTAAAACAAAACAGACTGATGATTTGAGGGCAGTTTCTCACCAGGGCAGAATACAGATGTCAACAGAATTGAACCCATGTCCCCACAGCAGGATGCATGTCCCCACAGCAGGATGCATGTCCCCACAGCAGGATGCATGTCCCCACAGCAGGATGCATGTCCCCACAGCAGGACGCATGTCCCCACAGCAGGACGCATGTCCCCACAGCAGAACACATGTCCCCACAGCAGAACACATGTCCCCACAGCAGAACACATGTCCCCACAGCAGAACACATGTCCCCACAGCAGAACACATGTCCCCAAAGCAGAATTCCTCTCACCAGGCTGTGTGCCAATCACACCCGGGCGACTTGGACATCTGCAGTGGCTCTGCAGGCACTCCACCTCACAGGCAATGCTGGGACCCGGCCTCCTCCATGTCCAGATCGGCCGAACAGTCGACTCCTTGCTGATTGATCGGGAAGACGGGTTCCCGGCCAATCATCATCTAGACGGCCGAACAGCTAGATCGATCCTGATTGGCTGGGAAGCTGGCTTCCTCGCCAATCAGCAAGCAGCCGGCTTCCTGGCCATTCAGGAAGCCGGGGGGAGGGTCATTACTTGCCGCCCGGCTTCCTGACTGGTCGGGAAGCTGGCTGATTGGCTGAGAAGCCGGTTTCCTGGCCAATCACAATCAAGCCGGCCAACAACATGGAGCCAGCTTCCCGGGCAATCAGGAAGCCGGGTGGCAAGTCATTACCCGCCGCTTGGCTTCCTGATTGCCCGATAAGCCGGCTCCATGCCAGCCGAAGCACCGGTATCAATACTCGGTATAGGCGAGTACCGACAGCAAATTATCTGTACTCGATACCGAAAAAACGGTTTTGGTGCTTCCCTTTAAACAAATGTATTTCTCGAGGTAAAGGAATGAAGAAGGGCTTTCCAATACCTTTTACTTGTTGACAAAGCAGACTAAACACAAGCTTTAACTATAGTCAAAGTGGGTGCTGTGCCCTGCCCTTCACTCACAACATGTCACAAACCAATGCAGTGCCTCCAGCTACTTGTTTTTATTGAATGATCACATGACCTGAAATAATGTATTCCTTACTCGGCACCTCCCTTGTGCAGATTGGCAGCGCATGATGATTGTGTACTTCACATTGACTGAAATGTTTATATTATGAAACTATTCAAGATTTAGAGTTTTCAACTCCACATTATAGGCAAAAAGCACAAAACCCCAGCAGACGCATGAGTAAAATACCACATATGGCAACATAACTTTCCTGGCATATGTCTGTGCTCCTTTAAGTCATATTTAATGCCGGTTGAATAACCTCATATCATAAAAAATGTACTTATCAGTGCATTGCAAATCTTCCTGGAGTCTCGAGGCAGATGAGCAATCGGTGAGAAAACAGGCATGTGGTGTTTGGCTACAGAGACTCACAATCTCTGCACTGTTTTCATCCTCCCTCCAGAAGCTTCAACAACCGAAAAAAAGTTGTTTTGTCATCTCTAGAACAAAAATAGATAGGAAAGTGAAATAAAGTTTCTTCAAATCCTTTCCATTTATATATATATATAAACGCAGTATTCCAGTGTGCAATGATACCTTTCTTATTGGACTTACAAAATATATAAAAGACAAGTTTTTACAGTTTTACCAGTAAATAATTATTATGTCTAGATAATTTCCCAGCGTGATTGTGTTCACTTCCTTGAAACGTAGCCACAGCAAACGTGTCGCGAGAAGAATTTGGCACTATTTGTTACTATTGGAGGGGAGAGTTTAAACTGAGCATCAATGGCCAAGCAGACAATTTCTAGCCATATTCTTGATGCTTTTTTTTTTTTCTTTTTGTCCCCTTTTTTCTCTTTTTTTTCTCTCTCTCTCTCTCTCTCTCTCCTGTATCTCCTTCTCACTTTGCTTCCTTTCCTCATCTTCTGATTGCGCAGACAACCCCGCTGTCTGCACGCCGGCGCTGGTCCATCCAAGTGATTAACGACTTCCCGGTATTGTGCCCTCTGCCGAGTAACCCACCTCTGTTCCCTGCACACCTCTACGAATAGTCAGAGACCCCAAGATTGCAATTCTGTCTCTGGTACAATTCTGAGTGTAATGAAGGCCACACAGTGGTCCATGGTCTGTGTGCAACTCACTAGCTTCCCGTTGTGTTTCGAAACTGTTAAAGCAACGCCACATTTATTAAAAAAGAAGCCCAGCATGTAAAGAAAAGCAGTAGTAATCTCCCCCTGTGGACTGTCTGCAATCAGGCCCGGATTCCTCCGGGCCTCGGGGCGGCAGGGCGCAGAGGGGCGGCAGCGGTGTCCTTGTGGGGAAGTTGCCCTCTCTACATTCACTCCTGCATTGTACAAGTAGGACTGAATGTAGAGTGAGGCAGACGATTTTTCGTTTACATGTGAAATCGGTGATGTCTCCGATTTCACATATAAACAGTGTGCAGCCTTCTCCCCCCGCCACTTACCTCTCTCCTTTGGTTCCGTCCTCCGCCGCCGAGTCCCGAGTCTCTGAATGCAGTGAGCAGAGCGGCAGAGTTATAAGTAACCCTGCCGCTGCGTGCAGACAGTGAGAGGGGAGAGCTGTGCTCTTCCTCTCTCGCCTGTCACAGGAGTTCCAGCACAGTACTATTACACAGGGGATTGTTTTCTCCTGTGTGATAGCAATAAAGTTAGGTGAAAAAATGAATTACATTGATAAAAAATGTAAATAAAAAAAAATAATATGAAATAATTAAATAAAAAGGTAATTAAAAAGTAAAAAAATAAACAAATTATTAAAAAATAAGAAAATAATTATAAAAAATAAACAATAATAAGATAAAAAATTATAAAAAAGTAAATAAGATAAATAAAAAATGTAATTGATAAAAAAATAATGAAAT
>NW_017306274.1:5063753-5065745 GCF_000935625.1 Nanorana parkeri
GGGGGGGGGCATCACAGGACCTGGCCTTGGGGCGGCAGGGAGAGTAAATCCGGCCCTGTCTGCAATAGATTCGTTTGCTGAAAAATCTTGTGTATCTTTTTCTGCCATCTCTGTTCAAATGAGGAGATTTCCTGTAGACACTGCAGGAAGTGAGAGGAAATCTAAGGCAAACCCCTTCTTAGTTGTCACCAGAACAAGTGTCCCCAATGGAAGATTCCTCGCTTTCAGTTCTATTGACAACCGGTGAGCTTTCAGTGGATGTTTCTGCTCTGCAGTAATAAGCAGACAGGAGGGGGGATGTAGTTAGGTGAGCATAGAGGAGGGAGACGGCTCAAGGTGGACACCATCATCATCATTGTGGTGATGATCTCTTGTTGCCCAAAAACCAGGCAGTAAGCCGAGCAGTAGTACAATATCAGCAGAGCTGCAGTCTCTGAAAAGCCTAATTTCCCTTTGTCTGCGGTCATGTAGCTCTTCAGGGAGGAAAAAAGTATTTTCATTTTATTAGTTCTTTGGCAAACTGTCATCCAGTTTTGTTACGAAAGCCTATAGGACTAAACCCTGGCTGTCTCTGTGATCATGGAAGGCATTCTTGGTGGACAGAAATAGGCTAATTGGTCCAACCCAGAACTCAAGGAAGCCAGGCTCCTAGTAATAAAGTAAAACTAGTTTCTGAATTGAGAAAACTGGTTGGATGACCAGTGAAACGTCTTCAAGAAGAATACAGGAAGTCCAGTTGCCTTGACTTATTTGTTACAGATATACCATGACCTGGATGAATGAGAACCTTCACAGACATATAGTTTCAGAGAAGAGCAGAGGTGGCTTTTGTGGCTGATAAAGGGAATAGGTACACTTGCTGTTGGGTAGCAAATGACTCTTCCCCATGTGACAGTGTTCATGGCTGAGTGGTGAATCATCAGACCCAAACACTGTCATGTAGAGGGGCTGCTAGGTCACAAAAACGTAAGTTGGCCATGCACTATGCAAATGTTTTTCGATTCTTGATGATCTAGCCAACATTTCCCACTCCCACAGTGGGTGCTGCTGTTGGCACCTTTTCGGCCGGCATCCCTCGATCGGCATCCTTCGATCAGCTGATCAAAGGCACCGGTTGGAAAATGATCAAACACGCAGAGCGGGCAGCCAATGAGGTACGGGCTCTGTTGGGGTATTCTGACAGCTGGCTGCTGTCAGAATACAATGAAGACAGCGGGAGATTCCTCAGTGAACACTCGTAATCGATAATGGAGGAATCTGTTTATATTTTCTTTGTTCGGCATGCAGGTTGAAAAAAGAAAACATTGCAGTGTATGGGCCAGCTTTACCCAGGGTGGACTCCTGTGGTGAGGGAGCTTAGATGAAGGAAGGCTGTCAGGAGGCACTGTCACTTGAATGGACATATGAAAGTGTCTCTTTAAATTGCACAGACTGCAATAAAATGTATTAATAGGAATGAATCCCCCCCTCTATTGGATACGTAATTGCACGCACAGGGGACTTATGTAGCTGACCTTGTCCCTTGACCAGTAACTGTTAAACCAAGATTGAATAGTTGACCATTGAAGGGCTATTACCCAACAACATTATGCTCAGAATGTGGTCCAGAGACGTGACTTCTTTTGTTCTTGGACTCTCTGTCTAGTGATCACTTTTTATTTTTCTACCTGCAACCTGTAATTCTATCGGGAATGTTCCATCTCACACCGCTTCTAAGATCTGCTTCCCCTCTTCTGCTTTGCATAGTCTGCCGTTACTCAAACGACTGTGTTGTCTGTGTGCCGGATGTTTGCACGCTCTTGCTTCACCTCCACACTGGCTGTTGTCTTTACTTTTGGTGCCGCGTTTCGGGTTGCTTGTCTTTCCCTTGCTCCTCTTCAGTCCTCTCTTTAATTCTCCCCACTCGTTGTGCCTGTAAAGTGTCTGACTGGCTCTACTGCGCAACCACTGGTGACTGCTCACAGACTTGGCGCAGGTGGGGTTTAATCTGTC
>NW_017306274.1:5065879-5067217 GCF_000935625.1 Nanorana parkeri
CGGGGGGGGGGGGCACAAAAAGGTGTAATTCTGGAGTATGCACTTGGTGTAATCTGGGGCCCAATGGTAGCATGATAATTTGGGAGTGGTTTCTTAAGGGTTTTGACCTGCTTGTGGACCTTTTTAATATGCAAGGTAAGTTTTGAAACTTTGGACTACTTGTTCTTGGCTTGTTTATTGCAGTTAATATCAGTTCAATGTTTTTTAGGAAGTTAGGCCACTGCTGTCATATCTATAGTAATTAAAGTAGAACTCCCAACATTTTTTTTTTTTTTTTTTTAAGTTAAAGGAGAACTATGAGGTGAGTGATTTTCACTCATCCTCATAGTTCGAGCCGACGCGTGACAATGAAACTGTCACAGGTCAGCTCAATAGATCGAAAAGTGAGCCAACACATACTGTCGCTCGCTCACTTCTCGATCATCTGCCTGCAGAGAGCCGTGACTGTCAGTCACCGCTCCCTGCAGGGATTCCCCCCCTCTCCGATCCTCCAGAGCTGACTGGCGGAACGGACGTGGGAAGGGGGCGGGTACAGCTGGCTCTGCCTGTAGATAGGCCGAGCCCGCTGTCACTCACGCAGCTGGGTGGATCTTGACAGTAATGTCGGGATCCGTCCCGGCTGCGGCGGTCTCAGTATACCGCGAGCTGTAGCTTGCGATATACTGAGCTTTGGGTCACGGGAGGACGCTAGTATATGTCCTCCCGTGACCCTTAGGAGAACTATGAGGAAAAACACTTACCCCCATAGTTCTCCTTTTAAAGTCGAAAAGAGTCAGAACCGTTTTTTCTTTCCAAACCAGGTAGTAGAACGAGCTTCCATGCTTTTACAGCAATAGATGGGTGCTTTGTATCATATCCTCTATCGTCCAAATCCTGACCCAGTCCAATAATATTAGCCCTGATGAAAGGCGACCTTCTGCATCCCAAACTACAATGGCTTCTACTATTATTTATCAAATACTTATGGATTATAACAGCTGCCTTCAGTTCTCTTTCCTGTGTTTTTGATGAGGGTTCATTTTGCTGTCTGTTCCATTTGGAAAGGTTCTTACCACGTTTCCCCGAAAGTAAGTCCTAGCGCTATCTTCAGGGATTTCTGTAATATAAGACCTACCCCGAAAATAAGACCTAGTTCGGTGGTAGGTCTTATATTAAAGAAATCCCTGATAGCGCTAGGTCTTATTTTCGGGGTAGCTGCACCATATAATTACATTTTACATGTCGCGGCCGCAGCTCCCTCCTGCACGCCCACCTGTCTGGCTCCCTGGACGGCATTAGAGCGGAGAGCGGCCACAGCTCCCCCCCGCCAGGCATACCCCCCCGCACGCCCACCTGTCT
>NW_017306274.1:5067279-5069916 GCF_000935625.1 Nanorana parkeri
TGCCAGGCACGCCCCCCCCCCGCACGCCCACCTGTCTGGCTCCCTGGACGGCATTAGAGCTGAGAGCGGCCGCAGCTCCGTCCCTCCCGCACGCACGCCCACCCGCACGCACGAGCGGAGATCGGACAGCTGCAGCCAGGTACACATAAGGCATCCCCCAAAAATAAGACCTAGTGTCTTTTTTCGTGGGAAAAAAAAATATAAGACACTGTCTTATTGTCGGGGAAACACGGTACATCCTTTTCCACTGATAGTTTTAAGCCAAACAAGAAGCCATGTAAAATCTTCCCCAGAAAAAAGCTCAATGTACCAAAATCAACAGGTATATCGAGTTAAAATCTGTTTTTTTTATGCCTGGAAACTTAGAATCTTATTACTTTTAGAGTCTTTGACTTATCAGTGAAAGTGATTCAGAATGACCTGTAGAATAAAGCTAGATGGTACCCTTTTCCGAATGTTCTAGAATGGCAGGCAGTTGGATACATAGGCATATATGGGTGTATAGGAGTGATTGATGTGTGCCCCCGCTGTTCACAAATAAGGACAGAAAGCAGTGCTTGGTTAGGGATTTATCTAGATGACATGCTTCGTGAAGTAGGGAGCAGTGTTGGATCTGTAAATGTAATATAAGGTGCTGTAGAAGAAAGCAGTGCTAGATCTGTAAGCTACATAAAAGGTGATGTTTTCTTGCTAGGGTAGGACAAAGCAATGTGCAATTCATAACATTCTATGCAAGGTCCTGTTCACACCAGGGCAGTTCGTTCCGCGCTGAAATGCATGCAACATAAAATTCCATGTATTCCTAAGGTGGCCGTTCACACAACCACGCTGAATCGCGCGTATAAAAATACGCCTGGTGTTTGAAATAGTCCCTTAGCTTCTTTTGTGGCACTTAACAGCCCGTTTTGCTCCATAGACTTCAATAGAAATGTGCCAATCAGCATGTGTTTGCGCTTTTTTAAGCGCGTTTTTGCTGCTGAGACTGCTTTTCATTGGACAACTGAGAAACAAGCTGAAAACGCTATTGCTTATGAACAGAAAACGCCTCTGAAACACGCTACAAAAACAGCGTAAAGCGTGCTGAAATGCTGTCGCCCTGGTGTGACTGGGGTCTAAGGTGGTCGTGTGTGCTTTGCCAGATGGTGGAGGAGGAAGCAGTGATGGGTCATGCCGGATAGAGGCTGAGAAAGCAATTCTGAATCCGTAAACCATATATAAGGTGAAAGTGTGTGTGTTGTCAGATAGTGGAGAAGAAAGCAGTTCTGGATCGATAAACTGTTTATAAGGTGGGAGTGTATGTCTTCCCAGATAGTGGAAGAGGAAGCAGAACTGGATACGTAATCTGTATATACAGGTGAAACTCGAATAATTAGAATATCGCGCAAACTTAATTTATTTCACTAATGCAACTTATGCGGTGAAACTAATATATGAGATATACTCATTACATGCAAAGCAAGATAATTCAAGCCGTGATTTGTCATAATTGTGATGATTATGGCTTACAGCTCATGAAAACCCCAAGAACCCCAAATCCACAACCTCAAAAAAGTAGATTATTACATGCAATCAATAAAACAAGGATTGTACATAGAACAATATCGGACCTCTGAAAAGTATAAGCATGCATATGTACTCAGTACTTGGTTTGGGCCCCTTTTGCAGCACTTACTGCAATTACTTTTGCACGATATTCTAATTATTCGAGTTTCACCTGTATGGTGACAGCATGTGACTTGTCAGATAGGGGAGGTGGAAGCTGTATATATGGTGGCAGTGTTTGTCTTGTCAGATAGTGGAAGAGGAAGCGGAGCTGGATACGTAATCTGAATATATGGTGACAGCATGTGAATTGTTAGATAGGGGAGGAGGAAGCTGTATATAAGGTGGCAGTGTTTGTCTTGTCAGAAAGTGGAGGAGGAAACAGTTCTGGATCAGTAAGCTCTATATAAGATGACGGTGTGTGTTCTTTTCAGTAGGCAGAGGAGGAAGCCGTTCTGGATCTGTAGGCTGCATATAAGGTGGCAGTATATGCCTTGCCAGATAATGAAGGAGGAAGCAGAACTGGATAAGTAATCTCTATGTAAAGTCAACTCGTCTAACTGGTCAGATAGTGAAAAAGGAAGCAGTGCTGGATTGGTAAGCCATATACAAGGTGGCAATGTGTGGCATGTAGGTGCAGGAGGAAGCAGTGCTGGATTGGTAAGCAGTATGCAAAGGGCAATGTGTGACTTGTTAGTGGAGGAGGAAGCAGTGCTGGATTAGTAAGCAGTATACAAGGTGGCAATGTGTGACTTGTTAGTGGAGGAGGAAGCAGTGCTGGATTAGTAAGCAGTATACAAGGTGGCAATGTGTGACTTGTTAGTGGAGGAGGAAGCAGTGCTGGATTAGTAAGCAGTATACAAGGTGGCAATGTGTGACTTGTTAGTGGAGGAGGAAGCAGTGCTGGATTAGTAAGCAGTATACAAGGTGGCAATGTGTGACTTGTTAGTGGAGGAGGAAGCAGTGATGGATTAGTAAGAAGTATACAAGGTGGCAATGTGTGACTTGTTAGTGGAGGAGGAAGCAGTGATGGATTAGTAAGAAGTATACAAGGTGGCAATGTGTGACTTGTTAGTGGAGGAGGAAGCAGTGATG
>NW_017306274.1:5071854-5082070 GCF_000935625.1 Nanorana parkeri
AGTATACAAGGTGGCAATGTGTGACTTGTTAGTGGAGGAGGAAGCAGTGATGGATTAGTAAGAAGTATACAAGGTGGCAATGTGTGACTTGTTAGTGGAGGAGGAAGCAGTGATGGATTAGTAAGAAGTATACAAGGTGGCAATGTGTGACTTGTTAGTGGAGGAGGAAGCAGTGATGCATTAGTAAGCAGTATACAAGGTGGCAATGTGTGACTTGTTAGTGGAGGAGGAAGCAGTGCTGGATTAGTAAGCAGTATACAAGGTGGCAATGTGTGACTTGTTAGTGGAGGAGGAAGCAGTGCTATATTGGTAATGTGTGACTTGTTAGATAGTGGAGGAGGAAGCAGTGCTGGATTCGGTAGTAGTATATACAACGGAAATGGGAGGAGTTGAGCTGCACAATGCACTTGCGTCTACAAGAAATGTATGTAGTCCATTGTCCACCAGAGCGAGTGTAAGTGTTATAAATGTTCCACGTGGAGCTGATTTTAGGTTTAGGAACACCCCGATCTCAATGAATAAACTAAGGTGATTTCTGTCCAACTTCTTTATCCCCAGAAATCTCGTCGGTGGAAATCTAAGAGAGAGATCAGTGACTCCAGCTCCCGACCCATCAAAGCGGCCGGGAAAGTGATCATACAAGACATTTCCTGTCTGCTCACCGTGCACAAAGCTCTGGGAGAAATGTACATGTGAGTATTGTGATTACACAATGGGTCCTCGGCTCAAATCCCGCTCAGGACACCATCTGCATGGAGTTTGCTTTCCACATGCTTTGGTGGGTTTCCTCCGGGTGCTCCGGATTCCTCCCGCACTCTATAGACATGCTATTGGATTAATTGGGTCCTGTATGTGTGTAAACTCCTCAAGGACAGCGATTGATTTTAGGGAATAGTAAAGTGCTGTGCAAATTGACGGCGCTATATTAGTGCCTCCAATAAATACTTCAGGTCACAGATCTCATTGAGAAAAACTAGAGGAGTAAGGCCCCGTTCACATTGAGCGATTTATCGCGCTGTAATTCCCGCGATATCGCGGCTATTTACAGCGCGATATCGCTCTTCAATGCATCTCAATGGGGCTAAGGGTCCTGCTGTCGCGGGTCGTGTGTCGCTACAGCAGGACCCTTTTTGGAGCGGATTTTGCCGCGATTCCATTCTTTGCAATGCAAGCATTTGCGTGATATCGCGCGATATTGCGCAAAATTCAAATCGCGCGACAAACGCGCAATTTGCAAATTGCGCAGTGTGAATGGGGCCTAAGAGTATGGAAGTGTGGAGTATCGGGTGTTTCCCCTTATGCATTTTACCAAGTCATGATGTCGGTAGCCCATGTACTACAGGTCCCTGCTCTCCTAGCCAATGGGCTACAGAGTCAGTGGCCAGATACTAAATGAAAGTAGACTTGCCATCTTTTCTGAAAGTGTTTATAAACTCTAATAATTCGGGACGCACCAAAATTTCGGCCGCAGGAACATATCGGCCGAAAATGGCACTTTTGGCAAAATGCCAAGAGGTGCCGTTGTTCGGCCGCAATTGTGCTTCCATAGTTTTTCTCCTCCCCACTGTGTGCTACTGTGTCCCCTCGGACACAGCGCAGGGTCCAGCAGGGAGAGAAACTGTCACAGGAGATCGAGCGGTGCCTGGAAGGAGAGTGCTTGTGAGCGGCTGGCAAGTCACAGGAGGCTGGGCTCTCCTCCCGCCCGGCTGTGACAGATCAGGAGAGCAATGGGGGGGGCGGAGACAGCTATCACTGGAGGCAGGGCTGGCGGATCAGGGGAGGAGTCAGCTGTCACGAGAGACCGAGCTCTCCCCCCGTAGCGGATCCAGGATCGAGAGCGGGTACAAGCAGTTGGTGATCAGTGATCGCTGACTGTTTGTAGATAATTGAGGACATACCATGTTGACTGTGTCCCCAATTATGAATGAATGGGAAGTGATCTACATCACTTCCTGTTCTTTCATGATTGTGGATATAGTAAACATACTCCATCCTCCATGTTATGAATGAACAGGAGTACTCAGTATAGAGGATTCCTGTTAGGGTTGCACAGATACCAAGTACAGTATTCGGTACAAGAACGAGTACATGTACCGATACTTTTGAGCTCCAAGACTAGACTAAAGAAAAATTCAAAAGTTAGGAGGCCGCTGTCATTTGTAAGGAGCACACGGAGCTCCCGGGACTTGTACATCTGTTTTAATGTACGATTTAGTTTTTATAAATATAAATAAAGGGATGCACAGATACCAGTTTTGCGAGTACGAGTACTGGTACTTGCCGAGTACTTACAAGTACGAATACTGATACATTTTTGTTTATTGTCATGTGACAGTTTTTCTAAAACAATACAGACTAATGATTTCAGAACACTGGTGGAGCGCCAGAGCCAGGTCCCAGCTGCAGCCCTGGTAGTTCTCATGAAAATGCCAAGTATCGGCACTGGTACTCGAAAAGTATCTGTGCATCCCTAATTCCTGTTCATTTATAACTGGGACTGCAGAACAAGAGATTGAGGGCTCTGTGTTCTCTGAGGACTCTGTGTTCTCAATCTCTTTTTCTAATTTTAGAAAGGGAAATATCAGGGGTCTGCTTAGATCCCCAATGTTTTCCCAAAGCCCCTAAAAGTAAAGTAAAAAAATGTGAGTTGGAAGTATCTGAATTTTATATTAGGTGTGTATTTAGCAGTTCGACCAGCGGCCATCTTTAATCTATGTGATCCTTCTTTTCTTTTTTTTTTACTGTTCAGATTAAACCGCGGTGACCTCCAGGAGATGTGTCAGAAGAATGCAGCTTCAGCTCTCAGTGTTGGGCGCAGAGATCTGGTGCAGGTAAGCACTTAAAAAGACACAAACCTAGGGAGTTAAATCTTACAAATCCCTTTGAGTTCCCTATAACCAAAAATGTATCCTATTTGTGTATCACTCGGCTGTAGATCCTCCAATCATCTCTGAATTGGTGCTGACACTGTCCTTCACAAGACTAGACTAAAGAAAAATTCAAAAGTTAGGAGGCCGCTGTCATTTGTAAGGAGCACACGGAGCTCCCGGGACTTGTACATCTGTTTTAATGTACGATTTAGTTTTTATAAATATAAATAAAGGGATGCACAGATACCAGTTTTGCGAGTACGAGTACTGGTACTTGCCGAGTACTTACAAGTACGAATACTGATACATTTTTGTTTATTGTCATGTGACAGTTTTTCTAAAACAATACAGACTAATGATTTCAGAACACTGGTGGAGCGCCAGAGCCAGGTCCCAGCTGCAGCCCTGGTAGTTCTCATGAAAATGCCAAGTATCGGCACTGGTACTCGAAAAGTATCTGTGCATCCCTAATTCCTGTTCATTTATAACTGGGACTGCAGAACAAGAGATTGAGGGCTCTGTGTTCTCTGAGGACTCTGTGTTCTCAATCTCTTTTTCTAATTTTAGAAAGGGAAATATCAGGGGTCTGCTTAGATCCCCAATGTTTTCCCAAAGCCCCTAAAAGTAAAGTAAAAAAATGTGAGTTGGAAGTATCTGAATTTTATATTAGGTGTGTATTTAGCAGTTCGACCAGCGGCCATCTTTAATCTATGTGATCCTTCTTTTCTTTTTTTTTTACTGTTCAGATTAAACCGCGGTGACCTCCAGGAGATGTGTCAGAAGAATGCAGCTTCAGCTCTCAGTGTTGGGCGCAGAGATCTGGTGCAGGTAAGCACTTAAAAAGACACAAACCTAGGGAGTTAAATCTTACAAATCCCTTTGAGTTCCCTATAACCAAAAATGTATCCTATTTGTGTATCACTCGGCTGTAGATCCTCCAATCATCTCTGAATTGGTGCTGACACTGTCCTTCCTTCTGGAGGGGGGCTACTTTTATCTTACATGGTCCCTGTGTGTGTTGTAAAGTAGTCACCGCTCCAAGCTCACTCCCGGGATGGACTACAATCTCAATACAAATTAGTAGCCTAAACATGAGATTGTAGTCCATCACAGGAGCGAGCTTGGAGCGATGGCTACTTTACAACACACAGGGACCATGGGGAACAAAAGTAGCCCCCCTCCAGAAGGAAGGACAGTGTCAGCACCAATTCAGAGATGATTGGAGGATCTACAGCCGAGTGATACACAAATAAGATACATTTTTGGTAATAGTTAAAGTTGTACTAATGCTGCATTAAGGTAAAAAACGTCAGTACCTTTTAGTGCCCAATGTCCCCTCACACTTACTTGTGCACAGCTGTGTCACCGCCGCCAGTCCCCAAAGTGATCCTCTGTTCCCGGAACTTCCTGGTTTCGGGGAAAGGATACTGAGAGCAGAGAGGAGCCATTAGACTCTCTGCTGCCAACCTGTTGGGAGGAGAGGAGGGGCGTGGTCTGCCGCAGGGCTGTATAGGTCTATGGACGCACACAGCTACTTGCGGGCACGGCCAAAAGTTTTGCTCGAGACGACATAACATGGAGTTATATGAGATTATTACAAAATTGGTATCAAGTGTTGGAAGTTAGGGTTAGAAAGAACATTACCGTATGTTGAACAGTCTATAGAACTCAAAGAAGAACAAAATCATGGAGCAACATTGGAAAGGAATTGAATGAAGCAGGAGAGAGGAAAGAGAAAAGAAACAAGCATCAACACTATAGTAGATCACGGCATATTTGGAGAAGTGTTGTGACGGGAGGAAACGCTGGATGAGTGGAGGGGATCGGGTAATCTCAGTACTTTCGGGAGATTTAGGCGGTGTCAAAGGGGTTGAGGGTATGTCAAAGGACGTCTAAAGCACTGAGGGTGCCTTCAAGTTTGGCTTTGAGGAACCATAATGAATGTTGAAAGGTGGACATGATGTCATGTAACTGACGTGTAGGGATTGCAGACGTCAGATAGCGGGACCAGGTGTCACAAAAATATACCCGTGCGTTGCATATTAAATTGTGCATCTAGTTTGTCTAGAACATTTTATAGCAAGTACACAAAATGTAGATCCTGATAGAAATGCCGTGTCCTTGTCACTTCCTGTGAGCTTAGCAGACATCATAAACAATATAGTCTAGAGAATAATAATCTCAACAACCTGTTTGTAATAGAGGCAGAAAGGCAGACATGTTTGAAGTCCATGGCCAGGAGAACGGTACTTGCCTGACTGCATTGTGCCAAGTGTAAAGTTTGGTGGAGGGGGGATTAAAGGGGAAACAGGGTAGCATGAAAATATAACAATGAAAGTGTTTTTTGTTCTATCTGTTACTTATTGATCCTGCCAGAAATCTTGTGAGCCGATAACTTTCTGTGCTGTGACAATTAGCATTGTTTCCAGCTGTGGACCACAAAACATGTTATTAGTGGGAGGTGTTCTATAGTCATGTTGTAGGGAGATGGTGCTGCTTCTCTATTGATACAATGCAGTGAGTGAGCGTTGTCATCGTGACAGGAAATGTGTTACTGACAGGTTAACTCAGGGGTGGGCATCTCTGGACCTACAGCTGTGCTTTAACTACAAATCCCAACATACCTCTGCCAGTCATGCCTGTAACTGTCAGTCTTTCAATGCCTCATTGGACTTGTAGTTCCACAATAGCTGGAGGGCCGCAGTTGCCCACCTCTGGATTATCTGATCAGTATAAAAAGAAAACAAATGCAGCCACAACATCTAAGGACTGGTAAGCTGCAATATAGTACATGTTTGATCCTGCGCTTAGATATGCGTTAAAGGAGAACTATGGGGTTAAGTCTTTTTCCTCATAGTTCTCCTTAGGGTAACGGGAGGACACAAACTAGCGTCCTCCTAGGCTCAGTATACGGTATACTGAGACGCCGTATATCCCGCGAGCTGCTGCTCGCGGTATACTGAGACGCCGCAGCTGAAGCGGATCCCGACAATTATGTCTGGATCCGCCCAGCTGCGTGACTGACAGCTGGCTCTGCCTATCTAGAGGCAGAGCCAGCTGTACCCGCCCCCTCCCCCGTCCGTTCCGCCAGTCAGCGCTGGCGGATCGGAGCGGGGAGGGGGGAATCCAGCCCCTCCCCCTGTCACGGCAGAGAGCCGTTACAGGATAGAGAGGTGAGCGAACGCTGGTATGTGTTCGCTCACCTCCCGATCTACTGAGCCGACCTGTGACAGTCTCATTGTCACAGGTCGGCTAGAACTATGAGGTGAGTGAAAAGCACTCGCCTCATAGTTCTCCTTTAAGTGTAAAATACTAACATCAGGTCTCCTCTGTGTCTTATCACACACATTCTCTTTCTTCTTACAGCCTGGCACATTACTGCCACTTACACGATGTTCAGACCTTGGCCATGCTGTGTAGTATGTTTGATGCCCATCTTCAACCACAAGGCAACGGCGTGTCCTCCTGCCACCCGTTCCCTTCCCGCTCAAGCCACAGCCGATACGTAAGACCTTCACTCTTCTATTGCAGTGTTTTCCATTGGTAAAGATGGCGGTACTCATTGTGCATTGTGTGTTTTCAGCCGAGTTTCACGTCCTCCTGCTCGGGGTCCACCATGTCCGATCCAGGTTTTAGTGCCGGGGGCTGGAGCATTGGTAAGATCTTTCTTCATCTGTCCTGAATCCTGCGGGTCCCTGCATGGTTGGTGTATTAGGGGGATGCTGCTCAGTACAAAGTATGGTGGCTATTTAGGATAATGTGCTCATTTAGGGGAGAGTGACAGGTTCTCTTTTATTGAAGAAACGCAAAGGGTGTTATTCACTGTTGAGCCGAAGGATACAGCCGTAGCTTCGGCTGATCCTTCGGCTCTCTTTGGCCACCGGAGCCTTTTCGGTTCAGTCGAACCGAAGGGCTGCTGTATGGGCTATTCACAATAGCCCGTACGGCTGCCGAAGGCGGCTGAGTGGCTCAGCCGAGCCGAAGGCTTATGCTTCGGCTCGACTGAGCCGAAGGGACAGCCGAAGCGACTGAAATCAGCCGTACTGAGCAGAAGTTCGGTTCACTTCAGCAGCTTTGTGAATAACCCTCAAAGTGTTACGCCCGATCATATTATGTAAGTTACTCAGTGACATTGCCCTTATTCCTTCAACGTTCTCCTTTGGATAGGCGGCCAAGATGCTGACCACACTGTGCCATGGGGTGACGCTTCGCCTGATGACTATCGATACAGCAATATCAACCATGTGGACCCTCGAGAGCGGGAGAAAGAACAGCATGATAAGAATAAAAGGTAATCACTTGAAAGGGAACAGCTGAAAAAAAAGAGCAATACTTCATTGAAGGGTTAGTAGTCACTTAAAGGAGAACTATGGGGTCAGTGTTTTTCCCCATAGTTCTCCTTAGGGTAACGGGAGGACACAAACTAGCGTCCTCCCGTTACCCTAAGCTCAGTATACCGCGAGCTGTAACTGAGACGCCGGAGCGGATCCCGACTTAGACGACGGGATCCGCCCAGCTGCGTGAGTGACAGCTGGCTCTGCCCATCTAGAGGCTGAGCCAGCTGTACCCGCCCCCTCCCCCGTCTGTTCTGCCAGTCAGCACTGGAGGAGCGGGGAGGGGGGAATCCAGCCCCTCCCCTGTCACGGCAGAGAGCCGAGACAGGATCGAGAGGTGAGCGAACGCCGGTATGTGTTCGCTCACCTCCCGATCTACTGAGCCGACCTGCGACAGTCTCATTGTCACAGGTCGGCTAGAACTATGAGGCGAGTGAAAAGCACTCACCTCATAGTTCTCCTTTAAAGTGGGGGAGTAGCTGGTTAAAGGGGGATTCCAGAATTTGTTGAGGGATGAGGAAGTATGCATTTGAAGTGGGGGGGGTCACTCTAAAGGGGGTTGCAGAATCCAATGAGGGATGATGAACGGCCATCATGAAATGTGGGAGGAGCGGGGAGTAGCAATTGAAAAGGGATTCCTAAATTCAATGAGCAAGGGGTTCTAGTCATTTAAAGGAGGAGTCCAGAGTACAGTGAGAGAGCATTTGTTACTATTTAAAGGAGAATTCCAAAATTTAGTAAGATGGGTAGGCAGTAGGGATGCACAGATACTTTTCGAGTACCAGTGCCAATACTTGGCATTTTCATGAAAACTACCAGGGTTGCAGCTGGGACCTGGCTCTGGCGCTCCACCACTGTCCTGAAATCATTAGTTGATATTGTTTTACAAAAACTGTCACATGACAATAAACAAAAATGTATCAGTACTCGTACTTGTAAGTACTCGGCAAGTACCAGTACTCATACTCGCAAAACTGGTATCTGTGCATCCCTTTATTTATATTTATAAAAACAAAATCATACATTAAAACAGAGATGTACAAATCCCGGGAGCTCCGTGTGCTCCTTACAAATGACAGCAGCCTCCTAACTTTTGAATTTGTCTCTAGTGTAGTCTTGGAGCTCAAAAGTATCGGTACATGTACTCGTACTTGTACCGAGTACTGTACTTGGTATCTGTGCAACCCTAGTAGGCAGTCAATCGTCAAGTCAAGAGGAAGGTGTCAAGCTAAAAGAAAATTCCTATATTCAGGAACCCTACACGACTTCCTTTTTCTTCTTTGTTTTGTCTGACCGCCATTGCAGCCGATTGTACATAGAAAGTCAAGTGATCAAGAAGCCAGACATTTGAAATCATTGTCAGTTTAAACACCACTTACCTTTAAAAGACTCTCTACAAGGATACAAAAACTGCTGGCAGGGCTAAAAGGAGACGCGTACGGCGTCTGCATGTACCTTCAGATGTGTTCCAGGGCCCCTGGGAACCCCTGAAAACCCAGGGCACTCCATTATTCAAATCTGTACTGCACTTCTGAAGTCAAATGATGACGTGCCCCCCTCATTCCTTACCTTGCTATTGGTCCCTTGGTGTAATATTTACATTTCTTTTGTGTATTTAGCTTGTTGCCTGCTCTTCTGCTTCAAGTAATTTTCCGGCGACCTTTTTTACTCAGGATTTTGGACCCAGCAAATGTGCAGCAGTTTGATGACTTTAAGAAGTGTTACGGAGAGATCTTGTATCGCTGGGGACTCCAGGAGAAGAGGGCAGAGGTTCTAAAATTCGTCTCGTGTCCTCCAGAGCCTCATCGCGGCATTGGTGAGTGTGCATGCTGTCGCTGATGCACTTATCTCAGACTAACGGCCAGGAACCAGTCGGTGCGGTTCCCTATTGCGATCACATGCAAGCAGCTGGCTTGTTTGTAAACTTAATCAGCCTTCACATGGTCATGTGCAGCTCTCTCCTCACTCTCTGCTCTCTCCTCACTCTCTGCTCTCTTCTCACTCTCTGCTCTCTTCTCACTCTCTTCTCACTCTCTTCTCACTCTCTGCTCTCTTCTCACTCTCTGCTCTCTTCTCACTCTCTGCTCTCTTCTCACTCTCTGCTCTCTTCTCACTCTCCGCTCTCTTCTCACTCTCCCTCTGCACTCTTTCTCTCTGCTCTCTCCTCCCTCTATTCTCAGTCTCTCCTTTCTCTCTCTGCTCCCTCTGTGCTTTCTCTCCCTCTCTGCTCTCCCTCTCTGCTCTCCCTCTCTGCTCTCTCCTCTCTTTTCTCTCTGCTGTCTCTCTCCTTGCTCTCTGCTCTCTCTCTCTCTCTCTCTCCTTGCTCTCTCTCTCGGCTCTCTCTCTTCTCTCCTTGCTCTCTGCTCGCTCTCTCTCTCTCTCTCCTTGCTCTCTGTTCTCTCTCCTTGCTCTCTCTCTCCCTCTCCTTGCTCTCTCCCTCTCCTTGCTCTCTCCCTCTCCTTGCTCTCTCCCTCTCCTTGCTCTCTCTCTCCCTCTCCTTGCTCTCTCTCCTTGCTCTCTGCGCTCTCTCTCTCTCTCCTTGCAAGCTCTCTCTCTCCTTGCGCGCTCTCTCTCTTCTTGCGTGCGCTCTCTCTCTACTTGCGCGCGCTCTCTCTCTCTCCTTGCGCGCGCTCTCTCTCTCCTTGCGCGCGCTCTCTCTCTCCTTGCGCGCGCTCTCTCTCTCCTTGCGCGCGCTCTCTCTCTCCTTGCGCGCGCTCTCTCTCTCCTTGCGCGCGCTCTCTCTCTCCTTGCGCGCGCTCTCTCTCTCCTTGCGCGCGCTCTCTCTCTCCTTGCGCGCGCTCTCTCTCTCCTTGCGCGCGCTCTCTCTCTCCTTGCGCGCGCTCTCTCTCTCCTTGCGCGCGCTCTCTCTCTCCTTGCGCGCGCTCTCTCTCTCCTTGCGCGCGCTCTCTCTCTCCTTGCGCGCGCTCTCTCTCTCCTTGCGCGCGCTCTCTCTCCTTGCGCTCTCTCTCTCTCCTTGCGCTCTCTCTCTCTCCTTGCGCTCTCTCTCTCTCC
>NW_017306274.1:5082314-5083492 GCF_000935625.1 Nanorana parkeri
TCTCCCTCCCTCTCCTTTCTCCCTCCCTCTCCTTCCTCTCTCCCTCTCCTTGCTCTCTCCCTCTCCTTGCTCTCTCCCTCTCCTTGCTCTCTCTCTCCCTCTCCTTGCTCTCTCTCCTTGCTCTCTGCGCTCTCTCTCTCTCTCCTTGCAAGCTCTCTCTCTCCTTGCGCGCTCTCTCTCTTCTTGCGTGCGCTCTCTCTCTACTTGCGCGCGCTCTCTCTCTCTCCTTGCGCGCGCTCTCTCTCTCCTTGCGCGCGCTCTCTCTCTCCTTGCGCGCTCTCTCCTTGCGTGCTCTCTCTCTCCTTGCGCGCTCTCTCTCTCCTTGCGCGCGCTCTCTCTCCTTGCTCTCTCACTCTCTCTCCTTGCTCACTCTTTCCTTGCTCTCTCTCTCCCCTTGCTCACTCTTTCCTTGCTCTCTCTTTCCTTGCTCTCTCTTTCCTTGCTCTCTCTCTCTCTCTCTCCTTGCTCTCTCTCTCTCCTTGCTCTCTCTCTCTCTCTCCTTGCTCTCTCTTTCTCTCTCCTTGCTCTCTCTTTCTCTCTCCTTGCTCTCTCTCTCCTTGCTCTCTCCTTGCTCTCTGCGCTCTCTCTCTCCTTGCTCTCTCTCCCTCTCCTTGCTCCCTCTCTCTCTCTCCTTGCTCTCTCTCCTTCTCCTCGCTCTCTCTCTCCTTCTCCTCGCTCTCTCTCTCCTTCTCCTCGCTCTCTCTCTCCTTCTCCTCGCTCTCTCTCTTTCCCTCTCCTCGCTCTCTCTCTCTCTCTCCCCCTCTCCTCGCTCTCTCTCCCTCTCCTCGCTCTCTCTCCCTCTCCTCGCTCTCTCTCTCTCCCCGCTCTCTCTCTCTCCCTCTCCTCGCTCTCCCTCTCCTCGCTCTCTCTCTCCTTCTCCTCGCTCTCTCTCTCTCCCTCTCCTCGCTCTCTCTCTCCCTCTCCTCGCTCTCTCTCTCCCTCTCCTCGCTCTCTCTCTCCCCCTCTCCTCGCTCTCTCTCTCCCTCTCTTTGCTCTCTCTCTCCCTCTCCTTGCTCTCTCTCTCCCTCTCCTTGCTCTCTCTCTCTCCCTCTCCTTGCTCTCTCTCTCTCCCTCTCCTTGCTCTCTCTCTCTCCCTCTCCTTGCTCTCTCCCTCTCCTCGCTCTCTCCCTCTCCTTGCTCTCTCCCTCTCCTTGCTCTCCCTCTCTCCCTCTCCTTGC
>NW_017306274.1:5083907-5089171 GCF_000935625.1 Nanorana parkeri
TCTCTCTCTCTCCCTCTCCTTGCTCTCTCTCTCTCCCTCTCCTTGCTCTCTCTCTCTCCCTCTCCTTGCTCTCTCTCTCTCCCTCTCCTTGCTCTCTCTCTCTCCCTCTCCTTGCTCTCTCTCTCTCCCTCTCCTTGCTCTCTCCCTCTCCTTGCTCTCTCCCTCTCCTTGCTCTCTCCCTCTCCTTGCTCTCCCTCTCTCCCTCTCCTTGCTCTCTCTCTCTCTCTCTCTCTCTCTATCTGTCTCTCTCTCTCTCTATGCTTGCTCCTCTCTTCCTCCCTCTTCTCACTGCACAGAAAAAAGTGTAAAAATGATTACAATGTGCAAAACAAATCTTTATAACAGTGTAACAAATGCAGTTCTTATATGGCCTAATAAACCATTTATAACCGATTGAGGTAGGCAATTTAAGCAATTTGTCAGGTTTAGGTATATGTGAATCTTTAACCTGCACCCTGCAGTGTAGAAAGTTTTTAATTTCTATCTGTGTCCCTTATTTTATTAAAAGTCTCTGAATACCTTTTTTTTTTTTTTATATTTGTGGAAAGTGGTCACATGGGCGCTTTTCGGCTCTGTATCCACAACTGGTGAATAGTGGGGGGCGGAGTCTTCTGAGTGCATCACTGAATCTCCATACATGAGATGCTGTCAATCAGTACAGGGGGGTGGAGTGTGGGCGTGTTAGCTTGTGATGTCACAGGCTGACCATAGGGTCTGCAAGCTTGCCCTGCTTTTGCACGGCTTCCCGCTGTTCCCTATCAAAGTTGAAGTGAAGGAGACTGTCAGGATCACCAGATAATTCGTTCACGTATTTCAAAATTAAAATATAAAAGCACGCAGCATACAGATTGAAAGGCACTTTGCAGTTTATCGAACTCATTTTTATTTTTAGGTTCACATGCGGACTCTGCTGTAGTTAGGCCTTCATGTCTAAAATATATACGCTGGGTGGATGCTGTCTGCACGGCACTAGTGCCCCTAGATGGCACTAATGTGTGTAGGAATTACCTGTACTCGACAGCGCCATCTAGGGACGCGTGAACAACACCAGGTAGAACTTTTATACATGAAGTCCTTAATCTGGGATTGTGGGATTCATTGACCTCGGGTCAGGAAGGGGTTAAATGAAAAGGTCCTTTTACATGTGTTTTGGACCTGAAGATCTTAAACTTCATATCCGGGTTTTCTGTATTGTTATGTTGGAGTTGAATGTCTCTTTGAAATTTGAGTGTTATATTGTTATGAGCTCAGATTTGTCCATTCTATACATCTTCGTCTTTTTTTTTTTCCCCCATCAGAATTTGGCGTCTATTGCAGCCACTGCCGCAGCGAAGTGCGTGGGACGCAGTGCGCCATCTGCAAGGGATTCACCTTCCAGTGCGCCATCTGCCACGTCTCCGTTCGTGGCTCCTCCAACTTCTGCCTAAGCTGCGGTCACGGCGGGCACACAGCGCACATGTTGGAATGGTTCAGCACGCAGGAAGTCTGCCCGACCGGCTGCGGTTGCCATTGTCTGTTGGAGAGCACCTTTTGATTTGGTTTACGGCGCCGTGCGAGACGAGACTTTCTCTAAGTGACACATTGGCAAAGGTTGCCTCCAGCTGAGGACCGAACATTGATATATATTATTTGCACAAATTGGCATTTTAGAACAGGACCCGTGTGTGCCTCCAGGTCTGGGTTCATGTTCTTTAATCCAGGGGTCATGCCTCGGGTTATCTGACTTCAAGGAAGTTCAGCGTTCAGTTATGAAGGTTGTATGTTAAATCGATGTCACGTTCAGCCCGGGTACCGAAAATGGGCTGAAGAGGGAGCGTTGACTTTAATGAAGTTTCCAATGTGGAGGCTTCTGCAAGCGCTAACATCTGGCTACATTTATTGTGCTGTATATAGATGTCTATGGCAACATGGTGGAGGTTCCGATCCAACACTAGAGGATGCCATCGTCTAACGAAGTTGTGCCAGCTCCAGGACATGTGATGCCACAAGGCTGTGGTTTGCCATTAAACTTCCACAATGCCGCTATCTCTAACAATGACATCCACAGTGATCACAGGTAACTTCTGAAGTGACAGGTTTCCTTTACAGCCCCCAGATGAAATGCATATACAGGAGCTGTCCTGCCTGCCAAAGGATTTGTGTTTCTATTCATCCAGTCTTGAGATTTAGACCCCGTTCACACCAGGGCGGTTCGCTGACATGAACGATCCCATAAATTGCTATGGGGACCATTCATGCGACGGCACGGGTCCGCACGATCCGAACCGCCCCCCATTTGCCGCGCTGATCAGTGTGGTTTCCATACAGCTTTCAATGGAACCGCACTGATCAGCACGGTTTTGGGCGTTGTTAATTGCGCTCAAGCGCAATTAACTCCCAAAACCTCCCTTTTGAGATCCACGCGGAAACCGCGCTGATCCGCAATCGCCCTGGTGTGAATGGGCTCTTACACAGCTCTGCCGCACAGCACAGCCCTGTCTGGCAGGGCATGAGACCTGATTTTTCTCTTCCATTAAAGGAGAACTACGAGGTGAGTGCTTTTCACTCACCTCATAGTTCTAGCCGACCTGTTACAATGAGACTGCCGCAGGTCGGCTCAGTAGATCGGGAGGTGAGAGAACACATACCGGCGTTCGCTCACCTCTCGATCCTGTCACGGCTCTTTGCCGTGACAGGGGAGGGGCTGGATTCCCCCCTCCCCGCTCCGATCCGCCAGCGCTGACTGGTGGATCGGACGGGGGAGGGGGCGGGTACAGCTGGCTCTGCCTTTAGATAGGCAGAGCCAGCTGTCAGTCACGCAGCTGGGCGGATCCCGGCACAATTGTCGGGATCCGCTTCAGCTGCGGCGTCTCAGTATAACGCGAGCAGCTATAGCTCGCGGTATACTGAGCCTAGGGTGACGGGAGGACGCTAGTTTGTGTCCTCCCGTTACCCTAAGGAGAACTATGGGGAAAAGCCCTGACCCCATAGTTCTCCTATTAAGTAACACTGGCAGGTCTTGTCCTTCCACCACCCTGTGACTGAACAGTGAAAGGAGATGATGAGCTCCAACTCTCATGCTCTCAACTCCCATGAGCATGTTCCTTGTTCGCACATGAGCACTGTTTGGCTCTTTCTGCTGCTTCTCTTTCTCCCAGTTTTAGCTTTTTGCAGGAGGCTGATACCGAGTCAAATTCAGGCTCAGCTTTAAAGCATCCTTGTCATCATATGTAGGCCTACAAATGAGCCTTTTGCAAGTAAACTTGGCACTCCGGACCAGCAGCATTTATAATTGGTTGTTGCAAGATGTCCCAAAACCCAACAGCTGCAGAATGTATCGGTAGGATGCCCGCTGTTGGCTTTTGGAAATGGTGGTGCCTAAGGACTGCTCTCCAATAGGTAACATGCAGTGCAGTGTGGCTCTCAATCGGTTGCTGTTGCACCATGGTGCATTGTGGGATGAGATGGGGGCGGTCTTTCCTTGTTTGAATACTGTGGTCACCTGGGTTTGGAAGGTCATGGGGCAACCAAGTCTATTGGCCCGGCCAATCAGAAGCTGAAGATGCCTGTGAAAGGTTGGTCTTGGGGCTAACACACAGTAATGGAGGACCTCTATCCATCTTTCCCAGGCAGCTCCAAACCATCAACATGAAATAAACATCCGATTTTGTCACTTTGAGGCATTTTGTGACAGAAGATGTAACGGATGCCTCTCACAGCAACAAAGAGATGATTTTCAAAGAATGAATTGCCATATACCAGGCTTCCTGTTACCTTCATTCATTATTAATGCCGTTCTCCAACAATGGCCCATGTGAGAAAATGGCACCTTGTGAGATGATTGGTTGCATTGTCATGGCAATGTCCTTATAACAATAACGCTTGGTGTTGTCACCGGCTCCTTACCGGTTGGCTGGGTCCATTGTCACCATTAGTATTAAGCTGACCAGTTTCTTGTGAGCTGATTGGTTGCTTCTCCAAGGGGGGGGGGGGGGGGTGATTTATCAAAACTGGAGCAGTTGCCAATGGCAACCAGTCAGCTTCTCTCTTCACTTTGTTCAGTTAAGAATTGAAAATGAGAGAGAGAAGCTGATTGGTTGTCAGGCACAGCTGCTCCAGATTTTGTCTGCTCCAGTTTTGATAAATCCCACTCCGTGTGTAAATGGATTCACTTAAAAAAATACCTCATCTTGTTCTCTGAAGGTCTGTTACACTGCCATTTCCCTTTGTCTTCAGACATGTGATCATGACAATACTGCCAGGGTGGTCCAAAGCCAAACCAGAACATTTGTGCTCATTTTCTGGATCTGTCAGATATGGCCGAATTCTAAGGCCAGAGGGTAGATAACCTCGGCACTCCATCTCCGGTGAAACGTCATATCCCATCATGCCTTTGGGAGTCATACCTGTGGCTAGTCTTGCAGTGCCACATGGGGCTTGTAGTTCCACAACAGCTGGAGTGCCGAGGTTGTTACCCATGTTCTAAAGCAGTGGTTCTCAACCTCTCTAGGGCCGGGACCCCTTGGTAACATTTGCCAACATTTGTGGTGACCCCCAACAGAGCGCTGGACTCCAGAATTAGTAAGGCGCTGGACTTGGGACTAAAAATAGAACAACACTCACAAGAATACAAGCCCTCCCCAGCCCCTGCTCTGTCTCCATGCAGCTTTCTCAGCCCCAGCACTGCTTAGACGCCCGCCTCCTGCAGAGCTCACATTGTATGGGAGGCAGGAGGACGGCAGCGGCTGTGAATAGAAAAGCCCCGCTGTACACACTGCCGGCCACTAGATGTCGCTGCAGCGGCCAGGGAGTGTGTACAGCGGCACTTTTATAGTCACAGCCTCTGCCGTCCTCCCGCTGACTGACACTGCTGAGCTAGGAGGAGGCTGAGGAGCCTCTCACCTAGCACAGCAGAAGTGGATGCTGCGACCCCCTCAACACTGAGTTGCGACCCACTTTTGGGTCGCAACCCACTGGTTGTGAACCGCTGTGCTAAAGTGTTAAATTCTGGGCATCAGGATTGCACAGTCAGTTTCTGCACCCGTTGAGGAACTACAAGTCTCAACATACCCTGACAACCTCACTAGTTCCTCACAAGGTTATGCCCATTTGGTTTGCAACATCCTTGTAATGCACCACCAGACATTTCTCAAAGGGAGCGCAGAGGAGGCACGGGCGCGCAGAGGGGACACGGGCGCACAGAGGGGACACGGGCGCACAGAGGAGGCACGGGCGCGCAGAGGAGGCACGGGAGTGCATAGGGGACACGGGCGCACAGGGGGGGG
>NW_017306274.1:5089460-5095205 GCF_000935625.1 Nanorana parkeri
CGGGCATGCAGAGGGGACACGGGAGTGCAGAGGGGACACTGGGGGGCACGGGCGCGCAGGGGGGGCACGGGCAACCATTATTGGAAGGTGTTCCAGGAAATCCTGTCACCTGATTGGCTACATTGGAACTTATTTTTTATTTATGTGTATTATTTACTTAAAAAGAGAAACCAAAATGTGACGAATAAAGAGATGAAGTTGTAAAAGTCTCTTTGTATTTGTGAGATGTCCATTGCTATTGATTTTTGGCCGTTTGGCTTGAAGTTGCCTGGCGGCACGAGAAGGGAACGCTTACCCAATGTCCGTTACATAAAACTGTCCTCTGGCCCGTTCACAGCAGGGCGTTTCGTCGCGCTTTTTTATTTTTTCCAGCGCTGAAAAGTATTCAAATTAGAATGGTGTTTCACAATACGCCTGTGGCTTGAAATAGTCCCTGGGCTTCTTTTGTGGCGCTGATCAGCCCGTTTTGCTCCATATTCTCCAATGGAAACTCGCTGATCAGCTTTTGTGTATAGCGCGTTTCTGCAGCTAAGACTGCTTTTCATTGGACAAGTGAAAACGAGCCTTAAGGTGCCGATTATTGTATGATGGGCAGCGTGCAACCGCTTCTACTGTACGGTCGCATGACTTTCGTCTTCTTAGCACGCTGGAAAACCTGCCGAAAATCGTACGATTTTCGGCGGGTTGGTAGCGTGCTCGGAAGACGAAAGCCGCACGGGCCAGTGTGCGCAAGCCCGCTCAGCATTGCAGTCATCGGAAGCCCTCCCCTCAGCGGGGCGGGCTTGCGATGATCGCAGGTAAGATCTAACCTGTCCAAGATGGGCAGGTCGTACGAAATACCAAATTTTAATGACTTTACAACCATCTCACAATGAAAGTGGTGCAATGGTTGTAAGGTGTATGGCCAGCTTTAGACCGCTCTTGCATAGGAACAGAAAAAGCCTGTAAAACGCGCTAAACACACACACAAAAACCGCCCGAAAATGCTGAAACGCTGTCGCCCTGATGTTAATGGGGCCTCAATATCCGCTACACAGGCAGATTACGGAGCTTAAAGAAGAACTAGAGGTATATAAAAAGTTAACCCCTTGCAGTGGGGCCACCCCACCCATTGGTTTTTTTTTTTTTCTCCCCCTAGGGGCCGGAATAAAGAAGATATACTCACCTGATCCTTGGTCCTGCGTCGGTGAGTGCTCGCCTCCCTTCCCCTCCGCTACCGCTGTGGTATATCCCTTGTCTAATACAAGTGAATGGACTGTATTAGACATGATGACGTCAGTGGGGCTTAAGCGGCCTATACACTGTAATATTTTCTTCATTCAACCTACGGGCTGAACAAAGAAAATATAACAGATTCCTGCAATGGTTAAGAGTGTTGATCAATGCATCCCCCGCTGTCTTTATTGCATTCTGACAGCGGCCGCCAGAATACCCAAACAGAGCTGATTAGCGGCCGGCTCTGTTCATTCAAAGATTTTCCAACCTGCTCCTCCAATCAGCTGATCATGATTTCACATAGTATGGCCAGCTTTAGAAGGCTGAAGACTTGATGTATTACTGCGTTATGACCACTAGATGGAGCTGAGAGGCATGGGAAGTATTTTCTATGCTCATCAGTGCCATCTAGTGGCCATAATCCAGTATTACACAATAGTTTCAACCTGAGAAA
The DNA here is from genome assembly GCF_000935625.1 of Nanorana parkeri. NCBI lineage: Eukaryota > Metazoa > Chordata > Amphibia > Anura > Dicroglossidae > Nanorana > Nanorana parkeri. The sequence goes on from NW_017306274.1 coordinate 5,091,130, forward strand.
ACTGTATTAACATTAATTTTTGGGAGTCATACCTCATAACTCTCACAAAGCAGACATTCACAGATATTTTATAAATAGACCCCTTAAATTCCTACAAACCATGCCCTAAGCTACCCCCATTGAAATGGCACCACCTCCAGTGTAGCAGAATGACCAGCATCCCTAGCAACAATCTTAGACATGGGAAGCTGGCCATACTGCTGACTCGGCAGAGATTCAATTAGTCTGTGGCCCCACCAGCACCACATTTTTCAATCAACCTATCTTGAAATAAGCAGTTCTGAAAATTCTTGGCCCAATCAACCTAATTTACTGTTTGGGTATTCTGGCAAGTCCCACGAGGCATTGCAAGACTGACAGCCACAGGCATGACCACAGCTGGAGGTTGCCTGCTCCTAGTCTACATCATCTTTACACGCAGAGCACCCAGGTGAATTCTCAGCACCTGTGACTGCCGATCACATTTTATTTTTCTCCATGGAGATTCTGACCCTTCCGCGCTCCGTCTTACACAAGTTGGAGGTCTCCTTCAACCTCTGCATTGCCCCTGCCTATCAAGCACAAGCTTGGTCTCTGTTTCCTATTCCCGGCACAGTCCTGCTGACTCACACTTCACTTCCCCGCATGCGAACAGAGTAATTTCAGCATCGGGAGCCAGATCTTGTTACCTCCACCTGATACACACCAGCGCTCTTCAATTGTGTCGCCGTCTCTGGTTGCTGGGTCTCTACTACACACACGCATCTCTCCTGAGTGACCACTGAACAGATTAAGTCCATCTACCCGTCACATACAGGTGAAACTCGAATAATTAGAATATCGCGCAAAAGTAATTGCAGTAAGTGCTGCAAAAGGGGCCCAAACCAAGTACTGAGTACCTATGCATGCTTGTACTTTTCAGAGGTCTGATATTGTTCTATGTACAATCCTTGTTTTATTGATTGCATGTAATAACCTACTTTTTTGAGGTTGTGGATTTGGGGTTCTTGGGGTTTTCATGAGCTGTAAGCCATAATCATCACAATTATGACAAATCACGGCTTGAATTATCTTGCTTTGCATGTAATGAGTCTATCTCATATATTAGTTTCACCTTTTAAGTTGCATTAGTGAAATTAACTTTGCACAATATTCTAATTATTCGAGTTTCACCTGTAGATATGGGGGGAGGGGGGGGCTCGAGGGGTTCATTGGGATAGGGAGACGGACTCCAGAGGGTTCTTGAAAGCTGCCTGCTTTAAAATGAGAGCGTTTCTATCTCTGATACTCTCAAGTCTATTGTTTTGTTCCAATTAGCACTTCGAGCCATGATGAAGGGGGAGCTTTACAGCCCCCTGAAATGCTTTGGATTGTTACCCTGGACCTGTAAGAAAAAAATATTATGGGGCTCCAAAAAACTATTGCCGCAGCACTCCTCCTACTGGCGTAGCACCTGCTTCTTCTACACCTTTTGAGTGTCCTCCAAGAGGCGCCTTAGAGGCCCTTTGATGTAGAGTGCAGTGATTCTGGTTATCAGTATAATATAAGACTTTACCCTATGCCAGGAGTAGCCAAACTTCGCTCCCCCAGCTGTGATGAAACTACAACTCCCACCATGCTTCTGCCTCTGGGGGTCATGTCTGTCAGAGTCTCGCACTGTCTCATAGGATTTGTAGTTCCATCACAGCTGGAGGGCCGAAGTGTGGTTACCCCCACCCTAAACCAAAGAACTTTGCACTCATGTTAGTGATCTTGCCTAGTCTAAGATGATATCATCAGTCTGCTGCAGGCAGGAGGAAGCATTTCCTCACTTCCCTTGCCTGCAGTCATCAGACTGCAACACCAAAACTTTATTGACAAGAAGTCACAATGTGAAAGGCTACAGCACGGGTTGTTCTGTGTCAGGCATTTGCCAAGAACTGCACAGGCACCAAGGTTTAGATTGGGCCAGCATCTCCATCCCAGTCCAGGATGTAGATGGTGACCCCGGATGAAGCCTGACAAACAAAGATGGCGCGTTCTGGGGGGAAAAACAAACAGATAAAGGCTTTTTAAGTGAGGGTGAGCAGTCGTTGGTTGGCATGGTCACATGACTGCACTGAGCAATGAATCTCTTCTGAGCCGTGCGGGAAGAAAGAAGGGTTTCTTATTGGCAATGTGGCCATGCTCCCCATTGCAAGCACTGTGTTGGTATAAAGCCTCCAGGGTTGTGTCGTGACGTTTTCAAGTGTCAGGACTGTTCTACTGGCCGGTGTAAGTGACAGGCAATGGTCCTCCTTGAAAGGACATGATACAGAGACGGCGTGGTGACCTATTGGGTCAGTTCTGGTCTTGCCAATGATGGAACAAAACAAATGAGCACATGTACAGTACATTGACTTTCCCCCATCTATCAAGAAGGAACAATGCCCCTTTCTGGTCATTGTCTGGTACTGACTTTACACTGAGTTCTTGTTTACATTGACTTTGCCCCACCTTCCAGGGGTAATGGAGGTAATGGACAGGCAATGGTCATCCTTGGAAGGACATGATACAGAGACGGCGGGGTGACCTATTGGGTCAGTTCTGGTCTTGCCATTGATGGAACAAAACAAATGAGCACATGTACAATACATTGACTTTCCCCCCATCTACCAAGAAGGAACAATGCCCCTTTCTGGTCATTGTCTGGTACTGACTTTACACTGAGGCCTTTTTTACATTGACTTTGCCCCACCTTCCAGGGGTAATGGACAGGCAATGGTCATCCTTGGAAGGACATGATACAGAGACGGTGGGGTGACCTATTGGGTCAGTTCTGGTCTTGCCAATGATGGAACAAAACAAATGAGCACATGTACAGTACATTGACTTTCCCCCATCTATCAAGGTTAATGGAGGAACAGTGCCCCCTGCTGGTCATTGTCTGATACTGGCTCTATCTTGAGCCCTCGTTTACTTCCAATCTTCATTTTTTTTGTCAGTTCTTGTACCATTTAAATGTTACAAAAGAAAAAAAAAAAAGTATAAAACTATACCATAGTCACTAAACATTAACAGACATTAAGGGAACTTGGCATAAATTTGCAATCATTAAGGACTTCTTGGTAATCATCAACAGGCATAATGAGTCACTTAGTAATAATCATTCTCACTGTGTTCCTCGCAGGCTCGAGTTTCAGAACCTCGGAGTTCTAGGAATCCAGACATAGTGTGAGATTGAGGAGACGCCCTTTTATATTAGTGTGCAACTCCAGCCAAATACATGACTGTGACACATATGTAAGGGCTGAGGGACATGCAAAGTCATTGAAAAGCCATGCACGTTTTTGTGGGTCACCCGCCCCTGCTGGGCCCTATGAAGAAATAGCATTGGGCACACAATGTGATGGTGGTTGTTGGTGGTGGGGGGGCGGATATGGCACAGAGCCTTGAGTTGGGCTTTAAGAATTCGGACCTCTGTCAACAGGCTTTTGCATCAGAACTGCTTCTCTCTTTCTCTCTAGATATTGATATAGATATCTATATAGATATCAATATATATACACAAAAGCTGCATGAAGCAGATTGATGCAGCTTCATGGGGGTCTAAGGCAAGTCAGAAGAAGGTCAGATGTAACTGGCAATAAATCAAGGCAACTCTCCTTCCTTGCTGTATTTTTCTTGAAGACGTTTCGCTGGCCATCCGACTGGCTTTCTCAAGCGCCTGTGTCACAGTCACCTGTCAACGAATTCCGCATGATCTTAGAAGCATCTCAGACTGATGTGAAATGCAAGCGAAATGCACCTGGATGTAAGTTGCATTTGCCCATTGGCACAAGCCTAAAGCCCGCCGACACAGGCCCTTATATCGCCTATGTATTGTGTGTGCTGTTTAATGTTAATGACTTATTTATTTATTTTTTGCTGTTTCCTATACAGATCATTTGCATACAGTTATTAAATGTAAAGATCATATATTAAAAAAAACCATATAAAATGTTTATTGATTTTCTAGAACAGATCATGTCACTCACACCCAAACCAGTTTGCTTAACATTTTTGTAGTTTTAAAAATGTAAAATAAAAAAGTAATTTAAAATAAAAAACGTCATAAGAGCAATGAGAGCGTTCTTCAT
>NW_017306274.1:5095279-5108094 GCF_000935625.1 Nanorana parkeri
TTAAACATGTTCACATTAGAGGTGAGGAGATTAAGGGGGGATATGATTTCCATGTACAAAATGTTTAATGGTGGTAGCAACATTAGCGATAAACTGTTTAAAATTAACTCCGTTACAAAAACTAGAGGCCATAACCTAAAATTGGTGGAAAAAAAATTCCAGCACAAGGTGCGAAGGGGGTTCTTCACAGTAAGATCAGTTAGGGTCTGGAACTCACTGCCACAGGCGGTGATTTCAGCAAATAATGTGGAATTGTTCAAGAAACTTTTGGACGATTTCTTAAGGGACCGTAATATACAGGGGTACGGGTACTCCTAGAATGAGATCCTAATAGGTTGGACTTGATGGACTAATGTCTTTATTCAACCTCAAATACTATGTAACTATGTCTTGTGCCGGTAGGTATTACTTTTCCAGCCACTCGAATGTCCAAACGTCTCTGTTTTGCTTTCCATAAGATGATTCAGGTCTCTTTATGGAAGCAGGTGACGAGGGAGACGGCACATGTTGGAGCTGTCCATAGCATGCGATTATCCACTCATTATATAGAGTGAAATACATTCAATGATCCATTAAAGAGTGCGGTCTTGTCCTTTAAGAATAAACACCCGTGTGTTCCTTGGTTCCAGCACTACCCACTTTCTAAACTCACTGCAGCTTAACCACCTGAACCACGAAAGGGAGAGAGCATAACATGCATCTAATCCCATGACCACAGGCTGCAATCCTGCCAGGAAGCATTCAGAAAAGCCTGCTGAATGTGGCTGAAATGCATCGCCTAATACTCAGATTAAAGCATAGGTGCCATACTAGTTCAGTACACTTATATCGCCATATGCATGGGATTCCATGCTAGAAAAAGGGAATAGCTGTTGGCACACCGTAAAGTACCGAAATAAGTCTTTTTGTGCATCATGATGGTCTTTGCAGATTCTTTAGAGATATCCGTCATTGAAGATCTCAGCCAGCGCACTTACGGCGGTCGTGGACGCAGAGCAGGCAGCGGCTCCTGAAGGATTTTGAGTGTCGGGAGTGAGAGATATCCGTCACTGCGGACACACTAGAACAGAGAAAACATGTTGTCATTGTTATATCCCTCTGCACCGGAGGTCTGGGATTTTAGGATAGTGAATATAATGGGTTTGGCTCAATCTTTTAATTACAAATTTATCATCTGTTTACTAATTATTAAGGTTTTTTCAAATGTGTATATATATAATTTTTTTTAGTTTTACAAATAAAATATATACAGGGTACGTTGACGACGTTTCCAAAGAAAGCTGTGGTTTCTAATGAGAAAGCTCAGCACAGAGTCATTGCTTGTCGGCCGCCTGTGTGTAACTGACTCATCCAAGCTGCCCTGTAACTGCTAGAAAAAAGGGAGAGGTTGTGTCCATCCTCCTCTGCGATTCACTCTAAAGTCTTTATAATTTGTTCTCATTGTATTTAGTTTTTAGTTCCTTTTACAACAGCAGGTGTTATCTGGGGCCCCAGAAAGCTGGTGATCTTGCCTAGGGTTTTGCTCCCACATTTGTATTGCATCCAGCTAAGTTGCCTCTTTAAACAGGTGCTGGTACCGACTTGATGACCCATTCTATGGTGCTGCTATCTTATATCTTCTTGGCTCAATGGCATTGGGGAGAGTCCTGAAATGGGAAGAATGTTTTGGCAGAATTTGCTGCAACATGTTGGAGATACTCCAATGGCATCTACTTAATGGCCAATATGAGCTAGTTGGACGTCCCTTCCAAAGCCATGAGCGTTACTAACTAGACATGTGCGATTCCTTTCGTTTTAATCAAAATTCGGACGTATTTCTGAATCCCAATGTATCCGAATTTCCATTTCCAAATTTCGGATGCCGTCCCAATTCCGTTCAAAAACTAAACTGAATGGGACATTTGACTTTTCTGACCAATTCGGTTTAATGCATCCGAATGGGTCTGAACACAAATTTTCATATATTTGGGAGCTATATACATATATTACTAAACCTGAGGCTCCCTGACCCTAATGGCATTTGGAAACTCCCGAATAACAATTTGGAAATTCGGATCCCGAATGCCATTCGGGTCTAGGAGGTTCAGCTTTAGTATTTTTTATCTGTATATGGTTTTCTGTGGTATTTGCAACAAATATTTGTAAACTCATCGGAAACTAATGAAAATGTGTATTTCGTTCGAATCCGAAACCCGAACCAAATTGAATTTCGGATCCGAATCTCGAAATAACAAAATATCCGAACCAATTTTTTCCGCAGCTTACATGTCTATTACCAAGGACCTTACCCCCCTCCCCCTTTTCAGCTATAACAGCCTCCACGCTGGGTAGCCTTTCCATTGGAGGGAGTCTGTGAGAATTTGGGCCATTCAGTCAAAGGAGTATTTGTGGGGTCAGGTACTGATGTTGGATGAGAAGACTTGGTCACAATCGACATTCCAATCTATCCCAAAGCTGTTCAGTAGGGTTGAAGTCGGGGCTTTGTGAAGGCCACCCCAGGTCCTTCACACCAAACCCATCAAACCTTGACTTTATGGAGCTTTGTACACAGGGGACAGTCATGGTGGATCAGAAAAGGGTCTTCACCAAACTGTTCCCACAATTGTCTAAAATGTCTCTGTAGGCCAAAGGATTACCAGAACCCTTCACTGGAAACCAGGGATGCACCGATACTATTTTTTTCGGTATCGGGTACGAGTAGGGATTTTTTTTTCCGGTACTCGCCAATACCGATACTGGAAGTTTTATTAAGGAAGCCAGGCGGCGTGTAAGGAGTCGCCACCCTTGCTTCCCGATGAGCAGGGAAGCCGTTTCCATGCTTCTCGCCACTGGGTGACGAGAAAGAATGGAGCCGGCTTTTTGGCTAATCAGGACGCCGGGCGCCGTGTAATGACGCGGCGACCAGCTTGCTGATTGGCCGGGAAGCCAGCTCCATGCTCTCTCATCATGAGATGCCCAGCTTCTCCACCAACCAGGAAGCATGGAGCCTTGTCACGAGGGAGCATTGAGCTGGCTTCCCAGCAAATCAGGAAGCCGGGCAGCGTGTAATGACTCGCTGCTCGGCTTCCTGATACCGGAAGCTCAAGTGTCGGGCTAGGTATCGGCACAGATACCGATACTAGTATCGGTATCGGTGCATCCCTACTGGAAAAATCTGAACTCAATAATTCAGGGAGGTGTCCACATATTTTTATGGTCCGGTGCCCACGAGCTTTTGCCTAGACAATATATCTCTTAAAAGTCCTACTTTGGAACCAAATCCCCCAGTCTCGGCTTTACCTTGCACTTCCAACCTCCGGCTCCTCTACCGCGCTCTGGTCTGGAAGTTGCCTGAGGACCCGGATGAGCTGCAGTAGCGTCAGCTCAGAAGTCGGCCCTGCTCGGCGTCTGCGCCGGCGCCGTAAACATGGAGGCTTTCCCGGAAATAACGAGCAGCTCCTTCTGTTCTTGTCCATGAGCTGCAGTGCCGGCTTATTACCATAGCAGGAGGCATACTGGGGAGAAAAAAGGCAGAAAAGGTTTAATTACATCAACTTTATGTTCCAAAAGCAAAATCTAAAGATCTTGCACAATTTCCTCCTATGTTTCCGAGTCCCCGAGGGTTTTATTCATTAAAGTGTTCTTTGTAAGAACTGTCACTTCAGAGAAATTCTAACATGCGCGGAAGAATGGCAGAGGAGGAGGTTGAGTCTGTGGGGCAGCACAGACCACTTTTATGATGGGCACTGTAATAAATTAATCCGTGTGACAACTAAAATTGGGCACAATGACTGTTGGGGGGAAAAAAATCCAGTGGTCACAAATGTTTTAGAATTTGTCTTCTAAATTTGACAACTCCTGATTAATCCTTTGTGATCCAGAATTATCACCTGAATCTCCCTTCTTTCCCTTCCCGACTTCATTACACATATAATGCAGTCTGTCGGTAGCAGCACTAGAGTAGTTTTTGCTCTTGAAATAGCGTCGCAGCATTGTCACCGTGTAGACAGGGTAGTTAACCCTTGCAGTGGGGCTACCCCCGCACTGCAAGGATTAACTGATTATTTTGGTCTAGGGCCTCAAATAAAAGAAATATACTCTCCCGATCCCACCTAGCTGCTAGACCGGTCCCTGCAGCCTCCTCTTCCAGGCTCCGGAATCTAAGTTCCACCGATGTCATTACGTCTAACACAGGTCCGTTCACCTGCATTAGACGTGAGGACGTCGGCATACCCGAGCCGGAGCAGAGCGGGAAAGAGGTGACTGCCGACCACAGCAGGACCGAGGATCAGGTGAGTGTATCTTCTGTATTCTGGTCCCTAAGGAAGAACGAGCAGATAACCCTTGCAGCGCGGAGGTAGGGTTAATTTTTTCCTCTGTAAGTAAGAGACAAACAAGTACATTTAAGCTGTATGAAGAAAAAATGACCGTTGTAAGCACCCCTGCAGTGTGATATTGGTCTGTCCCAACCCCTGTAACTGTCACTGTTTCTGGGCAGCTTGGTCTGCGTGTTAATATCAATAAAGTGTTATGAAAAAAAAGTCATATACAATCATTACAGGTATCAACCCCCTAAAGTTGCCAGAAATGCTGTTTATACATCAGCTCTTCATCCCCCAAGGAACTCTTCTCCACTCTGTAACATAGTGACACCCCACATTCATTCCAAAATAAATTCTGTTCGGTTACTGAAAGTCGGGCAGATACCAAATTCATTTTCATAGGATCCAATACCGATAGAATTTTTGTGAACAATTAAAAAAAAAAATAGCCATGAAAAAAAATCTGAAGCTCGAAGGATCTTACTTAAAAAAAAACATTTCTCGGTCCGATCCTCTTCCTGATAGGAAACCAGTTAGTCCATTATCAGCGAGGTCTGTGTTCATTTTTCGCGTGCAGGAATAAAGTTCATTGGATCTTTGTTGCGGCGCTGGTTCTGATGCAGCTTTTTGACTCCTTTAGTCCCTTCTCACTGTATCCTGTAGGGTCATAGTGTCTGGTGGTACCGGGGATACAATAGTCCCTTCTATGGCCGGTCTTACCACTTCCATCACGCCATGCCACCCACGCTGCCACCTCTGGCTCCTCCACACCCGGAAGACATACACAATATTGCATTGACAACAGAAAAGAAATGTACTCACAGGAAGGAAAGTAGCCATTGCTCAGACTCAGGACAACGCAGTCACCAGTCCGTACCTCTACTCGGTGTCACTCCCTGTGCCCCCCCCTGGCCCCTCTGCCTTTATAGTGCACCCCCTCCCCGAATGTCTGTCCATTGGAGTGTCGGGTGTCCCTGTGATCTCACCCAGTCTCAGGTTCTATGTGTGTCACTCATGTTACAATGCCATACAGATTACTGAATGAATCTTATGAATTAAACACCAAGGCGTGTTTCCCCGCCACACCTCACATCTGTCACCGTCCTCGACACGTCTTTTTCCTGTCCGCACGGCACCATTATTTCCCAGAGTGATGAAGAAAACCTTATACTCCTAACACGGCCGCCATGTTTCGGGAATGCTCTGATTTGTACCCGGTTGGCTAATTATATCATAAAATATTTACAGAAATGTGAGGGGTGTACTCACTTCTATGAGATACTGTATGTATGTATATATATAAAATGTTATTGTTATAATAAAATGTACTGTATATTTTTTGTATACTCTACATATGTTTGTTAATATGAAATAAATATTGCAATATTTTATTTTATTAATATTTAATAATTTATATTATTTATTGTTATAAATTTAATAAAATGTACGGTGGTTCTTGAATATTGTAAATATTTTTTTTTCATTATAAATGATCATTACAATATTTTGAGGGGATTTATTTAAAACTGGAGCAGAGAGAATCTGGAGCAGATGTGCACGGCAACCAAACTGCTTCTATCTTTCATTTCCAAAGCTTAACTGAACAAACTGAAGAAAGAAGCTGATTGGTTACTATGGACAACTGCTCCAGATTCTCTCTGCTCCAGTTTTGATTAATTCCCCCCCTTTGTATTTTGAAGTGCAGCCAGCAAGTGGAAGTCTTGGTTTCCTCTTCTCTTAATTTACAGGTTATTCTAAGCCTAAGTCAGCTATTTTTGAATAGAGCTCAGTAGCTCAAGCTGACATTTACACACACAAGACTATGGATCAGAATAATGACTCCTCCCCTGCTCCCCCTTCCTCCATACAGCTGTAACTGAGGTTTCAATCAGAGACAGAGTATCTGAAAGGAGAATGAGATAAGCACTGTAACTCTCTCTCTATCTCTCCCTTCCTCCCTCTCTCTCTCTCTCCCCCTCCTTCTTTCTCTACCTCTCCCCTCCTTCTCCCCTCTCTCTCTCTCCCCCTCCTTCTCCCTTCCTCCCTCCTCTCTATCTCTCTCCCCTCTATCTCTCTCTCCCTCCTCTCTATCTCTCTCCCCTCCCCTCTCTCTCCCACTTCCCTCTCTTTCTCCCTCTTCTCTTTCTCCCTCCTCTCTCACTCACTCCCTCTCTCCCACCCTCCTCTCTCTCCCTCCTCTCTTTCTCTCTCTCTCTCCTCTCTTTCTCCCTCTTTCTCTCTCTCCCTCCTCTCTTTCTCCATCCCCCCTCTCTCTCCTTCCTCCCTTTCTCTATCTCCCCCCTCTCTCTCTCATCCCCCCCTCTCTCTCATCCCCCCTCTCTCTCTCCCCCCCTCCTCTCTCTCCCTCTCTCTCTTTCTCCCTCTCTCCCCCCCCTCTCTCACTCTCTCCCTCTCTCTCACTCCCTCTCTATCTTCAAGGGACCCCGTGACACCATACGTCCCCATGAAGCTCCTCCCACAGGATGACACGTGCATCTAACATATTTCAGGCATGTTATTTGCTTGTAAAAGCCGCCAAAATCCCAGAGACTTCTGCAGGGTGTCGCCATCTTGGATGTGATGTCAGCAGCCCCAGCAGACTCCCAGCTGTCACTCAAGTGACGCTCTATACTATTCCCCTTTACTCCTCCCCCAGCCGATACATAAAAGGTTATATAGGGAGGTGAGGGGCAGGGCAGAGGAGCTGGGCCTGCACAGACAGTAATTAGAGACTCCCAGAAGAGGAGAGGGCTGTGGTATGTAAGGAAGTTTTGGGCTGTGCTAGGGAATTGACTCTTCCTGGAGCAGTAGAGCTCAAAGCCACGTTGCATGTAAATAATTAATAAATAATTAAAAATCGTGAATGGAAAGGAAACGTGCTGCAATAAAGTATTCAATGCACTTCCTGTAACAGGGTGACAACACTCTGTCCCTGTCCCCCAATTGTGCTCCTTCATTATCACCCTACCAGGAAGGCCCATGTTCAGTTACTTCCTGTTACAGGGTGACAGCTCTCTCTCCCTGTCTCCCAATTGAGCTTCTGCATTATCACCCTGCCAGGAAGGCTCTTGTTCATGCACTTCCTGTTAGGGAGTGACAACTCTCTCTTCCTGTCTCCCAATTATGCTCCTGTGTTGTCACCGTGCCTTAAAAGCTTACGATAAAGACGACAAGTGGCCATTTAAACACATAATAATCAGGCATGGCCCATTGTTGTCACCTGTGGTAAATCTGAGAAATGCCATGCAGCTGTTGTTGGAGTGCATGCAGACAGGAAGTGGCCACAAAGAGAATGCAGGAGATCAGCAGCACAGAGAAGGCTCAGCAAAGTGAATGTCATCCACTTGGGGTTCACATCTACTTTAAACACGTCCCCATTGTAGAATAATTTCAGGTTAGGTTTGGGTCGGAGTTCTTCCTCGGGCCGGCCCGCAAAGGTCAGATTTGATGTTTCATGGCTGCCAGGTGCCCGGATTATATGGGCGTGATTCATTTCGGCCCTTGATGTGGGCACTGTGATTGCTTTCTTTCCGTCCAGTAAGGGAAGGGTGAGGGCCCACAATCCGTGCCATGAATGGGGCCCTTGTTGGAGCCTCTGTACGGAGGGGGCCCGGCTACTGTTTGGGGACAGTCACCAGATCGGGACAATGGCCCCCCTCCCCAGTGGAGGAGAACCAGCTGTGACTTGCAGCACACTCTCTGATTGTCCTGTAACAACATTGGTCTGTGTGTCTCTCCCACTCCGTCTCTCCCTCCTGGGGAAGTCTGCGGAATTCAAAACGCTGCGGAGACAACGGCGGCAAACATGGGGGCTGCGCGGCTCCGGCCGTGGGGGGAACTACAAGTCCGTGCAAGTGGCTGGACTCCGGAACCTGGCAACGGATTTGCCAATTTTGTGATTCGTAAGCCTCTGCCAGGCATTGTAATCGGGAGGGTGACACCATTCCCTTCTTTAGACTCAAGGAAATGCACTGGTGTCACCTCCCCGCCTGCTGATTGGACAGTGGAGCAGGTGAGGTCTCTCCGCCATATTCCCTGGCCCATGGGTCTGGGCAGGACCAACCCGTAAGGTGGGCATAAATGTGTTAACAGTGTGCTGGGACCATCATTTTAGCATGCCATTGGCAGGGGAGGCTCGGGTGGCCTCCAGAGATCCGCGTATACGCTCCTCAGTATAACATGTCATGGGCTTTCTTACACTTTCTATAGCAAGCAAAATACGATCGTCAGATGCTCACATTTGTTCTGTGTCAATAAATTAAAGTATTGCGGCAAGTGCGCCATCATGGCAGCCAAGCAACCAGCATTTCAGCACCCAATAGGTAGTGGTACAGGTACAAGCTTTAGTGCTGTACCCCATTGTAACCACTAGGGGTCCCTCTTGCTGGGTACATCCTACAAAAGTTATGTTTCTAAGATCTCATTCACGCAGGCAGCAGGAGTCAAATGATCCGCAGTGACCGTGACCGCTTCCCAGAGCTGGTTGAGGGGCGCTTTGCCTTTTTTTTTTGGCCCCAATGGGCACTCTTCCTTGAGACTCCACCTTTAATGGGAGCATTTAGCGATGAAGGGCGATTGTCGCTGGCGATCTTCTCGCTGCCAAGCTGAGCGACTGCGCGAGAAAATTAGCGTGAGAAGTTGCTTTAAAAAAATTGGCGGGGTGGGGCGGGGGATGGTCACGATCAATAAATCACATGACATTAGCCGAAGCGTCACAGCGCTGATAATGATACAGTATCTATCACTCATACGTGTCACAGGTTTATGTGTCTATGGTGCATGTGGCGTCTATTATTAGCCCGGAGTCCTCCATGCAGCCGTCCCGTCCCAGGACAGGAACTGACTACATATCACCAATATTTGGGAACTTTGTACCCGGGAACATTCCAGCGGTGTTCTGAGTCAACGCAAACACAAGGCCATGGCAGTGACGATGTCGTGCCCCACCCACCCTGATTGGCTGCTTATCTGGCATGGAAATTCAACTAACTATATTGATATCTCATCCTCGGCACTCCTATACCAATGTTACTCTATCTAGGTCATAAAGCACACCTGTCACAATTAGGAAGGTGTAAACGTGCTGCTGGATCTTCAAGGGACCCAGTATCAGACCTATGAATTCATGCTAAGTGCATGCATGCTACGTGACACATACGTGTCACCTACACCGCACGATCTTCTTTAGATCCACCAACACCTATAGTGCCCAATCGCATACAAATTGATTGGATTGTTTAGATTGGTTCTCATATTGTTAAACTTCAAGGAGACGGTACAAAGATTGTGCAGACAGATTGTAGCGTGTGTGGTGAGCTTAACATTCCCGGGTATTTATCTCCTCTGACCGTATCCTCCCCCTGACAATGGTTTCATCTGCTTTTCTCTCCAGGAGGACGGCACCACCTTTTTTTTAGACCCTTGGTTCTCAACTGGTGGGCCGCGACCGCGTGTTAAGTGGGTCACCGCATGCCTTCCTCTTTTCTAGGTGAGAGGCTCCTCAGCCTCCCCCTAGCGCAGCGCTGTCCATTCTGACACTGAACAGCCATTCAAAATATGCGGCCCCCCCTTCACTGAGTGCCGACTTTGGGTGGGCTGGGGGTATGGCCGCGAGGGAGCTCCATCCATAGATGCATTGCTTATAGCTCCCTTGCATGTCCTGTAGAGGTGCCTGGACCGGAGTGACATCACATTCTGGTTCCAGGCACCTCTACAGGGCACGCATGGGAGCTGTACAAGCAATGCACATATGGATGGAGCTCCTCACTGCGGAGCAGCCCACACTGCCGTGCGTTCCATTGCAGTGCGACTTGGGTCGTGACTTAATGATAGAGGACAAATGTGGGTCCTGAGGTTACACAGGTTCAGAACCACTGATTTAGACATCATCCAGGGTCACTGTCTACTCTCTGGAATGAAATGTCAGCTCAGTGGTCAGAGATGCAGGATTTTACCCAAATAAGTTGAAAAAAAGTGTTGGCCTTACCTATACAAGTAATTTTTGGGGGGGATTTCTTACATTTACAAGTCAAAGTGGTTTTGTTCTTACCTACACTACATGCTGTTCCTCGAAATCAGAGCTGTAGTTAGCGCTGTGTCCTCTAGGGGGCATTGTTGACCCGGGGCGCTCCGCTGTGTAGTACAGCGGACGGGACTGTGTGCGGTGGGCGGGGCCGGGCTGAATACGTAATGAGTATGCAGATGAGGCAGCTCAGTGACACTTCGCCGGCTCTCCGCAGCTCGGATACTCCGCTATCCATATGGCAGGACGCCGGGTGACAGCCGCCGAGCTCCGGAACCAGTGCTCCTCGGGTGCCTGCTGGCTCCTCCGGGGCAGGAAGGTGTACGATGTGTCTTCCTTCGTCCGGCTGCACCCGGGAGGGGAGAGCCTGCTGCTAGCTCGGGCTGGGACAGATATTCAGGGGGACCTGGACGGACCCCCGCACCGGCACTCGGACAATGCCCTGCGCTGGCTGGAGCAGTATTATGTGGGCGAGCTGGAGCCCGAAGAGCCGGAGCAGCAGGTGAGGGGCCACAGGTGGAAGAGAAGAAGGATGCATTGATTGTGGGATGAGTACAGGTGTTTCTGTATAGGAGGGGGTACATTGTATAGAATGGGTACAGGTATAGGAGAGGATACGATGCATAGAATGGGTACAGGTGTATCTGTATAGGAGGGGGTACGTTGTATAGAATGGGTACAGGTGTATCTGTATAGGAGGGGATACGATGTATGGAATGGATACAGGTGTATCTGTATAGGAGGGGATACAATGTATAGAATGTGTACAGGTGTATCCGTATAGGAGGGGATACGATGTATAGAATGGGTACAGGTGTATCTGTATAGGAGGGGATACGATGTATAGAATTGGTGCAGGTGTATCTGTATAGGAGAGGATACGATGTATAGAAAGAGTACAGGTGTATCTGTATAGGAGGGGATACAATGTATAGAATGTGTACAGGTGTATCTATATAGGAGAGGATACATTGTATAGAATGAGTACAGGTGTATCTGTATAGGAGAGGATACGATGTATAGAATGGGTACAGGTGTATCTGTATAGGAGGGGGTACAATGTATAGAATGGGTACAGGTGTGTCCGTATAGGAGGGGGTACAATGTATAGAATGGGTACAGGTGTATCTGTATAGGAGGGGATACAATGTATAGAATGGGTACAGGTGTATCTGTATAGGAGGGGATACAATGTATAGAATGGGTACAGGTGTGTCTGTATAGGAGGGGATACAATGTATAGAATGGGTACAGGTGTATCTGTATAGGAGGGGATACAATGTAAAGAATACAGGTGTATCTGTCCTGTATGTATATGGGACTGATGGGTGCATAATGACTGTTCTGTATGTCTTTGTGAAGGGATCAGGTGGATTCACAATGCGTATATCCCACTGTCCTGTCTCTGTATATAGGGACCGGCGATCCCTTCTTTGTTGCCGTGGTCAGAATTGCCCTTTATGGCTGAACTATGGAACGCAGGTTTACCTAATTATTAGGTGTCCGTTGGCTCTCTGTTTGCATGTGAAGGGCGGGGCAGTTTGGAAGGCACATATAGGACAGAGGTGTATCCAGCCGGTGTGTGTATGGAAGGCAAAGGTTCACCGGTCCTGTATGAGGAGTTAGGAGGGGTACAGATGGCACCATGGCGGATGGGAATTTGCTTTGTATACACAGGGACAGGTCTCCTATACTCACTCTCCATACATTGCATGCTTGTGTATGGAGGTGACAGGTGACACATGCGGGTGTGATACAATACGTGTGCACATTGTGCCTGTACAGGGTACCTGTATGCACTGCATGTATGAGACACGTATGTCCTTGATCTGTACTGGGAAGCAGGGGCAATGTCTGCGGTTGCTCTGATTCTGGGGTCATTGGTCATTTCTGATTGGCTGTCGTTGATCCAGTATTGGATGTTTTATAGAATATAAAATAAGAAGAACCTCTCCAATCCCCCCACTTGTTACCCCTCTTACCCGTCATACTGGATTCCCACTAAACAACCTCACCCGCCCAGCAAATCCTGCGTTGTCCTGCTGTCATCCGCCATCTGTCTATGACATCATCGGTAAACAGCTGTCTCCTCCGGGTTCTGCATCGGCAAAATCCACTCCTACGGTGACAGCGCTGCCATGGTGCAGGTCAATGCAGCCTCAACGTTGTCACCCTAAGACCTGCAGTACAAGCTGACGTGCCGATGGAGAGCGGGCCAGCTACTAAGCTTGATTCCCACCAGTTCTGCCCAGTCTTCAGAAGGGCCACGTCCCTACCACCATGACCATCCCTACCTTCGACTCAAGAGCCACGGGGGAATACAAGTTTTTAATTTTTTTTAAAAAAACATTAGAAAAAATTATAATTTTAATATTTGGGTTTAGTTATATTTTAAGTGAAATATCAGCTTTTTGATATTTGGGTTCACATTATACTGTAAAGAAGAACTCTGGGAAGAATTTCGATCAACCCTTGCACTGGGGCTACCACCC
>NW_017306274.1:5108292-5109828 GCF_000935625.1 Nanorana parkeri
TAGCCCCGCCCCGCTGCAGGGGTTCACTAAATTTCAGACCGGAGTTCTTTTTTTGAGTGAAATATCAACTTTTGATGTTTGGGCTTACATACACTTTAGACATGCGCACAGGCAAAACATTCATTTAGTTTTGATTCGGATTTTGCGTGATTTCGTTTTTCAGGATTCGGTCTGAAAGTCCATTCCTATCGGGATTCGGACTAAATTCGTTAGCGGTAGTCTGTGCGAATTTTGGTTTCTGTTTCGAGTTTGTTTCGTTGTAGCAAAGTAACATTAAAATTTTTTAAAATTATTTTTAAATGTCGCTTCGCTGCAACAAAAATGTGTCCTCGAACGAAAATTCATAGACTACCGCTAACGAATTTAGTCCGAAATTCCGTTTTTGGAAATTCGGATTCGTTTTTATTCGTCATTTCAGTTATTCGGAAACGAATCGCACATGTCTAATACACTTTAAAGGAGAACTATGAGGTGAGTGCTTTCCACGCACCTCATAGTTCTAGCCGACCTGTGACAATGAGACTGTCACAGGTCGGCTCAGTAGATCGGGAGGTGAGCGAACACATACCGGCGTTCGCTCACCTCTCGATCCTGTCACAGCTCTCTGCCGTGACAGGGGAAGGGCTGGATTCCCCCCTCCTCGCTCCACCAGCGCTCACTGGCGGTACGGACGGGGGAGGGGGCGGGTACAGCTGGCTCTGCCTCTAGATAGGCAGAGCCAGCTGTCACTCACGCAGCTGAGCGCAGCCAGACATAATTGTCGGGATCCGCTTCAGCGTCTCAGTATAGGACGCTAGTTTGTGTCCTCCCGTTACCCTAATGAGAACTATGGGGAAAAGCCCCAACACCATAGTTCTCCTTTAAGTAAAAATTTACTTTTTAGTGTTTGGGTTTGATATTCAGGTTTACATTCACTTACTTTGTGATATTTGAGTTTATATTTACCTACTAGTGATGCACTGATACCGGTATTGCGGTATGGAGTACGAGTACCGATATTATTTTTTTTCTCGGTACTCGGCGATACCGAGTACCGATACTGGAAGTCCCATTAAGGAAGCCGGGCAGCGTGTAATGACTTACCACCCGGCTTTTCGATTAGCAGAGAAGCCGTCCCCATGCTTCTCGTCACCAGGTGACTAGAAAGCATGGAGCCGGCTTTCTGGCCAATCAGGAAGCCGTGCACCGTGTAATGACGCGGCACCCGGCTTCCTGATTGACCGGGAAGCCGGCTCCATGCTCCCTTGTCATGAGGTGACCTGGTAATATGAAGCCGGCTTCCCGGCCAATCAGAAATCCGGGTGCCGCGTCTGGGCGCCCGGCTTCCTGATTGGCCAGGTTCCTGAGCAATCTTGAAGCAAGGCAGCGAGTCATTACATGCTGCCCAGCTTTCTGATTGGCCCGGAAGCCGGCTCCATGCTCCCTCGTCACAAGTGATGAGGGAGCATAGAGCCGGCTTCCTGGCCAATCGCTGCCCGGCTTCCTGATACCGGAAGTATCGGGCTAGGCATCGGAGCATTTGGGTGAGTACGAGTA
>NW_017306274.1:5110448-5114639 GCF_000935625.1 Nanorana parkeri
AAGCCGTGCGCCGCGTCATTACACGGCGCCCGGCTTCCTGATTGGCCAGGTTCCTGAGCAATCAGGAAGCAAGACAGCTAGTCATTACATGCTGCCCAGCTTTCTGATTGGCCCGGAAGCCGGCTCCATGCTCCCTCGTCACAAGTGATGAGGGAGCATAGAGCCGGCTTCCTGGCCAATCGCTGCCCGGCTTCCTGATACCGGAAGTATCGGGCTAGGCATCGGAGCATTTGGGTGAGTACGAGTACTCGGCCAAATACTTGGCATCGGCACCGATACCAATACAGTGCATCCCTATTACCTACTTTGTGATATTTAGGTTTGGGGCCATCTGCTGGGAGTGATCCTTTAAGTCGGTTGTCTCTCACACTTCTCATTGATATGTTTTTGTTTGTACAATGTTACCACTATTGTTTGCATCTCATACAGGAAGTTCCATCTGCTTCCACACACATAACAGGCACAGTATATAACACGCAGACATACGTGTGTATTAGAAGGATCATGTAGTAGAGATGTCTCATCATCTGTGTTTTCTATGAATGTCCCTCGTGCCGGGTGTGACTGGCGACTCCCCGGTGAAGGAGCCACCCCTGGGCCTGGACTGCGGCTATTAATATTCTTTACTACCTGAAGCGCGTCGTCTGCTTTTTACTGTTCTATGGACACGGCCCATTCTTATTGCTGTGTTCTTCCATACACAGCGCGTACATGCTATGTGAATGGGTCCCCCGGGGCGTTCAGGTGATGGCTCTGGCACGGATCCTATTCGTCGTTGTAATTTTGGTTCGCGTGCTGTGATTGGACAGTGACAGTGGACTAAGTTTTCAAAGCCCAATTGAACTTTTAGTTTCAGCGGAATCATTTGTAGGAACATCAGAACAAAAGGCGTGCAGGGTCTTACCTTTGCTTTTCTGTAGAAAGCAGCCACAGCCTGAATAGAAAAAGCCTCCCCTGTGCCTGCATTGTAGAGAGTGACACTTGCTCTCTGTTTGGAAGCAGTGGTTTCTCTGCTGAGGTTCGACACCTTCCCTGCCGAGTCAGAGCTAGAGTTCCCCAATCAACCGCTGTCATGCTCTCTACTGACTGGAGAGCTCTAGCTCTGACTTATAGAGTGTGTATCAGACCTATGCAGAGAGATCACTGCTTCAGCAGCCTGAGTAGAAAAGCCTAACCCACTGCCAGCATGCTGCGGAGAGGAAGCCCCGTTCTCTGTGGGGAACCAGTGGTCTCTCTGCCAAGGTTAGATCTCCCCTGCTCAGTCAGGGCTGGAGTGCTTTAATCGGCAACTGTTATGCTCTCTGCTGATAGGACAGCTCCTGCTCTGACTCATAGAGTGTGCATTGGACCTCTGCAGGGAGATCACTGCTTCCACAGCCTGAGTTGTAAAGCCCGTCCCATGCCAGCATGCTGCAGAGAAAGACCTTTGCTATTTGTGGGGAAGCAGTGGTATCTCTGCGGAGGCCCAACACCCCCCCTGCTAAGTCAGAGCTCTCCAATCAGCATGGGATTTGCTGAGTGCAGAGCCATATGTAGCAGGGGAAGGGAGAGTGAATCCTGTTGATTGATGACTATTCTCTGTGGGAGATCAGTACGAGTGAATACAAGGATGTACACCACACAAAGAGCAGCGGGGAGGATGGGGGTGATTGTATGGAGATCAGTGCGAGTGAATACAAGGATGCACACCACACAAAGAGTAGCTGGGAGGATGGGGGTGATTGTACGGAGATCAGTGCGAGTGAATACAAGGATGTACACCACACAAAGAGCAACGGGGAGGATGGGGGTGATTGTACGGAGATCAGTGCAAGTGAATACAAGGATGTACACCACACAAAGAGTAGCTGGGAGAATGGGGGTGATTGTACGGAGATCAGTGCGAGTGAATACAAGGATGGACACCACACAAAGAGCAGCGGGGAGGATGGGGGTGATTGTATGGAGATCAGTGCGAGTGAATACAAGGATGCACACCACACAAAGAGTAGCTGGGAGGATGGGGGTGATTGTACGGAGATCAGTGCGAGTGAATACAAGGATGTACACCACACAAAGAGCAGCGGGGAGGATGGGGGTGATTGTACGGAGATCAGTGCGAGTGAATACAAGGATGGACACCACACAAAGAGCAGCGGGGAGGATGGGGGTGATTGTACGGAGATCAGTGCGAGTGAATACAAGGATGTACACCACACAAAGAGCAGCGGGGAGGATGGGGGTGATTGTACAGAGATCAGTGCGAGTGAATAACAGGATGGACACCACACAAAGAGCAGCGGGGAGGATGAGGGTGATTGTACGGAGATCAGTGCGAGTGAATACAAGGATGAACACCACACAAAGAGCAGCGGGGACTCTGGGGAGGATGGGGGTGATTGTACGGAGATCAGTGGTTGTTGTCCTCATATGGTAACCACAACTCCCCAAAGGCAGCAGAGATGTCAGCAGCACGTAGGACTGCTGGGGGACGATGAACCCGGCTACAGGAATGCGGCGTTTCAGGTCAGTCACTGTGACACGAGTGAAAGCCGGCGGCGACTCTGACAGATCAAGTCCAACAACTTTCATCCTGCTGTCAGACCCGGTGAATGTGCGAACTCACCACGCTCCATTCACAGCTCTCCCAACTGCGAAAACAATCTTTTTTTGGGGTGTGAACCCAGACTGGAAAAACCTGTCCACTGCCAGCGTGCTGCTGAGAAGGATCCCTTCCCTGTGTGGGAGCAGTGGTCTCTCTGCTGAGGTACAATATACCCCCCTGCAGAGTCAAAACTAGAGCTTTCCAATAGGGATGCACCAATACCGGTTTTTCAGTATCGAGTACCGATATTTTTTTCCCCAGTACTCACTGATGCCGAATACTGATGCCGAATACTGATGCGATACCGAATACTGATGCCGAATACTGATGCCGAATACTGATGCGATACCGAATACTGATGCCGAATACTGATGCCGAATACTGATGCCGAATACTGATACCGGAAGTCCCGTTATGGAAGCCAAGCGAAGTGTAATGAATCGCCACCTGCCTTCCTGATTAGCAGGGAAGCCGTCCCCATGCTTCTCGTCACCAGGGAGCTAAATGACGAGGGAGCATGGAGCCAGCTTTCTGGCCAATCAGGAAGCCAGGGCGCCGTGTAATGACTTGCTGCCCGGCTTCCTGATACCAGAAGTATCACGCTAGGGATCGGAGCATTTGGGCGAGTACGAGTACTCAGATGTTCGTAACTTGGGGACTCACTGTACTTGTGGAACAACCCCAATTGGTTCTGAGGAAGGAGGCGTGACCTCTGATACGCGTAAACCACTTCACTACCAGGGAAGACGAACAGCAGGTGGATATGCACCTTTCGTTCTGACCCTTTTATGCCTGTTTTTATTCGTCCTTTGTGAGTACCTTTATACCAATTTTTATTTGTTTATTAAAAAGTTTTTATGCGATGGAGGCGCTCTCTGTGTCTTGACTCACTGTACTCACCCAAATACTCGGCATCGGCATCGATTCTAGCATTGGTATCGGTGAATCCCTACTTCCCAATCAGCAGCTGCCATGCTCTCTGCTGAATGGAGAGCTCTAGCTCTGACCCTTAGAGGGTGTATTGGACCTTTGCAGAGAGATCACTGTTTCCACAGCTTGATTAGAAAAGCCTGTCCACTGCCAGCATGCTGCACAGAAGGACCCTTGCTCTCTGTGTGGAAGCAGTGGTCTTTCTGCTGAGGCCCGGTATGCCTCCTGCAGAATCAGAGCTAGAGCTCGCCGATCAGCAACTGCCACCATGCTTTCTTCTGATTGGTGAGCTGTAGCTCTGGTCCACAGAGGTTGTATTGGACCTCTGCAGAGAGATCACTGCTTCCACTGCCTTAGTAGAAAAGTATGTCCGTTGTCAGCACTCTGCAGAGAAGGAGCCTTGCTCTGTGTGTGGAAGCAGTGGTCTTTCTGCTGAGGTCCAGTAGGCCCCCTGCAGAGCTCACCAATCGTCACCTGTCATGCCCTCTGCTGATTGGAGAGCTCCAGCTCTGACCCATAGAGGGTGTATTGGACCTTTGCAGAGAGATCACCGCTTCCACAGCCTGAGTAGAAAAGCCTTTCCCTGCCAGCATTCTGCAGAGAAGAAGCTTTACTCTCTGTGGTGAAACAGTGGTCTCGCTGCCAAGATCAGCCCCCCCCCCTCCCCCCCCGTAATA
>NW_017306274.1:5114696-5118302 GCF_000935625.1 Nanorana parkeri
TAATAATCAGGGGGTCTGATGGGGGCTAAATGCCTTATCTAGAGCAAAGGCCGATTCACATGCGCACGTAGCATATTTGCGCATTTGCCGTGCATCCGCCTAGGGCAGTCCATTCATTTCAATGCGGCAAAGAAGCGCGGCCCACTGTTGTCACCATGCGGAAATGCCGTGCAGCCATCACTGGAGCTGCATGTAGACAGGAAGTGGCTGGGAGATCAGCTGCAGTGAGATGTAGCCAAGGATGTGAGAAGGTGATTATGACAATTGTTTATTAGACGCGACGCTTTAGCCAACCAAATGTCCCCCAGTTGGCGACGGCGTTGACATCTGATTGAATTCTGATCTTCCCCCCGGAGCTCATGAATATTTAAATAGGAATATATTATGATAATGAGCCCTTCAACATAGATCAGCTCAACCGGTGCAGTTTTATCTTCGTTGCATCTCTTCGTGTTGGTGTCTCTATGTGAACTAAGCGCCCGGAGGGGAACGTCGTCTCTGTACTTAGAGTGTGTTGAGTCTGGTTAGCGGGCATCCATTGTTCTGGTCACTCAATCAGTCATCACCGACTCTGTTGGGTATGTAAACTGATTGGAAATGGCTAGATGACGCTGGAAATCCCCCAGCCAGGTAATGAGGTGGGTTCTATGTGACTTGCTGCAGCTTCTAATGCGCATTATGAGAAGCTCCCAGTGTGCAGTGATATTAGGGAGGCCATAGTTCTACTTTAAAGTAAATCCAACATGCCATGGGAGTCTCATGGGCCCCCTCAAAGACGGCATGGTTCCGCTGTGTGCGGTTACTGGTGGTTAGCGGTAGTCTTCCTTTCCTTTGGGCCCAGGAAGGGTGCCTTGGGCCCAAAACTGCTACCGGAGCTAGCGCCACTAGGTACCACTTCCTCTGGGTGTCCTGGTCGTGGAGCAAGCTGGCCGAGGATTGGCCCACCTCCCTCTGGTTCACGGCTCCCATAGTCTCCAAAGTTATTGGATCAGCCCTCAGTCCGTGTGGGCTAGGGGGCTCACGTTATTGTTAGGTTGTTAGGCCCAATGGAAAGTGGGTTACTAGGGGGCGGAGACATGAAAACGCACAAAAGACGCACCTTACGGGCATTATAACAATAAATACAGACCGGGGTAATATTTATTGTTTCTCCTTTTATATTTATGTTTTTAGTTGTGTACATGACAAATGTTCTGGGTGACCCGTCCCAAGATCTGCGCCTTGTGGGGGGTGTCACACGGGGGAGAGACGTTTTTGTTTTTCAGTGTCGGTTTTTGTATTCGGTGTTGTAATGCCGAACATTCTGTCTGTATCAGTTCCCTAAATCGGTAATGTGAGTGTTTTTTTACCGGGTGTTCTGGCCTGTGGAAATGTAAAGACGTTTCGAAAATTCCCCGCCACCGCTCGACCCAGAATAACAAAAAACGAAAAGATTTGAGGCTATTTTCAACATTTTTGGTATAATTTTGAGGTTTTGGCTGCATAGATCTGTAAATGTGTGTACAGCCGTAGGGTAGGGTCCGGGCACCACTGCAGAGAGCCGCTGCTTACACTAGTACCCTGCTCACCTCATACTGCTCTATGGTGGGAAAATGCGGCATGCCTTCCACTAGTGTGTGGTCAATAAAGTGGGTGTGGTCAATAAAGTGGGTGTGGTCACTGACCACCCTTCGTTCATTGGCGGTCCGTGGTGGTAATATTAAAGCCCCCCTTCTTTCATTGGTGGTCAGTGGCGGTAATATTAAAGCCCTCCTTCATTAGTGGTCATTGCCAGTGATAGTTAACCCCAACCCCTTTAACTGGTGGTCAGTGGTAGTAACAATTACCCTCCTTTCATCTGTGGTTGCTGCCAGTAATAATTACCCCCACCTCCCCTTACATTGCTGGTAATATTAAAGCCCCCCTTCTTTCATGGTTGGTGGTCAGTGGAGGTAATATTTACCCCCCCCCCCTTCATTAGTGATAATTAACCCCGCTTGTTTAACTAGTGGTCAGTGGCAGTAACAATTACCCTCCTTTCATCTGTGGTCGCTGCCGGTAATAATTACCTCCACCTCCCCTTTCATTGGTGGTCATTGCTGATTGGTGATTTCCTTGCCTGATCACATGACCCCAGGCTGCTCCTGTTGTGTGGACATCGCTCTGCCCAACATTGGAGTAGTAGAGTTCAGAGAGAGGTGCAGCACGGTTCAGGGGGCAGGGCAGTGACACGCGGTGAAATAATTGCAGACTCAGAAAATAGAGTGTCACCGAGTACACCACATAACAACATTAGCATAACCACGGATCGGCTGTACACAGAAACCACAGCTAGTGACGGCTTTTCTTCTAGTGATTCTCTGGAATCCGCTCGGGGGACAGAAATGGGCGTTGCTTTCACCCACGAGCCGACCTGGAGCTTCTGCTTTCAGTCTGAATGTTGTTCCGTGGGTCATGCATGTGACACTGAGCTGACAGTATGCCCAGGGGGTCATTCACACGGCCACGCCATGCAATGTGACCGCGGGTACTTCCAGAAGAGACTGAGATCAGGATGACGCAATTCGGAGTATCCTGTGCCGAGTCTCACCTGCTCCCCCCCGCACCCTCTCCTACTATGACTTCACATCACTTGAGTGTGACTTTCACTGGCGGTGAAACAATGACACATCAAGTAAAACACATGCACCTAGAAGATTCACCTGCAGTGAATGTTTGCTGAATTTTAGATTCCCTGCTGGCAGCTGATCCTTGTTTTTATCACCCTCCTGACCGCCTACCTACACATTAACTAGCAGTGTGGCAGGTGGACGCAGTAATGCTTGCCTGTACGGCGCGGCGGTGCGGGTGCATGGTCACGCCAGTTAAAATGAATGGCAAAGCACCACGGTACGCACGTTGCTGTGCATTGTAGTATTATGCGCATCTTACCGCTCATTGCCATAACATTGATGTGAATGGGCCCCTAGGCTCCGCCCATTGTTGGGTGTGCTTCTGGTTCTGGGTAGTCTTAGATGCCTATAGGGCCAACTACTTCCAGGATGCCAGGCATGGCACAACGACCACAAGCGCACCGTGAGAACTGCGCAGAGAGTAAGAAAACTGGGAAGGGAAGAGTCATTTCTACTTACCTTTGGTCTACTTACCAACCACCATGTATACTTACCTTCCAAGCGTCTGCACATCCGCAGTTCTTCTTTCAAGTGTATCTAAAGCCACAACATTTTCAGGTTTGGATATAGTAGGGAAGGGTTGGGGCCTTTGCTGTCTGTGTCCCGACTTGTAGTAGGGGAAAACTCCCCTCCTCCCCCCCCCCGTGTCCTGGTGACTATTGCCATTGGAAAAGAAGGTGATGGCGATCCAAACGTGTCACTGGAATGGAAATAGAAGGAAGGCTTCTGGTGGGGGCACCTGATCACGCACGGGGCATTTCCTTATTTTGGAGAGATTTCCTTATACTTCCTGTTGTATTTTTGAGATGGGAAGGTAATTCTACCCAATGGGACACAGATGGCAGTACCCCCCCCTGCAAAGTTTTAACCTATCTCAACTCTATGCCTACCTTTGCCTACCTACTGCTGACCCCTCCCCACCTCCCCCCTGCTTACCTCCTGCTGATACCTCCCC
>NW_017306274.1:5118361-5122528 GCF_000935625.1 Nanorana parkeri
ACCCCCCCCCCTGCTTACCTCCTGCTGATACCTCCCCACCTCCCCCCCGCTTACCTCCTGCTGATACCTCCACACCTCCCCCTGCATACCTCTTGCTGATACCTCTACTATTTATAAAAAAATATTAATTTTTTCTTACAGTTTATCTTAAATCTTTTTTTGTCACTATTTATATCAAATATTTTATTTATTGTTACAATTTAAATCTTAATTTTGCCAGCAAGTATGTCACACAGGGAGCCCCAATGACGCTACTGTCCCAGGCATTCTGGCTTTTCTGATTCCAGAGCACAGCAGCAGCTTTTCTTCTTCTCTTGTTTATTTTTTTTTTCCTCTCTTGTTCTGTTTCTCTTTTCTTCTCCCTTCCATGGATGAGAGGTCCAGACCTGGGCGGTGTTCTGTCCTCGGAGAGTTGCATGTGCCGGGTAGTTTTCTTCGGTTTAGCCGCCCATGTGACATCTCAGCTACTTCCTGATTAAAGAGGAACTAATACATTTTAGATTTTTGTTTTCTTTTCTCAGAACTATGTCGGCGGTAACCAAACCACAACCAGCGCCGCCCAGAACCAACCGGGATTTTCTTTTTTTTCTTCTCAAGTCATCATGATGACATATAGAAAATAGGACAATGCTGTGCCGGCGGCAACTGCCATTTGTGCGTAGTCCTCGGGCTGTTGTATTACACACACCTTACAATACGAGTCATGTTCAGCTGGTTACACATGTGCGATCCGCCGCCTGTGATAACGAGGCCTTGAAGCTTTAACATTTAATAAAGTATTTTTTTATTTTTTATTTGCAGCTTTTCAATAAATAAAAGCCTGGTGGTCCTGCCATGAAGGTCCTCCTTCAGGCACTTCCTGTTATCGGGTGACAACGCTCTACCCCGTCTCCCAATTGAACTCTTGTGTTGTCGCCCTGTCACACAGGCTTCCGATGGTTTACACAGTGTGTTGGCATGGTCCGCTGTTGTCAGCTTCAGGAAACCCGCCCTGAAAAATACCATGCAGACCATCATCGGAGGTGGAGATGGGCTCTAAGCTTCCACATTGGGCGTGTGCTCCTTGCTACGTGTGGCCCCTGGTCAGTTGCTAAGCCTGTCTGGTGGCTGTACGCTGGATGGAGGAGGGCGGGATGTGTTCTAGGAAAGAGCATTGATCAGGTTCCTGCTATCTGATAAGGGTTCAGGCCAAAGGTTGAAGGTGCGTACGTGATTGTGAGATAAACCATCATCGACCTCAGGCATACCAAACAGGCAGAACAACGTCACCCCCTTCAAAGAGAACCGGTCTGGGCTCCCCGCAGATAAAGAGAAGGAAAACCTTGCATGCAGTTATGTGCTTTGTGTTTATACGGCTAGCATGAGTACCTGAGTCGGTTTTACTACCGTATTAGCCTCCTGACATCCCTTGCTAAGTAGCACTGGGAGAGGGAGGAGCAGCAATATGTTAGAGAGGAGCCGACTATAGGAGAAGGAGGAGCAGCCAAAGGAGAGGAAAGAGCAGCCATAGGAGAGGGAGGAGTGATACTAGGAGACAGGGCAGAGCAGTACTAGAAGTGGGAGGGACAGCACTAGAAGAGGGAGGAGCAGCACTAGGAGAGGGAGGAGCAGCAATATGTTAGGGAGGAGCCGACTATAGGAGAAGGAGGAGCAGCCAAAGGAGAGGAAAGAGCAGCCATAGGAGAGGGAGGAGCGATACTAGGAGACAGGGAAGCAGTACTAGAAATGGGAGGGACAGCACTAGAAGAGGGAGGGGCAGCAACATGTGAGGGAGGAGCAACAATAGGAGAGGGAGGAGCAATACTAGGAAACAGGGCAGCAGTACTAGAAGTGGGAGGGAGTAGGGACAGCACTGGAAGAGGGAAGAGCAGCACTAGGTGAGGGAGGAGCAGCAGAAGGAACCAGTCACGATTTGCTGCATGCACATGTGTTGATATTTAAAGGAACGAAAATTTTCATTCTGGGGATGGATCGGTGTGGGAAGTGCAGGGTGCTCAGTTGAGCCAATTATACAGCTGGAACATAGCGAGTGCCATTTTATACGCCAGAGGATTTGTATTTCTGTCCATCCAGTCCTGAAATTCACACAGCACAGCTAGCCGCTGTGACTTCACTCTTCTCTGCTGCTTTACAGCAACACAGCTTGGACACCTCCCCCAGGGACAATAAAGGAGAAGCAGCAGACCGATGAGTCTCTCCTCTCTCCCCCTGTCGGCATGGTGACAGTTTTGTGCATGCTTTGCTCACAGGGCTGCCCCTCCCAACCTCAGCAATAAGTCCTGCCCTACAGGGGATAGGGGAAGCTGATACCAAGTCACATTCAGGTATCTATACTAGCTGCATTAAAAACAAAAATGATGATTTGTTAATGAACCCGGAGCCGCATTCATTGGCTTTTTTTTGTTATCTTCTTGTAAAGAGAACCTGTCAACAAGGGCAAAGTACAGACTCAGCTGAAACCTGGCAGCACGGTCACATCCGCATTGCTCTTTGTCCTCAATGATCAATTTTATTGATGTTGTTGTTGGAATTCTTTATTGTATTGTTGAGAACAATGAGGTCATCTCTTGCGGGATGATGGGAGTTGTAGTGAGCACACATGTTGCACTGTCGTGGCTGATTGGCTGGTGCACATTACTTCCCCCCCCCCTCCAGTAGCTCTGACGGCATGCTTCCATCAGAGCTGTCACCCCCGCAGAGCCCCTGGCAGGTATTTCCAGTAGCACCTTGTGTGAATCCGATGACATTGGTTGTGTGTGTGTGGGGGGGGCTGGTAGTACGTGGGAATGATTGTTCTTCCAGATCGCCATTTCACACCACGAGCCTGCGGGATGGAATGTCAGCGCATTGTTGAATGCAAACATAGCCGGCGTGCTAACATTATACCCAGTAGGTGCGCACCTCAGCTGGTATCCTCCGGATACCGCGGAGCCAAGCCATCGCGGCACGCTGCGTTTAAAGGATTCGTCCACCCAAAGCTGATATTCTGGTTCTAGGTAGCTCCCGGAGCATCAAAACAAGACACATTGGGGCTGATTAATAAAACTTCTGCCCAGTGTACTGCTGGGTGAATGACGTTCATACAACACTGCTGCCACTAGGTGGCGCTGAGGAGCAAAGGACATTCCTATATGGTGGAGGTATACTGTTCACAACACTGCTGCCCCTAGGTGGCGCTGAGGAGCATAGGAAATTCCTATATGGTGGAGGTGTACTGTTCACACAACACTGCTGCCTCTAGGTGGTGCTGAGGAGCATAGGAAATTCCTATATGGTGGAGGTAGAGGTGTACTGTTCACACAACACTGCTGCCTCTAGGTGGTGCTGAGGAGCATAGGAAATTCCTATATGGTGGAGGTATACTGTTCACAACACTGCTGCCCCTAGGTGGCGCTGAGGAGCATAGGAAATTCCTATATGGTGGAGGTGTACTGTTCACACAACACTGCTGCCTCTAGGTGGTGCTGAGGAGCATAGGAAATTCCTATATGGTGGAGGTATACTGTTCACAACACTGCTGCCACTAGGTGGCGCTGAGGAGCATGGGAAATTCCTATATGGGGGAGGTATACCGTTCACACAACATTGCTGCCCTAGGTGAAGCTGAAGAACACAGATAATGCCTATACTCCTCAGCGCCATTTAGTGGTGGTAGGGCTGTGCGAAGGGCATTCATCCAGCGATACGCGGGGTGAAATATTTCTGAATCAGCCCCTTCTTTTGTTCTGTAGTACTATGCTAGGGTGACAACCCTGCTGCTCCTTGGATACAGTGAGTGAGTGTTGTCACCCTGGGACAGGAAGTGTGTTACTGGCAGGATCAAGTGAATTTAAAGGGGAAAACCCTGGAAAAATGAAACGAATGCAGCCACCCCGTCTCACAGGAAGTTACAATGTATCGCATGTCTGTTGCTGGGTCTGGATACATTGTAATCATTCTGTAACCGAGGTGCAGCCTACAGAACATCAATTCGATATCAATATTCAAGAACGCATGTGATCAGCACGCGGCGCTCTGCTTACAATCCAACGCACATTTTTGCGCACTTGTTGCTCTTTCACGGACGCACGTCCTCGCTATTTTTACGGACAGCTTGTGAATCTCTGTCAGCATCATGTGACGAGCGATCGGTCCCTGGAAGGACCAGACACACACCTGCCAGTTCAT
>NW_017306274.1:5122543-5124330 GCF_000935625.1 Nanorana parkeri
ACCTGGGAGTGGACAATGGTTAAATATTGATTGCAGAGCAAACAGAAAGTTCTGATCGGTGCTAGGTACAATGATCGCCAGGGCACCGCCGCGCACCGTCCTCGTGTTAACCCCTTCATCGTGTCGTCGCCGCGCCAACAGGACGCAGAGGTTTTGTCTGTTATGTAATCCGCCGACATTTGTGGGAATTTAGACTTGGCGTCCGCCAATAAGAACGTGATTTATTCCACATGGCCTGCTGGGTGGAGTGAGGTTAACCCCTTGTGTGGACAGGGGTCCCCATTATAATGAGGTTAACCCCTTGTGTGGACGGGCCCCATTATAATGAGGTTAAGCCCTTGTGTGGACAGGGACACCATTATAATGAGGTTAACCCCTTGTGTGGACAGGGGCCCCATTATAATGAGGTTAACCCCTTGTGTGGACAGGGGTCCTATTAAATTGTAATTAACCCCTTGTAGACTGGGAAGCATTATAATGAGATGAACTCCATGTGTACAGGACACCATTATAATAAGGTTAACCCCTTGTGGACAGGGGGGCTCATTATAATCAGATTAACCCATCGTGATCAGAGGGGACATTTTAATGAGATTTAGCCCCCGTTATGAGAATAACCCCTTGTGGACCAGGGCCCCATTATAATGCGATTAATCTCTTGTGGCCCGGGGCCCCATTATAATGAACATTCGATGATGAATGGCACCGTTAACGAGAGGCTGCAAAGTGTAATTTAGCCAGAAAAGGACATCATAGACTTGTAAATGTCCAACAAGAAAAAGGTGATTTATGTGGAAGATCTGCTGGCAATATTCCCAGGTATGTAAATGTCACTGCACCCCCACAGGAAGTGATACATGTGACACTCTCCGGTCTTGTGACACGATTGGATATGTTAGCTGCCATTTTTGGACTAAAGAAGGCGTGAAGCTGACAAGTTTATTAAGATGTTAAGAATTAAATATCTTATTTCGGGTTATTTTATTTATACACCTGTTAGGATCCGGACGTTCCTTGTATTCCTCTGTGTCATTGTGCATTCTGGAGCGGCCATATTACCGTAGCCTCAGCCAGTATAGAGACAATTCTGGTTCCTTCGGCCTCCTTGTAAATATCCGATTTCAGGTTAATGTAATTATTTATCGGGTTTGCTATTGTAGCGGTGGGGTCCGGATATTCCTTGCATTCTTGTGTTTGGTTGTGCATTCTGGAGCGTCCATATTGGCGTAGCCTTAGTATATATCAGATCTGCTGGTTGGGCAGTGTGGTTTGGATGTTCCTTGCATTCTTTTGTGTAGTTGTGCATTCTGGAGCGTCCATATTGGCGTAGCCTTAGCTAGTATATATCAGATCCGCTGGTTGGGTAGTGTGGTTTGGATGTTGCTTGCAGTCCTCTGTGGTGTTGTGCATTCTGGAGCAGCCATATTGGCGTAGCCCAAGCCACATAGGAGCAGCCATACTTACACAGCCTCAGCCAGTACAGAGACAATTCTGATTCCTCCAGCCTCCCTGTAAATATCCTGTTTCAGATGAATGTAATTTTGTATCTGATTTGCTAGTGTAGCAGTGTGGTCCTGATGTTCCTTGCATCCCTCTGTGTGTTTGTGCATTCTGGAGCGTCCATATTGGCACAGGCTAGGCCAGCATATAGACAGTACTGGTTCCTCCAGCCTTGTTGTAAATGTCCTGTTTGGGGTTACTGTAATTATGTATCTGATTCGCTAGTGTAGCTCTGTGGTTCAGGTGCTCTGTGCATTCCTCTGTGCCGTTGTGCATTCTGGAGCAGC
>NW_017306274.1:5124369-5130386 GCF_000935625.1 Nanorana parkeri
CCCACAGAAAAAATATATGTTTCTCCCCCCCCCCCCCCCTACCTCAGCCTCGTTGTTCATATCCTATTTCAGGTTACGGTAATTGTATATCTGATTTGCTAAGGTACCAGTGTTGTCCGGGTGTCCCTTGCACTTTTCTATGTGGTTGTGCATTCTGGAGCGGCCATATTACCGTAGCCTCAGCCAGTATATATACAATTCTGGTTCCTCCAGCCTACTTTTAAATATCCTATTTCGGGTTACTGTAATTATGGATCTGACTTGCTGATGTAACAGTGTGGTCTCGATCCTTGGTTCTCAACTGGTGGGTCGTGACCCAAAAGTGGGTCGCGACCCCATGTTCAGTAGGTCGCTGCATGCCTTCCACTTTTCTAGGCGAGAGACTCCTCAGCCTCCTCCCAGCACAGCACTGTCAGTTCTCACACCGAGCAACCATAAAAAATATGCTGCTTAGCGCCGAGTGTTAGCTTCAGGCGGGGTGGGCTGGAAGTATGGCCTTCAGGGTTCGTTCACACCATAGGGCAGTGCGTTCCGGTCAGAATTCGAAACCGGAACGCACTGCCCACATTGCGGCTGGCTCACTTATTTGCCGTGCTGGAGGGGGCGTGGCTAGGGTTGCCACCTTTTCTTCAAGTAAAACCCGAACACTTTAGCGACGTGTGGACATTTTTGGGGGAGAATGAGTCATGGCTTATTCATATGTAAATAGCGCCCCCCATTCATATGTAAATATCACAGTTGAGACTTCAGTGGGGGGGCCAGTAGCCCCTATCTTAATTTTGGTAGCCCCTGTCTGCCTGACATCTTGTGTCCGGGTTTCTGCTGCCATGAAACCCGAACACAGCATTCATAACACGGACTGTCCGGGTAAATCCTGGACAGGTGGCAACCCTAGGTGTGGCGGGCCATTGAAGTGAATGGCACCGTAGGCATGCCCTGCGGCCCCAATACGATCGCCCGCACGGGTGATCTGAGAGAGCAGAGCAGCAGGGCAGATGATTTAATCACTGTGCTGCTTCCTCTTTCCCTGCTTAATCACAGGCTGCTGGTGGATCCGGGATGACCTGGGCTCAGAGGAAGCAGGTTGAATGATGCTGGCAGCTATCAGGCTGAGGAAATCTAGATCTAGGAAATCTAGCAGAGACGTGAAGATGAATGTTGCAGAAAAAGCAGTTTTTATGATTTCTAGTTATTTTTGGTCCGAGTTCCGCTTCTGGTTGGAAAAATTCAGATTTTTTTCGAACTGTTTCCATGGCGGTTGTGTGTATTAAACAAATGTTTCAATGTGAGGTGACACGGACTCGCTGTACCAGTTCCAGCCACATAGGTGTAGATGAAGTGTAACCCTCCAGGGAAGAATCTGCTTTGTGTCATTCAGAACAATTCCTCTATGAATCATTGTAACTGCAACCAACGGCTGGGACTCCGCTCACCTAGCCCATGCACAGAAGTCTGGAGATGGTGGATTCAGGCTAGGTTCAGACCTGCGCGATACCAGGGACGCGCTTCCCAAGGACCGCGAGGTTGTGTGCTAGTGCACACAGCGGTTGCCGCGCTGCCCTATTGATTTCAATGGGGTTACATCCGCGCGGCAATCGTTAAAATGTACCTCATTTTGTGACACACGTTTTTTTTGTTCAATTGCACAGGCGGGATCGCGGTGGGAATCGCGCGATCCACCCAGCGCGACTGGGGTGCCAACAGAAAATGATGGCACAGCCAGCGCGATCGGCTGTGGTGGGCGGCTCCATGACTGCCCGGCAATCTGCGTGGGTTTTGTGCCACAAACTGCCTGACATCTTGTGTCCGGGTTTCTGCTGCCATGAAACCCGAACACAGCATTCATAACACGGACTGTCCGGGTAAATCCTGGACAGGTGGCAACCCTAGGTGTGGCGGGCCATTGAAGTGAATGGCACCGTAGGCATGCCCTGCGGCCCCAATACGATCGCCCGCACGGGTGATCTGAGAGAGCAGAGCAGCAGGGCAGA
The DNA here is from genome assembly GCF_000935625.1 of Nanorana parkeri. Lineage (NCBI taxonomy): Eukaryota > Metazoa > Chordata > Amphibia > Anura > Dicroglossidae > Nanorana > Nanorana parkeri. The sequence continues at coordinate 5,126,361 of NW_017306274.1, forward strand.
TGATTTAATCACTGTGCTGCTTCCTCTTTCCCTGCTTAATCACAGGCTGCTGGTGGATCCGGGATGACCTGGGCTCAGAGGAAGCAGGTTGAATGATGCTGGCAGCTATCAGGCTGAGGAAATCTAGATCTAGGAAATCTAGCAGAGACGTGAAGATGAATGTTGCAGAAAAAGCAGTTTTTATGATTTCTAGTTATTTTTGGTCCGAGTTCCGCTTCTGGTTGGAAAAATTCAGATTTTTTTCGAACTGTTTCCATGGCGGTTGTGTGTATTAAACAAATGTTTCAATGTGAGGTGACACGGACTCGCTGTACCAGTTCCAGCCACATAGGTGTAGATGAAGTGTAACCCTCCAGGGAAGAATCTGCTTTGTGTCATTCAGAACAATTCCTCTATGAATCATTGTAACTGCAACCAACGGCTGGGACTCCGCTCACCTAGCCCATGCACAGAAGTCTGGAGATGGTGGATTCAGGCTAGGTTCAGACCTGCGCGATACCAGGGACGCGCTTCCCAAGGACCGCGAGGTTGTGTGCTAGTGCACACAGCGGTTGCCGCGCTGCCCTATTGATTTCAATGGGGTTACATCCGCGCGGCAATCGTTAAAATGTACCTCATTTTGTGACACACGTTTTTTTTGTTCAATTGCACAGGCGGGATCGCGGTGGGAATCGCGCGATCCACCCAGCGCGACTGGGGTGCCAACAGAAAATGATGGCACAGCCAGCGCGATCGGCTGTGGTGGGCGGCTCCATGACTGCCCGGCAATCTGCGTGGGTTTTGTGCCACAATTGCCACGCGGCCAGGAGTTCCCGGGTTGTCACGGGTCTCCCCGTTCCCGTCTCATGGAACAGCCTTCGTTTTTACAACTTTTCACCCATTCACTCGAGAAAGGGCCGGCAAGTAAAGGTCGGTGCTGCGTGCACGGCTGTATCGGGCAGCTCCCGGGAAGGACAGATGCTGCGTGTGATTAGTACACAGCCCCTGTCCTTCTCTATGGGAGTACGCGGCCGTACGCCGCCCTGCGCTCACCCGCCTACATCCATACGGGTGCGGGTGTCTGTCCTCGTACGTTGACAGAATGGATCCTGTCTGCCTCCAAGCTGGGACACCCGCACCCGTGCGGACCTGCACTTGGGGTGAGCGTAGCACCTTTTCTTCCCTGGAGCTGCCCGATACAGCCGTGCACGCAGCACGGAGCTGTACGTGACAGACAGACACTACGGGTTGGTATTGGTCTTCAGTCCGGTTGGACGGGTCCTCTTCCTGTGAAGTCCCTCCAATGGATCGTGTTTCTGGCCCCGCCTCCCTTCCATACATAAGTCATGAAGACAACGCGGTGACATCACCTCTAAAGACATGATGGTATACACGCCCCGTACACAGATAAGGGTGTTGGAAGTCACCTTGGAGATCAGGAACCTGAAGGAAAATACTTGACCCTTGTAGCGAGTGATAAACTAATCTGGGTTCAGCTGTGTTCAGCTTTTTAAAGGAACATTCCATTCCAACTACAAAAAGAACTAGAAGTCACGTCTCCCTCTAAGAAACATTATTTAATGAGGAAAATGTAAAAAAACCCTCCAAATAACATTTTAAGACTTTTTTTTGTGGACGTCACATGACCACTGTCCTTCTTTTCCTAATGTGCTGGGCAGGGAATGTGGGAAGAGGCAAACATCAGAGCCCCCCATGTAGGAGTGTCCAGCCTCTTCCTCCAGCGTAGGGTTAGCCAAACTCCAGCCCTCCAGCTGTGGTGGAACTACAAATCCCACGAGGCATTGCAAGAATCTGGCAGCCACAGAATGATTTCTAGAGGCAGATGCATCATGTGATTTGGAGTTTTAACACAGCCTGAGGGCTACCCCTGCTCCAGGTTGTCAGTGCTGTGATGATGGAGGCAGCATGCACTACAATTGTACTACTGCTGAACACATTGATAGCATTCCAACCCTAACTCTTCTAATGTCCTGGTGACCATTATCACCAACACTAGAGGTGACGGAAATACAAAATGTTACAGCTGACACTGAAACAGGAAGTTAGATGAAAATCTTCCAATGGAGACACCTGTCCCTCAAATGCAAGATACTTACTCTCACTTCCTGCTCTGTCTCTTGGACAGGAAGTGAGGGGAAATCTCTCTAATGGGACATTATATGAAATGAACAGAAGTTTAAATTACTCCACGTTGTATACAACCCCAGAGGTGTAACTAGAAACCTCAGGGCCCCGGTGCAATAAACCATGAAGGGCCCACCCCCCATCAAAAAATGCCAGCACCTTGGCAGTTACCGGGATAGTGCATGTGTGTAGTCCCAGAAGGCAATGTCAGTGCCTCGGGGTCACCAGGGTAGTGCATGTGTGTAGTCCCAGGAGGCAATGTCAGTGCCTCGGGGCCACCAGGGTAGTGCATGTGTGTAGTCCCAGGAGGCAATGTTGGCGCCTTGGGATCAGCAGGGTAGTGCATGTATGTAGTCCCAGGAGGCAATGTCAGTGCCTCGGGCCACCAGGGTAGTGCATGTGTGTAGTCCCAGGAGGCAATGCTGGCGCCTTGGGATCACCAGGGTAGTGCATGTGTGTAGTCCCAGGAGGCAATGTCGGCTCCTCGGGGTCACCAGGGTACAGTGATGGACGCCGGCAGAGAGAGGAGGGGACGTTCACCCGGTGGGATGAGGTATGCTACCAGGTCCCCTCCTCTCTCCTGACACTGTCGGGCTCTCGGTCCATGACAGAGTGCCCAACTTTTTGGAGGGGGTGACACCAAAATGACAGTCATTTTGGTGTCACCCCTCCAATGGTGTCACCCAGGTGCGGGCCGCGCCCCCTGCACCCTCCGTGTGACACCACTGCCGGGGTAGTGCATGTGTGTAGTCCCAGGAGGCAATTTCGGAGCCTTGGCAGTTACTGGGGCCGAGCACTCTTCTTCCTTTACAGACCCCCCCCAAGTGGCACAACACCAGGGCTCAGTTATACATGCGACCGCTGCGACCCTGGCAGTCCCGCCAGTGTTTCTGGCTTTATCTTGTAGCATGCTTGCTGGAGGTCAGCGGCTCAAAGTATTGAAGTCACAGGCAGCCAGTCACCTTTGCTCTTTCAGGAGCGGTTTAGGAAGTCAGTTGGCTTCCATATCAGCCACAGGAACTGATACAATGTTATGAGGTCATATTCAGAGAACGTACCGGTTCAGCTGTTTGAGGCTCTAGGAACGTTCTTCTTTAGACTGGTTCTCTTTGAGTCCCAGTGAGTCATGTTTCCAGGTTGGCTGAACAATGGCAGCCATGACACTGATCAGCGTAGTACAAAGTTGACATCTCGAACCCCACGTAGCATACAACTATGAGAAGTGAATGTTCGCCCGTGGGCCCGGCGTTTGGGCGGAGGTTGTGTAAGTGCTTGTCTGCGCTGCCCTGTGCTCAGCCAGGGAGGTGGGAGATGGAATGTCATGAATGTGCAGAATGAGCATACAGCAGAATCTTTACAATGTCATTGTGCTGATTCTGACAGAAGGCGAGGATGTCAAACAGTCTTTTGTACCCCCGTGCGTCCCTTTAAGTCATATAGTTACCCCTCCCCCCCCATTAAACTAGTGTAATTGTCACAAGTCTGCTGAAAGTTGAAATCCGACTATTATGGAGAGAAGGGGCTGTGCAGCGAGAGAGAATTTAGGGCTCAACCAATGTAGTGGTTTTCATTTCTTGTCCAATGGGCAGCCAGGAGGCAGGGCAGTGACACCTTCTCCCTAGGAATCGGGGCAGTGACACCTTGTCCCCAGGAATCGGGGCAGTGACACCTTGTCCTCAGGAGGCGGGGCAGTGACACCTTGTCCTCAGGAGGCGGGGCAGTGACACCTTGTCCTCAGGAAGCGTGGCAGTGACACCTTGTCCCCAGGAAGTGGGGCAGTGACACCTTGTCCTCAGCAGACGGGCCAGTGACACCTTGTCCTCAGGAGTCAGGGCAGTGACACCTTGTCCTCAGGAGCCGGGGCAGTGACACCTTGTCCCTCGGTCAGGGTGACTGTCATCA
>NW_017306274.1:5130403-5175279 GCF_000935625.1 Nanorana parkeri
TTGGATCATCATTGTGCTTCATTTACTATTTTTGTCATCGGGGTAGAATTTGCCCTGGCGGTTTGCCGTTTATTGGGTTAATCGGCTCTTTATCACCATCTGTGTCCCCGCTACGGAGATTCACCACCATTAGGACGCTGACCATTGTCACGGAGAATGAAAAATGAGGGACAACCCAAGACTTTGAGTTGTCATCAGAACAGGAATAAGTGGAAATCTTCCGAAGGGGACACTGGTTCTGGTGACCATCAAGAGGTGATTTACCTAAATTTGGAGAGATATCGTTTCACTTCCTGTTGTGTCTACAGAAATCTCTTTAATGGAACACCTATGACCAGGGGTGTCCCTAGTCTATTCGCCACCTAGGCCAGACCAGTGAAGTCTCTTGCAGCTGGGTGGGATGCCGGCCAGAGCGTCCCAGGATTGCTAAGAGCTGGACCGGGAGATGCAGAGACTTCAGAGGGTGGGGTCACTCTTGTGTCTGGCGGCACTGTCTCCTCTACCTACCTCCTGCTGCTATGATTGTATGCACCACCTGCAGCACCCCCCCTCAAGGCAACATAAAACTATGGGCAGGACGCCAGCCAGAGCTTCCTAGGTTGCTAAGAGCCGGGTGGGGAGATGTTGACGGCTTTGCATCTTCTTGCCCAGCTCTTGAAGCCACTGGTTGCCAGGCGCTGGGTGGGATACCGGTCAGAGTGCCCAGGTTGCTAAGAGCTGGGCGGGGAGATGTGTATGGCTCTGCATCTACTGGCTCAGCTCTTAGCAACCTGGGCACTCTGACCAGGGCCGGCCTTAGGCCTTTAGGCGCCCTGTGCGGCCGCACGGCTCGCACACCCCTAAGGCCGGCCCTGACTCTGACCGGCGTCACACCCAGCTCTTGGCTACCAGTGACTTCACTGGTTGCCAGAAGATTGATTGGACGCTGGCCATAGTGTCCCAGGTTGCTAAGAGCTGAGAAGAGAGATTTGTGTGGCCCTTACACATTTCCTTGTCCAACTCTGGGGGGAAAGGGGGCAGCAGGAACACTGCAATTATTGTGCAGAAGCCATGCTGCTATGTCTGCCCCCCATCATGACCCAAAGAGATGCCACACAAGGCAACAGCCTCATTATAGGGCCTGCCTTCGGTAAGGAGTTTAGATGCCACCTACAAACCTTTAGTAATCTCTCAGCTCCTGAGTGTACATAACAGCATGAAACAACATAGCAGAAAGTAGACCTCTATGGGATTCCATTATATAAAGGAGCTGAGTCCCAGCAAATCCTCTCCTGTTATAACATCAGCATTGTAATAGGAATACATACTAGACTTGTTTTGTGATAATGCAATGAAATCCCTTTTCTGTAGTGAGCGCTGCCTTCCGTCTGCCCGTCACTTCCAACAACTTCTAGGATTCCCAGTGTGCTTTCCATCACTTTCCCTGCTGCTTAATGTGATGCGATCTTCATTTCTCAAGACTACATCTCCCATCATGCATTGCTTCCAACAAGCAATGATAATGTTACATTGTTCAGACTGTTCAAATTCTTAGACAAGCCCCATTGCAACAGGTTCTCTTTAAAGGAAGCCTTTCTTGAAGAAAACATGGAGGCTGCAAGTGCTGACTATTCATTTTGGAAATGTTAGATGTCCGGCAGTCATTACGATCCTCAGCCCTCCCCATATTTCGTTCATTTGAGCTAAGCCTGCTGTTGTCCAGGTTGGGACTTATAGTTCTCTGGGAGCCGCCCTTTTCACCTTGATTAGTTGGGCTAGCAGAACAATTGTTCCAGCCCAGAGGACGGTGAAGGTCACATGTATCGTTATAAACGCATCAGCCTCCTCCCCGAAATATAAATATTTATTTATTGATAAGCCGGTGTGTAAGAACGCCACAGCGAGCAACCGAATGTCATTTCACTAGGTAACCCTGTGTGTGCAGAGTGAGTCACAGCAGCAAGATTGGGAAGAATGCCAGGGATCATACCGGGGCGGGCACATATTAGAGGGACAAGCCATCCAAAACTGATATTTTGGTGTTTGGTAGATGCTGGAGAGTGAAACCATCTGACAGTTCCTATGTCTTCACACTGGTTGTGCCCATCATGAGGGGCACCCACCATCCCTATGCTGAGTTCTTGGGTCTACATACCTGCTGTGCCCATTATGAGGAGCTCCCATCATTCCTATGCTGAGTTCCCGGGTCTGTACATGTGCTGTGCCCATTATGAGGGGCTCCCACCATCCATGTGCTGAGTTCCCGGGTCTGTACACCTGCTGTGCCCATTATGAAGAGCTCCCACCATCCCTGTGCTGAGTTCCCGGGTCTGTACACCTGCTGTGCCCATTATGAGGGGCTCCCACCATACCTGTGCTGAGTTCCCAGGTCTGCACGCCTTTTGTGCCCATTATGAGGAGCTCCCGCTATCCCTGTGCTGAGTTCCCGGGTCTGTACACCTGCTGTGCCCATTATGAGGAGCTCCCACCATTCCTGCACTGAGTTCCCAGGTCTGTACACCTTCTGTGCCCATTATGAGGGCTCTCGTCATCCCTGTGCTGAGTTCCCGGGTCTGTACATCTGCTTTGCCCATTATGAGGGCTCTCGTCATCCCTGTGCTGAGTTCCCGGGTCTGTACATCTGCTTTGCCCATTATGAGGGCTCCCGTCATCCGTGTGCTGAGTTTTCGAGTCTACACACCTGCTGTGCCCATTATGAGGAGCTCCCACCATCTCTGTGCTGAGTTCCCGGGTCTGTACACCTGCTGTGCCCATTATGAGGAGCTCCCACCATCTCTGTGCTGAGTTCCCAAGTCTATACACCTGCTGTGCCCATTATGAGGAGCTCCCACCATCCCTGTGCTGAGTTCCCAGGTCTGTACACCTTCTGTGCCCATTATGAGCGGCTCCTACCATATCTGTTGTGAGTTCCTTTGTTTGGTTTTGGAGTGTGCGGAACTTTGTGCCCATTCAGCCAAAAGAATGTTTTTGAGGTCAGGTGCTAATGTTGAATGAGAAGACCACACTCAACATTTAAACACATTCCAAAGGTGTAGGGTTGAGGACTAAGAATGGGCGCGGGCGTGTTCGGCGCTCCACGGGCCGAGCCCGTCAGGAAGCTGACTGCGCGCAGCGCCAATCACAGGCACAGAGACATTTCCCGATCTCCGCAGCTGCGGACCGGGAAAATGTCGCAGTACCTGTGATTGGCGCTGTCAGCTTCCTGGCGGGCTCGGCACGTGGAGCTGCAAACACGCCCGAGCCCATCCTTATTGAGGACTGGCCACTTGAGTTCCTCTACCAAACTCATCAATCCATGTCTTTATGGAGATGGCTTGGTACACAGTCTTGCTGTGACAGAAAAGGTCCTTCACCAAACTGTCCCCACAAGGTTAGAAGCACATGATTGTTCAAAATGTCTCTGTGAGCTGTAACATTACTAGCACCCTTCACTGGAGACACCTGAACCCAATAATTCGCAGGCTTGTCTGAATACCTTTGGCGGTATAGCAGACGCAATGGTCAAATGTCCACAACCTTTTGCCTATTTAGGTACAACTCTACAAGACTCTGCTAGGTGCATAGAACCCTTAACACCAGTCACTTCACCAGAAGAGCTTACACTCTAAATTTTCCCTGTTCAGAACTGAACCCAAGGCTTCAGATTTGGGTGCCGGCCACTGTGCTGCCCTTTGGAAAAAAACTAAGAAGAGGAGGAAGCTGTACAAAGGAGATCGATGTGCTTCTGATCTGGATGGTACAAGTGTGCCGGGTGATACAGTCAGTTCCTGTATAGAACAAGTGTGAATGTGCTGAGCGTATGGCCACCACACAATGGCGTATCTGTCCGCGGTGACATTATGTTTTCCTGGCCCGTGCCGCCCCTGGGGGACAAAGCGTTTCACACAGGCATGGTCTTTGTGCTGATTCTTCACTACGCATTATTTGGCTTTAGTTAATGACGCCGGGCAAACAGCATTGATGATGTGCACAATACAGTGACCAATCAGAAATCGCCTTTAATATGGAACAGCAATGGACAGCTTGGCGCTGGAATCTTTCAGTATCAGCCGAATTGTGAGGATTCCATGTGGAAATGTTGGCTATGTAGAACGCATTAGTCTGGACTTATTTTAAATGTAGGAGTTAGTTGACGTTAGTGTTAGGATCAGCTCTTCGGGGTAGGTTGTAGATTGCATGCAGCATACCCTAGGTAATGCCCACATGTGATGCTGAGTCTTTATAGCAGAGGCATAACTAGAAACCTCAGGGTACCATTGTAAGAAACCATGAGCCCTCATTCACACTGGAATCGGCCCGCACATACAGATCCGCGCAGGGCCGTACCGAGAAGCACCTGGGAAGGACAGGTCCTGCGTGTGATTTAGTACGCAGCCCCCGTCCTTCTCTCTCAGACTACGCGGCCGTATGCCCCCCTATGCTCACCCGCCCTGCACGTCCGTAGGGGTGCGGGTGAGCATACTCGTACGCTAACTGGATGGATCACGTCTGCGTCCGAGCCAGGAAACCCGCACCCCTACGTACCTGCACTTGAGGTGAGCGTAGGGGGGCGTACGGCCACGTAGTCCCATAGAGAAGGACGGGGGCTGCGTACTAATCACACGCAGCACCTGTCCTTCCCAGTAACTGTTCGGTACCGCCCTGCAAGCAGCACGGAGCTATACGAGTGGGCCGATTCCAGTGTGGATGAGGGCTGAAGGCCCTCCCCATGAAAAAATGTTGGTCCCTCGGCAGATACCAGGGTAGTGCATGTGTGTGTTTCCCCGCTGTACATTTAGCCCTGCTTGCCCAAAGCAGGGCTAAATGTAGAAAACAATTACGTGCCCGGCGCCTGGAACTGCATGTCCCGGCCGTCAGGAGATATGAATTCCAAACCCCTGCTGCCCCTCTACTGCCTGCTACCCCAAGGCCGGGCCTTGGTTGGCCTAGTGGGAAATCTGGCCCTGGTTGGATGTAGTATTTATCCATTTGCGGTATGTTTTTATTGTCTAACAGTCTTGTCTGGACCATGTAAAGCTCTTCTCTATTGATAGTCCGATGTGATTGTTCTTTGCTGATACAGATATTTATTTATATTTTTACAGAACTTGAGGGAGCGAGTGAAGCAGCACACATCCACGGACAGCTATAGTTCTACGTCCGGGGTTCAGTTTAAAACGTTCGATCCAGCAAAGGTAAGTTCACTTACAAAACTTAACACCTTCATCGTACTTTTTATTTCACTAGATTCTGAAATGTGCACATCATAACAAGTTCCTCCTAAAGTGGAAAGAGTGAGGAAGGGTTAGAACCTCTGACAGGTATTCCTGTGGACACCGGCCACAATAAAAACACCACAGAGGCTGTAACGCTTCTCCATGGTAAGTAACTAAGCCAAGTAGCTGTAAAGCAGCTCACACCTTGAAATCCCCACTGCCCCGCCACCACTGGAAACCCCATTAAAATCCCAAACCTCCGATTATGGGTCACACCTGTCTTCTCCCACTGGCCTGTGTTTAAGTAGCCTATTGTCAGGCCTGGGCACGGTTACCTGGGTAGGTGCCTAGTACTGTGGAAACACCAACTTAGATAAAGTCATTGGGGGCACAGAGGCGGAAAAACATAGTTGGGTGGTAGTATGTGGTAGTGTTAAGTTAGCATGTTGACTTGTATGTTTGTTTAATATGAACTGCTTACAGGGGGATTTTACCTTCCTTTCCCTTTCCTTACCTTTTCCTTCCCCTTTCCTTTTCCTTTTCTTCCCTTCCCTTCTTTCCCCTTCCCTTTACTTCTTTTCCCTTTTCTTCCTTTCTCTCCCCTCTCCTTCTATTCCCTCCCCTTTCCGTCTCTTCCCTCCCCGTCCTTTCCCTCTCCTTTCCTTCTCTTCCCTCCCCTTCCTTCTCTTCCCTCCCCTTCCTTTCCCTCCCCTTTCCTTCTCTTCCCTTTGCTTGTCCTCCCGTTTCTTTCCCTTCTCTTCTGTTTCCTTTCATTTTCTTTGCTTCTCTTCCTTCTCTTTTCTTCCTTTTCCTCTCTTCCCTTCCCTTTCCTTCTCTTTTTCCTACTCTTTCTCCCTTCGCTCACTTCCTTTTAATATGCCTTTCCTTCCATTCCCTCCCTTCCTTTGCTTTGTTTGCTTCTCTTTCCTTTTTAGTATCTTGCCTTGCTTCTCTTATCTTTCCATCCATTTTCCCTTCCTTCTTATTGTTTTCTGTCTTCTTCCCTTCCTCTCTTTCCCTTCCTCTCTTTCCCTTCCTCTCTTTCCCTTCTTTCTTTTGCTTTCTTTCTCTCTTCCTTCCTCTCTCTTTCTCCCTTCTCTCCCCAGTCTGGATCCTGCCACCTTTTGTAAATGAATTTTTCAGCTATATTGAACATTTATAGAATTTTGGAGAAATGTCACACCCCTGTAGGCGCACTGAATATTAATGCGGATTCATGAGTAGAACTGGATTTATAAGGGCCAACAATTATTTTGTACATGGACCAAAGATATTTGGGATCAAACTGACACAATGTCATTCCCATCTTGACTTTTCTATGAGCTTTATGCATCTAAAGAATACAAGCTCCAATAGTTCCAAAGTATGGATGAATGGTGGGTTTAGATGGCCTTGAGAAAGATTCTTCTTTGCTTAAAATTGGTCCTGACACCAGCATTTTAAAAGTCTGCCTCATCCCTATAGGAAGCCTGTCACGATAGAAATGTGAGGGCTGCTGGTGTTGATTTAAATGTGCAAGCTATACGTCTGTCCTCTTTATCCTTCCTAGTCTATTGAGCATTTCAAGTCTGTTCCCCCTGGCAGGTCCTCATTACTGCCCTGGAAATGAAAGTGGAATGTCAGCCAAAAATGTTTTTTGATTTTAGATAAACCAAGGACAGGTTAGAACCACGTGCCAATTTTATGTTTGTCTTTTTTCACTACTAACTTACTGTTCTGGAGTTGCATAAGAAGAAAGCCCATACAGGTGGGCGCATTGAGGAACCTGGCATTGGGTCAGCACAGAGAGTAAATCCAGTCCTGTGCACAAGGGTTGGTGATGGTGTAAGGACCTTCCCGAAACTGTTGCCACATGCTTGGAAGCTCACAATTGTCTCAAATATCTCTGTATGTTGTACCATTACCACTACCCTTCACTGAAAACACTTGAAGTACAAAATTTGGAAGGGTATCAACATACTTTTGGCCATATAGGGAGGTGTGATGGTCAGGTAACCACAATATTTCGACTTTATTGAAGGCATTGGTAACCTTATTAGGAGAAAACATAATGTATTTGTGGTTGTATAGGGTTAAGTCTGCATGCTGTGAACAGATGGCAGTTAGAGTCTAAGGTTCAGGTGAATGTCGGTGATAAAACAGGTGCGATGATAAGATATATCTTTTAAACCCGGGTACAAGGGTTCCTCTCTAAGGTGTCCAATGTCATTCTTCTATATAAACCAGATATTGCTGTAGCCCAGGGTGCAGGTTTCAGTCTTCAGAGCTGTGGTATAAAATAGCCAAGGATATAAGAAAGCCTTGTATACTTAAAGGTCACCTGTAAACATAAAAATGTGGGTGCTGCCATTGCTGGCCCATCCTAGCGTTAAGATTTCACTTCCATTATCACAGGTTGTTCTGTCACTCTTTGAGTTGCTGCTGAAACTCAATAGTTTCGGCAACAGGCTATCGCCACCATAGGATAAGATTAATCTAAGCAATTTCACAGGGGAATATTTGACGTTGCCATTATCACCTGTGTAACATAGTTCTTAGGAGCGAATGCTTTTCTGAACTCGTAACTAAAGGGTCAGTCTGCTGAAAGTTATATTATAGCCGTAGGTAATGCCTGGTGAGCTAAGTCAGCTCCTAACTTTTTGTAGGTCTTCGATACTCCAACATATCACCCTGCCATAATTCCTGACTATTTTCTTGTCCATGTGGAAATTTTGAGTGTCCCTGCCCACTTTTGTCTGTTCCCAGATCCTCTGGTTACATTCTCCTTAGTATAAACTCAATAAAAAGTCCAGCACGGATGATGAGAGCCCCTCATATTGGGCACAGCAGATGTGCAGACCCAGGAACTCAGCACAGGGATAGTGGGAGTTCCTCATAATGGGCACAGCGGGTGTACAGACCCAGGAACTCAGCACAGGCATGACGGGAGCTCCTCATAATGGGCACAGCAGGTGTGCAGACCCGGGAACTCAGCACAGGGATAGTGGGAGCTCCTCATAATGGGCACAGCAGGTGTACAGACCCGGGAACTCAGCACAGGGATGGTGGGCACCCCTCATATTGAGCACAGGAGATGTGCAGAGTTGAACCTCAGTATAGAGATCTCACCAGTAATTATAAAGAACTGCCAGATCGTTTATTTCTCCAGCACCCACCAGACACTAGAAAACACTTTTGATTGACTAAGGGCTTGTTCACACGAAATGCAGACCAGATCTGCATGAGTTTCTGCACACGCAGTGCAATGGGTTTTGTGGCGTTTTTTAGCCTAAAATGGACTTTCAGTGCGTTCCAGGGCGTTTGCATGTGTTTTTGATGCGTTTGTGAGCGTTCCAGAGCAGAAAAAATAGGGCTTGCTGCAGTTTTTTTACATGCTCTGGAACTAAACGCTGCAGTGTGAACTAGAGCCCGAAATACCATTGGAATACATTGGACGCAGTTTCGATCCGCTCTGTAACTGCTCTGCTCCTGGAACGCGCTTGGTGTCAACAAGCCCTTACCCTTAAATAATGTGGTGCAAAGAGTTGAGATGATGTGCAAATTGCAGAAATGATAACAACTCCTCAAATGTCTTGTTATTCATATGAGTGAAAGATGATTTCCCTATATACCTTCACTGTTTTATAAGTGAACATTTTATATTATCTAAGTTTGTGTTCTGTCCCTCTCATTTTAGGACTTGGTAAACTGGGAGAAGCCACTGCTGTGGCAAGTGGGTCACCTACGAGAAAACTACGATGAGTGGGTGCACCAACCTGTGGACCGGCCAATACGACTCTTCCACTCAGACTTTGTGGAGTGGTGTTCCAAAACTTCTTGGTAAGGGTTCCACTTGAAGGAGCATTTGACCCAACTAAGTTAGTGCAATTTAGTTTAATGGGTCGGGTTCTGGAAAGCTTAGTTATAGATGGAGCTGTCCTGAACTTGCACTTTGCCTATGCTGGGCAAAACAACAAGTTCCTGTTACAACCTGCCCCTGCAACAGGTTATAGTTACTGTCTCTTGGCTTCATTTGCTGCTGGCAGCAAAGAGAAATACCTGGTGCTTCCAATTGGGGAATCCAGTGACTCACACTCCTTTTCTCATGTCTCTAACACTTCGAGTCATAGGGGGGTGGGGAGAGAGTCCTCAACCTTGTGTAAGCTCCAAGTCAACCACAGGGAGCTTACACAGGGTTGAGGACTCTCTCTCCATGTCTTTTCTTCTAGCCCAAGACAGCTGGAGGGAGCCAAATGGGTGCAATGGGAGCAAAAGGATAAACAGTTACGGAGGCTAACTTTAACATAAACCCCTGCTTTCCCGTTAATCCTAAAGAAGGAAAAATAAAACCCCAGTTGGTTTATCATTGCAATGGGAGGTAACACCCAAAATATCCCAGGTGGACAGGAAGAAAGTCAGCAGCTATAGCAGGGAGAACTTATTGTTGGAGAGGTGGACAGGAAGAAAGTCAGGAGCTATGGTAGGGAGAACGTGTTGTTGGAGAGGTGTACAGAAAGAAAGTCAGGAGCTATGGTAGGGAGAACGTGTTGTTGGAGAGGTGTACAGAAAGAAAGTCAGGAGCTATGGCAGGGAGAACTTATTGTTGGAGAGGTGGACAGGAAGAAAGTCAGCAGCTATACCAGGGAGAACTTATTGTTGGAGAGGTGGACAGGAAGAAAGTCAGGAGCTATGGTAGGGAGAACTTATTGTTGGAGAGGTGGACAGGAAGAAAGTCAGGAGCTATGGTAGGGAGAACTTATTGTTGGAGAGGTGGACAGGAAGAAAGTCAGGAGCTATGGTAGGGAGAACTTATTGTTGGAGAGGTGGACAGGAAGAAAGTCAGGAGCTATGGTAGGGAGAACTTATTGTTGGAGAGGTGGACAGGAAGAAAGTCAGGAGCTATGGTAGGGAGAACTTATTGTTGGAGAGGTGGACAGGAAGAAAGTCAGGAGCTATGGCAGGGAGAACTTATTGTTGGAGAGGTGGACAGGAAGAAAGTCAGGAGCTATGGTAGGGAGAACTTATTGTTGGAGAGGTGGACAGGAAGAAAGTCAGGAGCTATGGTAGGGAGAACTTATTGTTGGAGAGGTGGACAGGAAGAAAGTCAGGAGCTATGGTAGGGAGAACTTATTGTTGGAGAGGTGGACAGGAAGAAAGTCAGGAGCTATGATAGGGAGAACTTATTGTTGGAGAGGTGTACAGGAAGAAAGTCAGGAGCTATGGCAGGGAGAACCTATTGTTGGAGTATTCAAGATACATTAGAAGTCAGGGGCTGATGGATTGTGTACACCAAGGCATAATTGTTTTTTTTTTTTAAATGGTGGCAAATAAATCTTTGTGTGTATGTCAACAAAGGTTGAAGAAACTTGACAACCAGGTGCCTGGTAATAGGGTGCAAAAGAAGCCGGAACCATAATGTTTACATTATGTCCTATGGCAACACACTCCTAGCAACCGGCAATCAAGATTTGCTGAGTGACCAGTCACCTGTGTGCTAAACTGGTCGTAAAGGCAATCTATGAATGGTTACTGCTGGCTTAAGTAAACATGAGAGCAGACCTATAATCAGGTGTTAACATAAAGCTGCCATTTTGGGGTCCATAAATCAAGAATAATAGAGATACTTACCTTTCCAAGATACCTAGTAGGAGATGTCACATTCAACTAGACTTTCATGTTGAAGATGTTGCGTTGCCAAACATCTTCATTTGAGGAACATACTCCAGTATTTGTATCCACATGGGTAACTCAGTCACATTAATCCAATTACCATGGAATGTATCAAGGCAGATGTTGGTTGTCCAAGAACACCTCAAGGAATAGAGATATTCTTTTTAAACAGCGAGGTGCATAGAGAGCTGGATCTCAAGATGCATGAAAGAGGTCCATGTCAAGTGAAACAACCATTCATCACCTTGGCCTTTGACACCATCTGTCACCCACATATAATGCCATTTTAACATCTCTCAACCTCATCGATGGGAATGTATTAAGGCAGATGTTGGTTGTCCAAGAACAGCTGAAGGAATAGATATATTCTTTTAAAAACAGCGAAATGCATAGAGAGGACAACTGGATCTCAAGATGCATGAAAGAGGTCCATGTCAAGTAAAACAACCATTCATCACCTTGGCTCGACCTCAGCTATTTGTCAACAATTAACACCTTTGGCCGCTTAAATTAAACAGATTACACCATGTAATTAGAACAAATGTAATTAGAACACAGACTTTCACACCTCCCATCATGTTCTTGAGCAATCATCATCTGCAGTGACACATTCCATGATGATTGGATTAGTATGACTGGGTTCCTCGTGTGTATATAAATACTGGGTCATGTCCAACACTTACAGTATTAAGATTGAGGAAGCTGTTTGGATGAGCAGCAAAACATCTTCAACATTACAAACCAAGTCCAGTTGAAGTTGACTAACTACTACTAACCATACCATGACCTGGATGAATAAGAACCTTCATAGACTTATCTTTCTAGAAAAAAATGCAGCTCCTCATTATCTTCCGGTCTGGTCATATCTGAAGGTCTAGTACTTGGTCACATGATCTCTGCTAAGGGGGAAGATATGAATTTGAACCGGCTGCTCCTTCCGTTCACCAAAGACCAGGTGACCAAATACTCGAGCCATTAGGCATGTGGGCAGCACTGAAAGGAAGCTGGAGCACCATTTTCGCCAGGAAAGTTGGGTATTTAACCCCTTTTCTTGTTCTTTATCCAACACAACAAAACTGTTAACATGTTTTATGTTCAAATTTCAGTGTATGTTCACTTTAAGGAGAATTATTTAACACCACAAGTCTCAGCATCCTGATAGTCATCTGTCTGCCTTTCCCACAGGGTGTGCTATAGAACCACACTGATAAAAACATTCAAATCAGACAGTGGGGGGAATTTATTAAAACTGGAGCAGACAAAACCTGAAGTAGATTTGCATTACAACCAGCTTCTATGTTTCATTTTCAAATCTTATCTGAGCAAAGTGAAGAGAGATGCTGATTGGTTGCCATGGGCAACTGCTCCAGATTTTGTTTGCTCCAGTTTTGATAAATTCCCTTCATTGAATGTAGCATTGCCTGTCTTTGGGTGTGTTGGTTGTGCGTATCCACAGTGACCCAGATAAAAGAAAGGTAGAGAAAGAGAAAGAGGTCACTTGGATTACATTTCACAGATGAAAAACAAAGGCAAAACCCAATAATAATGTAAATGACAGTATACACATATTATATACCGTCTTATGTAAATTAGACTTCATTAGCATTGTGTGATATTATGTCCAGAAATTCGGGAGATTAATAGAATCAAAGATAATTAGAACCAAGATGTCAGAGTGGGGAGCAGTATTTTCCATGGCACATCTGACTTCCAGTATACATGACACGTGTATTCAGATGGTTGTTGCTTATCCCAGCCCGGAGGGCTTATTAGGAGTGGGACCCCCTTGTAATGGTATCAGAAAGTGGGCGGAGCTGGAAACCCAGACTTGCTGATTCCTCTGCACCCGCAGTACCCACTAAACCTGACACTACATACAAACTGGTCTGAATCAGGTGTCATTCTGTGGTACCTTTTTGGAATCTGGTAAATTGTAACTTTTTTTTAGTTTTGATGTATAATAACACAAACTCCTGATTTCCTCTTTTTCCAGGTACATAGTGTTGGCAGTGTGGGCACCAATTGTCGCGTATTTAACTTGGTATTGTCTCTCAGAACTTTCCCGGGGGCAGACCAGACTCTTTGCAACGTTCACAACAGGTATGAAACGCCACGTGTTACTTACTACTATTGCTCTCTCCCTTAGGCGCTCCCCGCAAAGAATCTTCATGGTGCAAAAAATATAATTTCTGCTCTTTTAGAAAAATCGTGCATCATCCGTGTCTTAACGTGAAGATACAGGAAGGTCACAAAAATTAAAGGAAGAAAAAAGTGTTCAAAGTAACTTGTCTTGGGGTTCAAAATGAGGTCCTTTGTATTATGGGAGGCTGGAGGACAGGTCCTGGGGGAAATGGACGTCATTGGCACAATGTCTTCTGACCTAGGATCAAAGTCCACGGGGGAAGCCCCGAAATGAAGGATGCACAGTGCAGTACTTCATGCATACTTGATATATTTCTAGTTGTGTATTTTTTGGGAATTTGTGTATATTATTAGGAAACCTTTAATCAAATTTTTTTAGCCCTGATGAAGCAGGATTCCAAAGTGTGTTGGATGTTTATATTATAGTATATGCCTATTGAAGAAAATCTATTTTGGACTGTGCACACCTCGTCTTGGCACATTCCTCCATGGACTTTGTGCTGAAATGAAGATACATGTTGCCTTATAGCACCCTGCTAGACCAGTCCCTACAGCCTTTAATGAGGCAGCCTGAGGCTGTTGCCTTAGGTGGCATCTCTTTGGGTCATGTGGGGTGGCGGCATGGTTGTTGTATAGTGGCCACTCTGCTGCACAATGCCGCCCCCTTTCCAGCCAGGGGTGCTCTGGCTGGAAAGGAGACGGCATTGTGCAGCAGAGTGGCCACTATACAACAAACATGCCACCCTGATGCCGCCCCCTCCCATGTGACTTAAAGAGATGCCACCTGGGACACCCTGGGCAAGCGTCCTGCCCAGCTCCTGGCAACCTGTGATGTGACTGGTTGCCAGGAGCTGAACGGGATGCCGGACCCGGGGTCACTGTCATGCACCACCACCGCTATACCTCTCCATCTCAGGCAGCAAAAAGTCTAAGGACACCAGTGCCCGCTGCCTCTTCTCCCCCAGGCTCTGGCAGTCAAAGGACCGCTGATGTCACGTCTTATGCAGGACCATAATAACCAATCAGAATCCCCTTTACCTATCCCCATAATGAGATGCATTCTGCTCCTTTCACCAATTAATTGAATGAACCCAGTGTGGAGTTGTATTGTTTGCAGTGTCATTCGATGGAACGGGTTGGCTTCAGATGCTGATGTCCTTTTAATATTTCAGACTATTCCATCCCAGTCCCCGTGTTCTTCTTCTTCCCTCTGTTCTTTGCCGGCATGATGGTCTGGACCCTGATGGAATATGGAATTCACAGATATATATTTCACATGAACCCCCCAGCCAGCAACTACTTCCTCATCACCTTGCACTTTATGCTGCATGGGCAGCACCATAAGGTGAGCATGGCATAGGTTTCCAATGCAGGGGCGGGCAGCTAGGACTTTCCATCTGTTGGGGAACTACAAGTCCCATGAGGCATTGCAAGACTGACAGTTGCATGCATAACTCTCCGAGCCAGAGGCAAGTTGGGATATGTAGTTAAAGCACAGCTGGAGGGTCGGAATTGCCCACCCCTGAAGATCAGCCAATGCAATACTTTCATGTCAGCTATGGATAGACCCTCTCTGAAATCCCAACAGGGAGTGGGAAACACCTTTGTAGTGCCTGTGGGGAGCTTGGAATCCAGAACTAATATACCTATGGTTGGATGCTGGTAGCTTGAGTCAGCCTTGACTTCTTATGAACTACTGATATGAGAGCATTACTCCTGGTTCTGCTTCTTCTCCCGTCCCATGATGTCTTACTTCTTTTGCTGCATTTCTCGTAATAAAGAAAGTCCAATAGAACCAGCAAGAAACCATTGCAATGCTCGCGGGAGGTGGGCAGAGCAGGGAGCTCAGAAATCTTATTGGAGTGATTTAACCCATTTGCACCTGCGGCCCTTCAACATGTAGCAGAACCAGACAGGCTTTGTGTTAAATTAACCTATATATGTATGTATTTTGGCTTTATGGGCAGTTTTTGCTTCTCTGTCGGCCATTTTAGGCTCACGGAGGCTGACCCGAGCCTGTCTGCTGGGCCCTTCATTAACCAGTATTTTCTCATTGCCAGGCTCCTTTCGACAGCTCGCGATTGGTGTTCCCTCCGGTCCCGGCGTCCTTCGTGATCGTACCCCTCTACGTTATCCTGCAGATGGTGCTTCCTCCTGTGGTTGGTCTCTCCCTTTTTGTTGGAGGCCTGTTTGGATACGTAGTATATGACATGATGCATTACTATCTACATTACGGGTCACCAAAGAAGGGCTCCTACCTGGCCTGGCTCAAGTCTTATCATGTTCGCCATCACTTCGAGCATCAAAAAACAGGTACTTTCTTGTCTCTGTTCTATAACGGTTCCTAATATCTTGGCACGCCTATCGCCAATGTTTTGTTGGGGGTTCTTATGGGAGTTTTTACTGACTTAAAGGACATTTCAGTGATTTATAATCCTCATCTTAGTTAACTGTCCCTGGAAAGCCAAGGGCTGTGTGCTGCTTGAGCCCTTATCTGAAAGCAGGCAGGCTGGTTTAGTTTCTATGTATATCTAGGGAAGCAGTTCCTTCACAGCCATCTCAACTCCTTTCAGATAGTGATTCAGACTTCTGACATCCCACAATTGTCCATAGAGAGAGGGGTGTCATCCTACTGGCTGCGCTTTTAGGCAGCCTTAATACCTCTGAGACAGACCTCTGAAACTTTCCAATCAGGACGCTGGATGGTGGGTTATGACCCACCTCCCGGCTTCCTGATTGGCTAGGAAGCTGGCTTCACTTGTTGCTAGGCAGCCTGGCTTCCTAAACAATCAGGAAGCCGGGCGGCACTTAATTACATGCCTCCCGGTTTCCTGATTGGTAAGGCAGCTGGGCTGACTAGGAACAGGTGAAGCCGGTTTCCTAGCCAATCAGGAAGCCGGGAGGCGTGTCATGACGTGCAGCACGGCTTCCTGATTGGTTAGGAAGCCAGCTTCACTTGTTGGTAGGCAGCCTGGTTTCCTAACCAATCAGGAAGCTGGGCGGCACGTAATGACCTGCCTCCCGGCTTCCTGATTGGTCAGGAAGGTAGGCTGACTAGGAACAAGTGAAGCCGGCTTCCAAGCCAATCGGGAAGCCGGGAGGCAGGCTATGACGTGCAGCACGGCTTTCTGATTGGCTAGGAAGACAGCTATATTTGTTGGTAGGCAGCCTGGTTTCCTAACCAATCCTAACCAGGAGTCATGATTCGACTCCTGGCTTCCTGATTGGTCAGGAAGCCAGGCAACCTCGGCAAATGAAGCCGGTGTTCTTTTCATAGAACGCTGTCTTCCCAGGCAATCTGTAAGCCGGGCGATAGGTCATGATCCGCCACCCAACTTCCTCATAATCGGTACTCATACTCGATACCTGAAAAAACGGTATTGGTGCATCCCTACTATTCACGATAAGTGCTTCACCGTGACAAATCCTAATGTGCACATTCAATAACGCACTCACCATAAATTTTAGACCACAAATAATGATGGTCTAAAAGCGCTCTGTGTACTCGCTGTAGCGCCGACTTCTCCTCCACTCCGGCCAGCAGATGGCTAATTGCTCCGCACAGCGATCCTTATCCAATGTCTCTCATATCCTATAGAAAAAAAGGGAACAAATGCCACATAGTGTAAAATAGTGTAAAATCCTTTTTAAAACCTTTAATTACATGTGCTCTAAAAACTTACATGACAATAAACAGTCAGCGCTGTATAGAAAAGCCGACCTCCACACAGTTCCCCCAGTTTTCAGCAGCTGTTTATTTTAATGTAAGTCGGCTCCATGCTCCCTCGGCACTGCCGGTCAGAGGGAGATCTCTGAAAGGAAGTTCCGGTATTGGAGGTAAATAACGGAGTACTCGCCCAAATACTCGGTATCGGCATCGGTGCATCCCTAATGAACACAGTCTAACACAAGGTGGATTCACAGCAAGGGGATATCAGGATTGTCCACGTGTGTGAAGTATATTGGTACAAGGGAATAAAAGAGTCTGATGGCAACTCAAGCGGAGCTCCTTACACATGCAATTTAAAATGAATAAAAACAATTAAAATCATTTTAATAGTAATATTACAATTTAAAAATTAATTTGAATGAATAATGACTTTAATTATTTCATGAATCGAGTCCAGCTTTTAGGTAGGCACTGCTGTACACTATTTAAAAAACTAGCCTTGCATTTCCCTTTAATCATCTCGTCTTCCTCTCTTCAGGATTCGGCATCACCAGCACCCTATGGGACCGTCCGTTTAACACCCTGATCCCCGAAGACGCCATTACGGATTACTAGGAACCACACGCCGCGGAGAATCACTGTGTCGACTAGGATAACCTGCTGAGATTGGGAGGGGGAGGAGAAGAAACATTTTATTTCAACCTTCTGTGTATTTTGTAATTATTTTTAGTTTTCTTTACCCTTTTTTTTTTCCATTGATCCCGCGAAAAAGTCTCGGCAGGAATTAATTATTTATTTAAGTGTAAAACCAAATCAGGGGCGGAGGAGGCTGTGCATGACCGTGCCCGCGGCGTCTTCTGGAGGAGGCCTCTAATGACACGGGGATGGAGGACGAGAGGAGCTTGTGACCAAGGGAATGGACTTCTTCTTTGTTTTTTTAATGACCAAAAATGGCACTGACAGATATAAAAAAAAAAAAAAAAAGTTAACCAGACGTATGATACGCTCGCTGTAAATCCATAATATGTATAAATGCCTGGAAATAAAACTAACTTTTTTTTCTCTTATTTTTACAAAATGGGCGTCAGCTGAGTTCTTTCACTGAGCAGATCGTGTTATTTAGTCACGTGGGTTGTCTCGGAGCATTGGAAATGCTGTCGCTGAGCTCCCCTTGCCTGGCTGTTATCTCACCCATCTATCTCTAGTAGACATTGACCGAGGCAAGCTTTCTCACTTTGCAAATTTCGAATACTACTCGGGGTGAGCACTGTGAGAAAGCCAGCTGTGTAGGATGAAGTATAGGGATATAAGTAGTGAGGAAGCTGGGCTGTGTAGGATGAAGTATAGGGATATAGTTAGTGAGGAAGCTGGGCTGTGTAGGATGAAGTATAGGGATATAGTTAGTGAGGAAGCTGGGCTGTGTAGGATGTAGTATAGGGATATAGTTAGTGAGGAGGCCGGGCTGTGTAGGATGTAGTATAGGGATATAGTTAGTGAGGAGGCCGGGCTGTGTAGGATGAAGTATAGGGATATAGTTAGTGAGGAAGCTGGGCTGTGTAGGATGAAGTATAGGGATATAGTTAGTGAGGAGGCCGGGTTGTGTAGGATGAAGTATAGGGATATAGTTAGTGAGGAAGCCAGGCTGTGTAGGATGAAGTATAGGGATATAGTTAGTGAGGAAGCTGGGCTGTGTAGGATGAAGTATAGGGATATAGTTAGTGAGGAAGCTGGGCTGTGTAGGATGAAGTACAGGGATATAGTTAGTGAGGAAGCTGGGCTGTGTAGGATGAAGTATAGGGATATAGTTAGTGAGGAAGCCGGGCTGTGTAGGATGAAGTATAGGGATATAGTTAGTGAGGAAGCTGGGCTGTGTAGGATGAAGTATAGGGATATAGTT
The DNA here is from genome assembly GCF_000935625.1 of Nanorana parkeri. Taxonomy (NCBI): domain Eukaryota; kingdom Metazoa; phylum Chordata; class Amphibia; order Anura; family Dicroglossidae; genus Nanorana; species Nanorana parkeri. The sequence continues at coordinate 5,148,957 of NW_017306274.1, forward strand.
AGTGAGGAAGCTGGGCTGTGTAGGATGAAGTATAGGGATATAGTTAGTGAGGAAGCCTGGCTGTGTAGGATGAAGTATAGGGATATAGTTAGTGAGGAAGTCAGGCTTTGTAGGATGAAGTATAGGGATATAGTTAGTGAGAAAGCCGGGCTGTGTAGGAGGAAGTATAGGGATATAGTGAGGGAGGAAGCCAGCTGTGAAGGATAGAGTTTAGGGATACAGTTAGACTCCGTTCACACTAAGCGGTTTTTCGCGCGATTTCCGCTCCAAAATATTTCCGTGCGCAATGTTTCTCAATGTAGCTCGTCCAATGGAGCTGTTCACATCTCACAGCTCAATATCGCCTGTAGCTTGTCCTTCAAGCTTGTCGCTCGAACATGACCTATTTTTCGGCGGATGTCGCGCGATTTGGCCCCAATAGGCTCAATGGTGTCGCTCAATGTCGCGCATTACCGTAGGGATATAGTTAGTGAGAAAGCCGGGCTGTGTAGGAGGAAGTATAGGGATATAGTGAGGGAGGAAGCCAGCTGTGAAGGATAGAGTTTAGGGATACAGTTAGACTCCGTTCACACTAAGCGGTTTTTCGCGCGATTTCCGCTCCAAAATATTTCCGTGCGCAATGTTTCTCAATGTAGCTCGTCCAATGGAGCTGTTCACATCTCACAGCTCAATATCGCCTGTAGCTTGTCCTTCAAGCTTGTCGCTCGAACATGACCTATTTTTCGGCGGATGTCGCGCGATTTGGCCCCAATAGGCTCAATGGTGTCGCTCAATGTCGCGCATTACCGTAGGGATATAGTTAGTGAGAAAGCCGGGCTGTGTAGGAGGAAGTATAGGGATATAGTGAGGGAGGAAGCCAGCTGTGAAGGATAGAGTTTAGGGATACAGTTAGACTCCGTTCACACTAAGCGGTTTTTCGCGCGATTTCCGCTCCAAAATATTTCCGTGCGCAATGTTTCTCAATGTAGCTCGTCCAATGGAGCTGTTCACATCTCACAGCTCAATATCGCCTGTAGCTTGTCCTTCAAGCTTGTCGCTCGAACATGACCTATTTTTCGGCGGATGTCGCGCGATTTGGCCCCAATAGGCTCAATGGTGTCGCTCAATGTCGCGCATTACCGTAGGGATATAGTTAGTGAGAAAGCCGGGCTGTGTAGGAGGAAGTATAGGGATATAGTGAGGGAGGAAGCCAGCTGTGAAGGATAGAGTTTAGGGATACAGTTAGACTCCGTTCACACTAAGCGGTTTTTCGCGCGATTTCCGCTCCAAAATATTTCCGTGCGCAATGTTTCTCAATGTAGCTCGTCCAATGGAGCTGTTCACATCTCACAGCTCAATATCGCCTGTAGCTTGTCCTTCAAGCTTGTCGCTCGAACATGACCTATTTTTCGGCGGATGTCGCGCGATTTGGCCCCAATAGGCTCAATGGTGTCGCTCAATGTCGCGCATTACCGTAGGGATATAGTTAGTGAGAAAGCCGGGCTGTGTAGGAGGAAGTATAGGGATATAGTGAGGGAGGAAGCCAGCTGTGAAGGATAGAGTTTAGGGATACAGTTAGACTCCGTTCACACTAAGCGGTTTTTCGCGCGATTTCCGCTCCAAAATATTTCCGTGCGCAATGTTTCTCAATGTAGCTCGTCCAATGGAGCTGTTCACATCTCACAGCTCAATATCGCCTGTAGCTTGTCCTTCAAGCTTGTCGCTCGAACATGACCTATTTTTCGGCGGATGTCGCGCGATTTGGCCCCAATAGGCTCAATGGTGTCGCTCAATGTCGCGCATTACCGTAGGGATATAGTTAGTGAGAAAGCCGGGCTGTGTAGGAGGAAGTATAGGGATATAGTGAGGGAGGAAGCCAGCTGTGAAGGATAGAGTTTAGGGATACAGTTAGACTCCGTTCACACTAAGCGGTTTTTCGCGCGATTTCCGCTCCAAAATATTTCCGTGCGCAATGTTTCTCAATGTAGCTCGTCCAATGGAGCTGTTCACATCTCACAGCTCAATATCGCCTGTAGCTTGTCCTTCAAGCTTGTCGCTCGAACATGACCTATTTTTCGGCGGATGTCGCGCGATTTGGCCCCAATAGGCTCAATGGTGTCGCTCAATGTCGCGCATTACCGTAGGGATATAGTTAGTGAGAAAGCCGGGCTGTGTAGGAGGAAGTATAGGGATATAGTGAGGGAGGAAGCCAGCTGTGAAGGATAGAGTTTAGGGATACAGTTAGACTCCGTTCACACTAAGCGGTTTTTCGCGCGATTTCCGCTCCAAAATATTTCCGTGCGCAATGTTTCTCAATGTAGCTCGTCCAATGGAGCTGTTCACATCTCACAGCTCAATATCGCCTGTAGCTTGTCCTTCAAGCTTGTCGCTCGAACATGACCTATTTTTCGGCGGATGTCGCGCGATTTGGCCCCAATAGGCTCAATGGTGTCGCTCAATGTCGCGCATTACCGTAGGGATATAGTTAGTGAGAAAGCCGGGCTGTGTAGGAGGAAGTATAGGGATATAGTGAGGGAGGAAGCCAGCTGTGAAGGATAGAGTTTAGGGATACAGTTAGACTCCGTTCACACTAAGCGGTTTTTCGCGCGATTTCCGCTCCAAAATATTTCCGTGCGCAATGTTTCTCAATGTAGCTCGTCCAATGGAGCTGTTCACATCTCACAGCTCAATATCGCCTGTAGCTTGTCCTTCAAGCTTGTCGCTCGAACATGACCTATTTTTCGGCGGATGTCGCGCGATTTGGCCCCAATAGGCTCAATGGTGTCGCTCAATGTCGCGCATTACCGTAGGGATATAGTTAGTGAGAAAGCCGGGCTGTGTAGGAGGAAGTATAGGGATATAGTGAGGGAGGAAGCCAGCTGTGAAGGATAGAGTTTAGGGATACAGTTAGACTCCGTTCACACTAAGCGGTTTTTCGCGCGATTTCCGCTCCAAAATATTTCCGTGCGCAATGTTTCTCAATGTAGCTCGTCCAATGGAGCTGTTCACATCTCACAGCTCAATATCGCCTGTAGCTTGTCCTTCAAGCTTGTCGCTCGAACATGACCTATTTTTCGGCGGATGTCGCGCGATTTGGCCCCAATAGGCTCAATGGTGTCGCTCAATGTCGCGCATTACCGTAGGGATATAGTTAGTGAGAAAGCCGGGCTGTGTAGGAGGAAGTATAGGGATATAGTGAGGGAGGAAGCCAGCTGTGAAGGATAGAGTTTAGGGATACAGTTAGACTCCGTTCACACTAAGCGGTTTTTCGCGCGATTTCCGCTCCAAAATATTTCCGTGCGCAATGTTTCTCAATGTAGCTCGTCCAATGGAGCTGTTCACATCTCACAGCTCAATATCGCCTGTAGCTTGTCCTTCAAGCTTGTCGCTCGAACATGACCTATTTTTCGGCGGATGTCGCGCGATTTGGCCCCAATAGGCTCAATGGTGTCGCTCAATGTCGCGCATTACCGTAGGGATATAGTTAGTGAGAAAGCCGGGCTGTGTAGGAGGAAGTATAGGGATATAGTGAGGGAGGAAGCCAGCTGTGAAGGATAGAGTTTAGGGATACAGTTAGACTCCGTTCACACTAAGCGGTTTTTCGCGCGATTTCCGCTCCAAAATATTTCCGTGCGCAATGTTTCTCAATGTAGCTCGTCCAATGGAGCTGTTCACATCTCACAGCTCAATATCGCCTGTAGCTTGTCCTTCAAGCTTGTCGCTCGAACATGACCTATTTTTCGGCGGATGTCGCGCGATTTGGCCCCAATAGGCTCAATGGTGTCGCTCAATGTCGCGCATTACCGTAGGGATATAGTTAGTGAGAAAGCCGGGCTGTGTAGGAGGAAGTATAGGGATATAGTGAGGGAGGAAGCCAGCTGTGAAGGATAGAGTTTAGGGATACAGTTAGACTCCGTTCACACTAAGCGGTTTTTCGCGCGATTTCCGCTCCAAAATATTTCCGTGCGCAATGTTTCTCAATGTAGCTCGTCCAATGGAGCTGTTCACATCTCACAGCTCAATATCGCCTGTAGCTTGTCCTTCAAGCTTGTCGCTCGAACATGACCTATTTTTCGGCGGATGTCGCGCGATTTGGCCCCAATAGGCTCAATGGTGTCGCTCAATGTCGCGCATTACCGTAGGGATATAGTTAGTGAGAAAGCCGGGCTGTGTAGGAGGAAGTATAGGGATATAGTGAGTGAGGAAGCCAGCTGTGTAGGATGAAGTATAGGGATAATAGTGAGTGAGGAAGCCAGCTGTGTAGGATGAAGTATAGGGATAATAGTGAGTGAGGAAGCCAGCTGTGAAGGATAGAGTTTAGGGATACAGTTAGACTCCGTTCACACTAAGCGGTTTTTCGCGCGATTTCCGCTCCAAAATATTTCCGTGCGCAATGTTTCTCAATGTAGCTCGTCCAATGGAGCTGTTCACATCTCACAGCTCAATATCGCCTGTAGCTTGTCCTTCAAGCTTGTCGCTCGAACATGACCTATTTTTCGGCGGATGTCGCGCGATTTGGCCCCAATAGGCTCAATGGTGTCGCTCAATGTCGCGCATTACCGGCGATATTGCACGACCTTGTCGCGCGATATCGCACTACACAAGTGTCACTTTTCCACAGCAATATGGAGGAAAGGAATCATGTCACATCCAGATCGCTTTTGATTGGTTTGTAGCAGCGACGAAGTTCCTCCCAAAAGTCGTCCTATGTAGCGCGACAACATGTGCAATGTAGCTCATGTCGCTCAGCTTGAAATCGCGCAGAAACAAGTGCGATTTTTCATGTCGCTCAGTGTGAATGGGGCCTTAGTGTGGATTCCTGGTGACCATGGTCACCAAGGCAGAAAGTGGCAGGTGCCACTAGAGTAAAGCTGGCCATACGCTTTACAACCATCCCACGACTTTCATTGTGCGATGGTTGTAAAGTAACTTAAAGCTCGTACGATCTGCCCATCTTGGACAGGCAGATCGTACTTGCGATCACCGCAAGCCCACCCCGCTGAGGGGAGGGCTTCCGATGACTGCAATGCCGATTTTCGGCTGGTTTTCCAACATGCTCGTAAGACAAAAGACGTGCGACTGTACAGTAGAAACGGTCGCACGCCTTCCATACTCCTGCCAATTATCGTACGATCGTGGGATTTCATGAGAATCCACCAGTATGGCTGAGCCCGTGTAGCCCGGGAATTCCTGACACTGTGTAGAGATTTCCTTTCACTTCCAGTTAAATCCTAAGAACAAGAAGTGAAGGTACATTTCCCTAACAGGACACAGATGGCAAAATATATACTGACACGGATCATACCAAAAAAAAATCTAACTTTTGGCTGTATATACACTTTAATACACAGCGGCCCAGTACATACCCTTCCTAGATTTATAGAACACCCCAGGAGTCCTGAAACCTATTCTCTATAATGCAAATGCTGCCTTCATCTCTGTTGTTGGCCCACCCACTACCTTTTTCTGTGCCCTACCATTGGCTTGCTTAATGGGATGGTAGACTTCAGTGGCCAATAATGAGCACTAGATGAGTGAGCCAAAGCATTCGATTGGTATCTGTGTAATAGAGCATAGAATGGTAATAGAGTAAGGAACAGGTGACGGCATTGGAAGGGAAGGCAGGGGTGTAGTAGAAGCGTGGTCCCATACTAAAGACCACAGAGAGATGCCCTGGATAGGAACTGTGACCAATTCAAACATTAAACTCTGGTTCGCAAGTGACAGTGAAAAATCCTGCAGACAAAGGAAGGTAGAAGGGATGAAACTTATAATTAAAGGTAAAGGGTGAGAAGGTATGTTATTTATATACTTTATGCATGCTGATTTTATCGCTGGAAAAGAATTTGAAGGTTGACATAAACATTTTCTTTTGGTTTACACGCTGACAAGGCTGACGGGTGCGCAGAACTGGTCAGACCCTTCATCCGGCAAAATGCTCACTCATTTTGCCAGGTCTTCTAATCCCTCTCCACTCTATCCAACTAAAAAAAAAAAGTTTAGCTTCACTTTAAGAGTCTTTGTACACCATTTTCTCTTCATTACAGCCGCATTCAGCCGTTTGGGCCAAGGGAGAGGTAAGCATTCACAATCTTCGTTCCCGGGGACCCTATTTTTGGCTCTTTTTGGTCATTTTTGTGAACAAAAGTAAATTGAAATTGCGTGAATATGGCCAAAGGCGCGGCCAGCAGAAGACGTATCAGAAGCAAATCTCTTATAAAAACTAAGAACAAGAACTTCAAGTCTGGCAGTGTAGCATGGACCAAGGTCATCAGGTGTAGCTGATGGTTATGCAAGCAAACAATAAGCCTCCACTGGCCGAGGGAGGGAGAGAGAGAGTCAATAATTAGCTTGTATTGTCACCTGCTTAGCAAATGGCCGAGCCCCAGGGGCAGAGAATGCTGAACAGACACCAGTAAAATAATTCAGTTTTATAGAGGGGCAGTGATGTTCAGGAGTGAACAGCGTGAGATAACCATCCCTGCCCCGAGGATTAACTCCGTCATTGCCAGAGATAATAATGTGCACAGTATGGATTCAGTGTTACGCAGAGCAAAATAACCCAGAATGATATAAACAAAGTATATAATATAATATATATTTATATATAACATAAATATATATAAATTGTATTTATAACAATCTCACAATCAGCATAAAATGCAAAGAAATTTTCATACAAGTAACATCTATTGTTAAATAATGCCACTGCAGGAGCTTTGTGCTCAGCACTATAAGTATAAAGTGATATTCTCCGGGGACCCGTATCATTGAAGTGTTTCTAAAGCCAAATATTTGATTTTGGTGTTAAATGGTGAAAGAAAGGGATAACGCCCATGAGAACTGTCAGTTTAAATTACACTTTGTGCTTTGTTTTCTGCAGACAACAGCCTCAACCTGTCCGCTGCCAGCATGCTATATAGAAGGACTCTTGCTCTCAGTGGTCTCTCTGCAGAGGTCCTACACACACCCAGGGCCGGATTTCCCACAAGGCCAACCAAGGCCCGGCCTTGGGGCCCCAGGGAGTAGAAGGGCAGCAGGGGTGTGGAATTCCTATCTCTCGATGCCCGGGCGGGTAGTTGTTTGGGCAAGCAGAGCTAAATGTACAGCAGGGAATGCTGTAATTACTTTGTGCTGATCTGATGGCAAAAAACGGAAGCCTACCTAGTTCTGCCTTGCCTGCTCCAGCACTGAAGATTCTGCTGCAGCTCTAAAGAGGTCCCTGCTGAGCAGATTTGCAGCTTTGTCTCAGCAGTGGGTGTGTCACACATCTGCAGGGAGACCACTGCTTGTACACATACTGCAATTAGTTCTTGCTGGTCTGATGGTAAAAAGAAGTGCTACCTAGTTTTACCTTGCCTGCTCCAGCACTGGAGCTTCTGCAGCATCTCTGCAGAGATTCTATACCCCCCTGCTGGGCAGATAACACAATCAGCAAAGCTCGTGTTTCTTGCTGATTGGATAACTCTAGCCTTGGCTCAGCAGTGGGCCCCTGCAGAGAAACCACTGCTTGAACACACGCTGTAATTACTTCTTGCTGGTCTGATGGCAAAACAAAATTGTGCCTGGTTATGCATTGCCTGTTTCAGCACTGCAGCTTCCATCACTCTCTCAGGTTCCTCAATGCGCCCCACTGCCCCCCCCAAGGAGAATGGCAGACCTGCAGGCAGCATAAACGTGATCTCCGCTGTACATTTAGCTCTGCTTGCCCAAAACAGGACTAAATGTACAAAACAACTACCCGCACGGCGCCCAGAACTGCATGTCCTGGGCATCGGGACATAGGAATTCCACACCAATGCTGCCCCTCTACTCCCTGCTGCCCCAAGGCCGGGCCTTGGTTGGCCTTGTGGGCAATCTGGCCCTGAGTACAGGGCACAGCAGTGATGTAGGGATCAGCAGATAAAAAATACAACGCACAGTGGGGAGCATTGGGCAACCAGCACACCTGCAACTATTACATGCCTAAGGGACTGATGGAAGACGTGGCACTGCAATGGAAGGAAGGAGATACAAGCCAAGGGGAGGTGAATATACTACCTCTTCTATGTATGGGAGTGCCATATGTATTTGTTTTACAGACCTGACAGGTCCTCTTTAACCACTGTACATGCAAAGTGCATTTATATCCCTTATGGCTATTGAGGAATACAGTTACTGTATTTTTCCATGTATAAGACTATACTTTTTCTTACAAATATTTACCTAAAAATGGAGGGGCGTCTTATACACGGGCAGTGGTGTATCTTGGTTTTGTGCTGCCCTAGGCAAGACTAAAACCGAGCACCCCCCAATCCCTAATCTAAATTAGTCCCACCCCTTCCAGTTTAAGACATTTTGCATAACTTGTCAGTTGTGGGATACAGCGCGCACGGTGTATCTAGATTCTGACAGGTTGCGCTATCAACATAGCAGGATGCTCTAGTTCTACCTTTGGAATAGCCACCTTCTCCATTCCTGACTTGATGGGCTCCCTAGTTCTGCAGCTGCAACTCCGATCTTCTGCCTTAATATGCTGGGCCCTCTTATTCTGCAGTTACCCATCTTCTGCCTTGGCCGCTGGGCTCTGTAGCTCTAGAGACATAACTCTGAACAGAGTTTATAGGCTGCACTTCCTTGCAGCCAGCAAATATATGTAGGAGTAGGCGGTATAGGTGGACACGTTGATCCCCAGTCAAAGAAGCACCAGGTCTAGGAGTACTGGCAGTAATTCATGAAAAATTTATAATATCATTTTTTTTTAACTAACTGGTTTGGGGGCAGCATTTTGGCACCCACCTGGAAAGTGCCGCCCTAGGCAAATGCCTAGTTTGCCTTGCAGTAGATACACCCCTGACTGAATTTTGAGTAAGAAAAGTGGGGGGCGTCCTATACATGGGGGCGTCTTATAGACGGAAAAATACGGTAAATGAACGTTTTTCTGCTCAGAGTTCAACTTAAAAGAGGGTTAGCTGGATTGTTTGTCTCTTGGAGTCCATCTAAAACTGCCCCTGTAAAAAAAAAAAAAGGCTACCGATGAGTAAAACACACATCTCTGCCCACAAGGCTCACCTTCCTTAACCTCCTAAGAATGTTTTTGTTTTTTTTGCCTACTCACTCCTTCAGAATGTGGCACTCCTCTAAAAGCTGGATGGACGGAAGCGATATGATTATGACACAATGGTTACCTGGACAGTACATGTGCTCAATGGATATGTTTGTATTGCAGACAACAAATATAATGACATCTTATCACCGTGCAAATTTTATCTTCCTCTGAATCCCTTACAAGTCATATGAAGCGAGTACAATGTGTATCTAGGGACGGTTCACCATTGTATGACTCAGATTGCCATACTGTCTCTTGCTCGGTGATAAGATAAGAGTCGTGTCACCCCAACAACTCCCTGATAATGTTTGATCAGTCTCAGTAATGGAAGTAGGGTTGCATCACAAGACAACGTTCTTTATATCACATATTATATAACATGGATTCCTTCCTGTATAGATTACGGTCATTCCCAATGTCACCTGTTTGTTGTTTGGCTCTTCTGCCAAAAGCTTTAAGAACAAACTTGACGGAATTACAACAACATCCAGAGAACAAACTTTGTGTCAATGCTTCAAAAGTTTTCTTACTTCCAAAAGGCGCTATTGATGGCTAAACCCTCTCAGGGTTAAAGGTCCACTCCATCTGAAACTAAAATCTTTCAGTGTTGGATGCTAAAAGCGATACTTTGCCACAGGAGCCCCCAAAATACAATAAAAGGCAAGATGTATCTCAAATGGCCAGGAATAGCGATGAGCTTGGGTTCAGTCTCATAAAGCATTTGGTGCTGGTCCAATCAATGGGTGGGATGCTGGTGGCATTATTGACCATTTATGGCCAGGTGCCCATATACGTTTAATGATGTCACCAGCATCCCGTCCCTTTGTTTACTTTCAGCTGCATGTAAACAAAGGGACTGGATGCTGGTGAAAAAATATACCATATATATCCAGATGGCCATATTTGGTCTAAGACATTGACCTAAAATGGCCACGTGACCCTATATGACCATATATGCAGCTGTACAACCAAAGGAGCGGAGTGCTGGCGACATCATTGAAGATATATGTCACTTGGTCATATTTGTTCAAAGACATTGACCCAATATGGCCATATAAGGTAAATGTCACCAGCATCCTGTCCCTTTGTTTACATGCAGCTGCACATTAAGTAGCTGGATGCTGGTTAGAACATTGACCATATATAGCAAAATGGCTATATTTGGCCTAAGACATTGACCTAATATGGCCAAGTGGCCATATACGGTCAATTATGTCACCAGCATCCCGTCCCTTTGTTTACATTCAGCTGCCAAATTTTTAACGCGAGCTCATCCCTAGCCAGCAACCACACAAAGATGCCAACTTTATATAAAGTTTGTCTTTTTCAAAGCCTAAGAATAATTTCAGAAGTGATCAGAAAAGGTGAGAAGAGCCACTCATTTGTATCCTTGTTTCTATATAGTGTTATGCTGCAATTTGAAGTGCGCAGAGACAGGCAAAAAACGGCGAACGGATTGCACGTAATCCAATCCAAGAGCAGCCCAGCGCAGCTCTCTGTGTGATTGGCTGCTTTCTTTAGACTGTCATATCTCTGCAGCCGCCCCCTTCCCTACCCTGTGATTGAGTTACATTGTATCATTCCCTGTGACTAAGCTAAGAGTGAGTGTGACCAGGAGGTACTAGGTGTGGAGAGTCTCGTGATCGTGACACAGATGAGTGAACTTTAAGTCTCTGGGTGTAAACAAATCACATTTTGTATTCTGTCCATGTGAACTGTGAGAAGTCAGAATATTTGTAATCTATTTTTATAAACTTACCCCAACAGTAATGCTACTGTTTCCACCCTCAAAATGGGCACAGCAGGTGTACAGACCCGGGAACTCAGCACAGGGATGGTGGGAGCTCCTCATAATGGGCACAGCAGGAGTACAGACACAGAACTCAGCACAGGGATGGTGGGAGCTCCTCATAATGGGCACAGCAGGTGTACAGACCCGGGAACTCAGCACAGGGATGGTGGGAGCTCCTCATAATGGGCACAGCAGGTGTACAGACCCGGGAACTCAGCACATGGATGGTGGGAGCTCCTCATTATGGGCACAGCAGGTGTACAGACCCGGGAATAGGGTTGCCACCTTTTCTTCAAGCCAAACCCGAATACTCTACCGACGAGCGGACATTTTTTTGGGAGAATGAGTTGCGGCTTATTCATATGTAAATATCACAGTTGAGGCCATTTTCAGTGGGGGGAGCAGTAGCCCCTATGTTAATTTTGGATGCCCCTGCCTGCCTGACATCCTGTGTCCGGGTTTCTGCTGCCACGAAACCCGGACACAGCATTCAAAACCCGAACTGTCCGGGTGAATCCTGGACAGGTGGCAACAGGGATGGTGGGAGCCCCTCAGAATGGGCACAGGAGGAGTACAGACCCGGGAACTCAGCACAGGGATGGTGGGAGCTCCTCATAATGGGCACAACAGGTATACAGACCCGGGAACTCAGCCCATGGATGGTGGGAGCTCCTCATAATGGGCACAGCGGGTGTACAGACCCAGGAACTCAGCACAGGGATCTCACCAAAAGAATCCCCAAGAGATAGAAGACAGTTTGGGGATTTACCTTTCTAGCAGCTGCCAAAAAAATGAAATGTCTTTAGACTTCACTTTACTACGTTCTGCATGTGATGTGACAGCTGTTGGGTTGGTAAAGTATCTTCTATACAGCTCATGTTGAAGTAAATCTGCACCTAAATTCTAAAGAAAAAAAAAAAGCCCAAACATCCGTTCAGATTTACGTACACTGCACTACTCCAACCCTAACTTAATGCAGGTTAATGTATAAATTCTTGGTGATTTGGGCAGTGTTTTCCCCTTCCTTTCACAAGTTGACTACACTGAATGGCCTGCAGTGAATTGCGTGCAGAGTTGTCTCCTTGCTCTGCTATGTAGCCACACGGACTACAGCAATGCATCGCTACTTTCTGAAGGTCTTTGTCTTCTTAAAGCTTTTCGGAAAGCCTTAGGCTGAATTTGCACTGTTTTGGTGCCTTAAAGCATTTCTACACACAAAAAACACAAATTTAGTGTATTGCATTTTACTAGTCCGTAAATGCGGTGGCTGCATTCGTTTTCTAGAATGCATCATGTTCTGCAAACGAATTTATGTATGTCCGAATATAGTTTTGGTATATTCGGGCATATAATAAATTTGTTATTTCGGATTCGGACGAACCACCGAATTTCCCTGATTTGCAGGTTCTACCGAATCCGAATGCACATGTCTAGTAGCACCATCATTTTATTCTAAAATACAGACATCTCAACTCTCCCGGATGTTCTGGGAGTCTCCCGCTATTAGATAGCAGCTCCCGGACACCCGGGAGAGAAACATTTTCTCCCGGAAAGGTTTACTCTGCTCGATCTAGCAGAGTAAAACTTTCCCTGCTATCTGGTTTTTTTTCCTGACATCGGGGCCGCCAGCGGCCATCAGTCAGAGAAAATAAAACGGCATAGGAATGAATAGCTGGATTGCTATTGGCTATTTCAATTTGCAATAGCAGTCTCGCTCAATCAGCAGAGGTGGACCTGAAGTTCTCCATCAGGTCCTCTTCTGTAGACTGACAGCAGCAGAGGGCAGGTGCAATAGCCAGCGTTCTATTGACTATTGCAAAAGCCAATAGCAGCCAGCTGCTGCCAAAGGGCAGCAGCTGTCAGAATACTATAAAAAGAAAACCAGCAGATTGCACGGGAAGCATTAGCTCCTTTGCTATCTGCCATCATTTCAGGGGGGTGCTCTTTTTTTTTTGCAAGTAATTTTTATTGAAGAATTTTCAACAATATATGCATAAAAGGTAGGATTGATCGCAGAAGTATCACAATCTCAGCGGGGGTGCTCTCCTTGTTGCACCCCCCTGAAATGCCCCCGCTGGCTGGCTTGACAGAGGGCACCTCCCTGAAATGACTTATTTCAGGTTGGGATCCCTGAAAATGTTTACAAATACTAGCAACGCAGCAATAGAAAAATCAAAACAATGGGAAAAATTGCAAAAATGGTGTGGCCAGCTGAGGTTAAAAGCGTTAGACTTGGCAGCTAAAGGGTTAAGGGAGCCTATTGATTCCACACAACTCTCTTTAAAATAACATTCACTGGAGTTCATTTTTCGAAGTGATACTTTGTAACAGGTAATAAGTCCACACAGGAGAATTATCTTAAGTGACACAAAGGTTGTGTGTATCATTGTTTTTTCCGGTAAGGTGAACAGGGTTGTCAGAGTGGTTTTTTTTCTTTAATGTAAATCTTTATTTTAGTTTTATCAACTTTACAAAAAGACAAAAAGGGAAAAATAGATATACGGAAACAGGAGATCATTACAAGTTTCTACCAGGCATTATCATGGCCATAAGGCCCATCAAACGTCAGAGCGTTATTTTCCATCCTGTTCGAAGAGATAAAACGTCACTAATTGCATTATAATATCACCGCCTGTCACTGGCGGTGAGAGACATCACAGAAAATGACCGTGGGGCAATGCCTGATAAGATCTGGACTTTGTTTTCAGGTCTTGCTGATAATATGCTCTCTCTATGCCTTGGAATAAGAGCAAGCTAAAACTTGGACAAGAGCTCCCTCTAATGTCCACTTATAACTATAACAGGTCGACCAACTTTCCAAGCCGCCTTCCTCAAGTTTTATACCCCAGAACCAGTCGTGTATTTTGGTTTGGGGCTGCCCTAGGCAAGACGAAACTCGGGCAACCCCCCCCCCCCCTTTATAATAATCTAAATTTGCCCAGCCCATTCATGTTAAAGACTTTCTGTCCGAAACTGTAAATGTCTGTATTGCTCTGATTTGAACCAATATTTTAATATCATTTTGCAACTTTCAGTACTTCTAATCTCAAGGTGAATAGTAAAACGCATTTTTTTGGGAAAATCGATGGAAAAAAATGGTCATTGGATGGTTAGAATCTCAATTTTCTGTATTTCTCCTTAATATAAAGAGCATCCGTCACATCATCGTTTGCATAATTATTAATGTAGGTGGTGTCTGGGCCACAATCAATAATATATGTATCACTGCCATCTCCTCCTGTTAAGGTGCCTCCGCCTCGTCCTTTTTAAATGAAGTTTGCTTTACCGTTACCTTGAATTGTATCAAAGTATGAGGAGCCAATTAATGTCATTATATGCTAATTTCCTGGAATGGAATTTAAGTTAATATTTACTCCCTTTTCAGACTTACTATAGTCTAACACCAGCGGGTAGTTTTGGGGCTCTGCTGTTGTATTGGAGACCTGAAACTCAACTAAATCTCTGGTTTTGAATATGATGTGCTGCCATTGCCATCCTCTCTCCCAGTCCTTCATGATGACACAGCTCTTCCCATTGGTGTCTCATATCTTCAGAGAATATTGGGATATTAGAGTAACTTTTAAGCTTTCAAACTCTGCAGGCAACTCAACTATGTCCATTAAGTCATCATATGCAAAATCATCAATGGTGTCGCAGCTCTCCTTTTCCTGTATAATATACATGTCTTTTCCCTCTCGGCCAGCAACAGTATTGGCTCCGCCTCGTCCCTGAACCACATTATTCAGCTGATCTCCATTTAAAATGTCATCAAACTCCGTTCCTATGAGTGTAACTACTGTATTCCAAGGTGAATCTTGCAAGTTAATGTTTCCGGCAGAATCAGAATCTGAAAAATCCACAGTCACGGGCCGTAAATCGACGTTTCCACTCAACTGGACTTCCGCAACATCAAATAAAATTCCATCTGAACTTTTAAAGTGCATATGTACCAGTGAAGTGAGTTGACAAACGTGTTTTGATAAAGTTTTAAAAAATACAGCAATAATAAAGTGTGGATAAAATATGGAGAATATCAATAAATATGGAAATAGAATCCAGAATAAGTGCAGTTTAAAATCTATAAACAGCCCAGAGTTAAAAATAGAAATCGCTTTCAGCCATATCGATGGCCCAGGCAAACTTGTCCCGCAGTGTCTTGTTGTAGATCTTCTCTAAGCCAATATTCCATTTCTTGCACCTGTAGGTGGGGAAAGAGAGGCCACTATGTTACTTCCTAACTTAGTGACTGATCAAGCAACATGGGTCATGTGACTCTACTCGCTCATTTCTTCAGGTCAAGTACTGATATTGATTTGTATGGGGTAAAAAAAAGATGAGTGGCAAGCCATAGGGATCAGTCCAGAAAGAATCTTCATTGGTCAGATTAATAGGGTCTAGCGTGAGGTGACAGCCAACACATTTTGGGGTTATGCGCAAACCTACCTTCATCAGGGCTTTGATTTCACGTGCAAGACATTAAATCTACACTGTGATGCTCTGATAAAGCTGGACTTGTGCATATCCCCCAAAACACATCTGCTGTCAACTCCCGATCGACTTTTTATACCTCCCAACTGTCCCTCATTTGGAACCAAGTCTCGGTCCCTCTTTCCTCTTTCCTCCTCAGTTGTCCCACTTTTTGGTCTGATGTACATATATAAAAAGGTTCTAACTTTCTGCACTAAAACCTTTATCTTTGTCTCTTTAGTATCTTTTTAAGTATCTTTTTTGCTATTTGGAGAAGTCAGTATAACGGAAACATGATGGTGGAAAACAACCAATGATTTTTGGCATATAAATTCCTAATGGTCCATAATCTGAGGGGGGGGGGGTCGTGTCCCCATTGCCTGATTACAATGTGCTTCAAGATATCCCTCTTTCTCATCTCAGAAAGTTGGGAGTTATGGCTTTTAATAGAAAGATTCAAGTTGGTCCGTTCCCTATGGCTTAGCGGTCTCCTGTTTTCACTCCATACAAGCAAACTTCCCCAGGGACTCTGTTGGAGCATCACCAGCTGGAGAGAGCTGCCATACTATATCATATGATACACCCAGAACCTCCTCCAAACTTGGAATCCAATGCTCCATTACCCAAGACCACAGGTTTTAAAGGAAATAAAGATTGATTCTGTTGACAATTAATGCAAAGGTTTCTCAGGGTGGAACTTGTAACTTTTGGTGAAGTGAAACCAAGGATATTGCCATTTATGTGTCTTCAGTCAGGCACTAGTAGAGGAATGTACCACGTTAGCCATCGATTAGTGCAGAACATTTAAAGTTTAGGAGATTTCCTTATATTTCTATTATTGGCCAACTTAAGTTAAGATGCAAGTTTCCAGGATCCCTTAGATCCCTTTATGAGGATTCAAGGAATAAAGTCCTAAGAAGGGATCTAATGAATCCTCAAAGCTGCATCTTTCATAACGTAAAATGCAACTGAAGCCAACACTATAGTTTTGAATAGAGTAGAGATGGATTAGAAATCCTGTCAGGTTTTTATTTCCGTTAGTGTCTCAGGGAGGATCAATCTATCTGTCCTGATGACTTACCATCCAAAGTGAAATAAAACCCCACATTTTGTCACCAGAGCAGGAATAGATGGGAAATTTTCCAATAGGGACACTACGGCTGACCACTATGGATTTCCCTCTTTTTGGAGGGATTTGCTCTCACTTCCTTTTCTGGCTATTGGGCAGGAAATAGGGGAAATCTCCACAATGGTACACAGGTGGCAAAAAAAATTAAATAAAGCAGACGGGTTATAACTAGGGATGCACAGATACTAGTACCGGTGCTGATTCCGATACTAGTATCGGTGCCGATACAGAGTATTTGGGAGAGTACTCATACTTGCCCAAATGCTCCAATGCCTAGCCCGATACTTTCTGTATCAGGAAGCCGAGCAGCGACTCATTACGCGTTGCCTGGCTTCCCGATTGGCCGGGAAGCCAGCTCCATGCTCCCTTGTCACCTGTGACGAGAGAGCATGGAGCCGACTTCCCGGCCAATCAGGAAGCCGGGCAACGCGTATTGACGCGCTGCCCGGCTTCTTGATTGGTCAGTAAGCTGGCCAATCAGGAAGCCGGGCGCCGTGTAATGACCCAGCGCCCAGCTTTCTGATTGACCAGGAAGCTGGCTTCATGCTCCCTCGTCATCTCATGACAAGGGAGCATGGAGCCAGCTTCCTGGCCAATCAGGAAGCAGGGCGCAGAGTCATTACACGGCGCCCGGCTTTCATGATTGACCAGCAAGCCGGCTGCATGCTTTCTCGTCACAGTGACGAGAAGCATGGGACGGCTTCCTTGTTAATCGGGAAGCCGGGTGGCGAGTCATTACATGCTGCTGGCTTCCTGAATGGGACTTCCAATACTCAGAATTTGGTATCGGTGAGTCCCGAAAAAATAAATATTGGTACTTGTACTCAGTACCTAAATACCGGTATCGGTGCATCCCTAGTTATAACCTTCCCTTACCCTATCAACAAAAAAAAGTTTTGGCTTCAGTTCTACTTCAAGTTAGCCAATAAAGGGGATCATCTATGCTCCAAACTTTCTTTTCTATGGCAGCTTTTGTATGCTCGGAAGTAAACCACGGAGATTACAAAGATTTACAACTAATGCAGACACCTGGTAAACGGCAACATATTGCATTTTTGTTCTTGGATTTAGATGCCGAGAGACTGTTGCTTGTGACCATAATTAAAGCATATTTTGTAGGTGCAAAGACTATAGCATATATATATATATATATAGTGACAGAGGGAGATCCCTTTAGGCCCCTTTCACCATTACCACAATGTGGTCATCAATGGAAAATGGGTATTAAACTTTTTTTTTTAAATATAAAGATGGCTGAGGCATACAAGAAACCCATAAAGGTATTTAATAAAGAAATGATATGCTGCCCCGATTCCCATGAGATCAGAGAAGGACAGGTGATATTTTACTCACCAGGCCACTGAGATACGGGGATCCAGATAGTTTAGCTTGGAGGTGCCCAGGGCAATCTGCTTGTTCTCCTCTCTGTCCGTTGCCTGCACCTCCAGTTTCATGATTTGCTCCTCCGTTCTCTGTAGAGCCTTCCTCTTACTTTCTATAAGCCTGAGTATTAGAGAAGAGCAATTCAATGAGTGGAAAAACTGAACATTGGCACCTTTTACACGACATCCATTCCTACAAATAAATGGGGACATTTGATTGTGAGTGCCTGTGGGTAAGGAATGATGCAGATGGTTTAATGTGCTTTGTACAACGCCATGGAAGTGTTGGCACTATATAAAACAACTCTAAGGGCAAGTTAAAGCTCCAGCCTTCAGTCTTGTACAGTACTCAGACTCCTCTATTGTACTGAAATTGTGAGCGTCTCACAGAGTGCAGTAGAAGCTGCAGCAAGTCAGATAGAGCCTGCGTCATGTCCTGGCTGGAGGACATCCAGCATTTTTCTCCCCAGCATTACTGTCCCTGGTCCACCCCATTCATTGGGTTTTGTTCTTTCAATCGGGCGGCCCTGGTGGCAGTGAACTGCAGTCATATACAGCCAGTTTTGTACATGCTGTGATGGCTGCCTCTAGGCTCACTTACTTAGGCGTCATCTACTATTGAGCGCTGAACTCTACAATAGCATTACTTGCTATTGTCCCGTGCGTTACCTACTCAGGACCCCTGTACGCCATGCGTTACATACTCCTGACCCATGCATTATGTTACATACCCCTGATTCCTACTCTCTGCTACATGCACTCTTAACCCCTGTATTTTGCAGTACACACGCTTGACCTCTGCACTTTGTGCGTCAGGCACTCTTGACTCCTAAAGTCCATGAGTTACGCACTCCTTATCCCTGGACTCTGCGTTACACATAATTGACCCATAGTACAGTAGGTTCAGGGTTTATTTTTCCATGCATCTTCAGCTGCTCCCCACCCGCATGTTTTGCTACAACCAAATGTTTCAGGGCATGCTTAAAATGGGGGTGTGATTTTGTGGGTGTGGCTTCAAATGAGGTGTGGGTTATGGGTGTGGCTACAAGTGGTCAAAATCTGGTAACCTTAGCATGGTCCCAACCCTGAACAGGACACCCTGCACTCATAGTGTATTGATGTAGAGAGCTGTCCAGTCATATAATCACAAGAAGACTGAAGTGGAAGAGAGGTCAGCAGAAGATATCAGAAACATAACAAAAGTTAAAACATTATAGCAGGGGAATGTTTTTCAACTACATACTTTTTGAGCTTCTCGTCATTATTTTCTTTAGCTTGCTTTTTGGCTTCCTTCAGCTCCTTCTTGACCAGTGCCATCTGTTCTTTCCTGGCGTCAATCTGAAAACAAATTATTAGCATGTATAAGTCAACTGAGAGTGAAGGAAGAATTTGGTTACTATCAGGAAGCCCAGATTGCTGTACACCAACATAAGTGGTGTAACACTGTAGTGTAGAGCATATAAAGTGTTGTGGACAATGCTGAAGGAACAATATAGGGACTTGAAGAGGCAAAAATGTTATCCTACTACAATCATTCCTGGTGGGGAAAAAACCTCCAGCAGAGAAACAAAAAGTGTTCAGTCTCTCTTTATACCATGCAGGAGGAAATCATTAGAATCTTAGTAGGCCCCTGCAAGTTGAGTTGGTGTGCGTCTGGACTCTGGAGGGTATACCAGCTGCTAGCTGTGTGGCTTGAGACTTTAATGCTTACCTCTTATGACTGATGCTTAGATGGCCAGTTAGGAGCCCTGGGCAGTGAGACTCACCCAGACTGGGGTAGATGAACAGTCTGGTGTAGATAAATGAACCCACAGAGCATCTAAAGTATAATCTGTTGGGTCGCAGCCATTTTTGAACAAAGAAAATAGTAGAAACCTCACCTTGGTTTTTAAGTTGGCCATAGACTGGTCAAAAGTCTTGGGGGGTGCCCGCTGATGGTTGCAAAGTATTGCAACCGCTCTGTTGGCTCGATTATAAGACAGGATCTTTTCTGGGGCTGTCACTTCCGCTGTAGGGGGTAAAAGGAAGGAAGGATATTGCAATTTTAAAAACACAGAAATACCCATTTATGTAGCAAATACAGATATTTATACATTTTGCATGTTTCCTCCAAAGCGGTGGCCACGGAATCCTCCTCATCTGACACTTTTGAAGGTGTTGGATTTCTGGTCTCATGCTGCATGTGGGGGATCATCAGGGCTGGTGGTTTCTCAGTCGGCCCCTATGTTGCAGCAAGAAACAGTGTTGGGACTGGCAGAAGGGACCACAGTGGACAGAGGACCAGCAATCCAAGACATTCAGAAGTGCTGGATGAAGAGAATTCGCTGGGTTCCACAGCTCTTGAAGGGAGTAAAGATGGGCAGCAGGACAGGAAATAAGTCTCTTTTGGCAATTTAAACTTTTGTGACTTGGTCACACCTAAAATTTACAACGCTTAGAAATGGTAAGGTTAATCTTATGATTTTACACTTCCCTCACATACAGTCCATCCCTTCTTAAGAACAAAATGGAGATCTAAAGAAATGGAATTCAAAATGGAGGATAGAGGTCAACATTTCTAGAGGAAAATCTGACAGAGGCTGATTTACAAGAGTAGAGAATTTTATTCAAGTGGGAATGTTTCCATTATCCAACCATATGAAAAGCTAATTACTGTTCACTTTAAATACCCAATCATGTACAAATGAAAGAAGTAAACTGTCATTGACTTTTCACACAATTGAACTATTCCCACAATTTGAGTGAAGATTCTCAACCTTTAGTAAATCAGCCCAACTATCTGCCCATATTTCTTAAACATACTCTAGTACAGCCTAATACTCCAAAACATAAAACAAATTAAGGTAAGAATGGCTTCTTACGTTCTGTAAGTTCCTCAAGTTGCTGTTGCAGCGTGATCGAGGCGTTGTACGTCCTGAAAACCTTGGCTGTCAGTCCTTCCATCAGCGACTGCAGATGTTTGTTCAGCATCGGTGTCTGTAGCAGAGAGAACTTGGTCAAGAAATGTTTTATTCAGCTAGAATTACTGATGTTGCCTGAAATTCATCGACTCGTCCATTAGATGGTGATCAAACCCTTCAAACAGACATGACTGCAGAGCTTCCCCAAGCCTGCCGTACTTCAAGTACATGTAATAGGTCATATTTACAGAGCTCATTTGACTTGTGATACTATGGACAGGTGGAGAACATGTGGTGTTGGCAGCATTACAGGAGGGGTTCGGGAAATCATTGCACCAATGTCAGAGTAGTGATAGAACAGAGTTTATATACATTAGACAGGGCCTGATTTCCCATAAGGCCAACCAAAGCGTGCATTTTTCAATCTTAGCATTCTCCCCTTCCCAATTCCCAAGACTTCTGTAGCTACAGATCTTCTGCCAATACAGACCAAGATCCGGTATTTGTACAGGATAAGGCACATCGTCAACGTGACAGCATTTGGGTTTGGCAAATGATTGCTCATACACCTAGCACTGCTTTGCTCATTCTCAATCCCCAATGAAGCATAGCCCAGCCCAAGAACAAAATTGTAATATATGCGGTTTACCCGTCCTTACATGTGTTGGCCACATTCATTTTCCAGGCCAAGTACAATTTCTGCAAATACAGAAAAATATGTGCCAGAAAGCTCATATCTTTGTAACGTCCTGTGCACTGAAATCTCAAACAATTTACCAGCTTCCATCTGTGGGCTACAGAATATCTCCCCTTTATTAGGCTGAGGAGGCGTTTGTAGCTGAAATAAAGTGAGCAGTCTAGAGGGATTACACGTCTCTTAAATCGCTACAGTGTGTGACTGTTGTAACTCTAGGACAGGAAATGTGTTAATAGTAGGATCATCAGGTGAGAATAAAGGAAACGAAAGCCTGGAATTCAGAAAACTAATGCCCCCACAACTGGTAAGCTGCAGTGTATTACAATGCTCTTGGGTTTAGATACACTATAAAGCAATATTCAAGTCAAAATGTTTAAGATATTTCAAATGCTGATGAAATCACTTACAATGGATGCGGCTCCTTGATATTTAAAGCGCTGCACAAACTGTTGGCGCTATATAAATCCTGTATAATAATAATAATATAAATGTTTTAGCTTTCTGCAGAACCAATTGGTCCCCTGAGCACTGGTCCCGATATCCTGTTTTAGGGATGCAGGGTCCTATAAAGCCACCCTTGTGTGTACAAGTAAGCTGTGAGAGTCTCAACATACGTACAGCAAGGCAATCCACTCCCCTCCCCACTAGTCCCTCTTCCCTTTTAAGTTAGTAGATGGATAGCTCCTAGAGAAGCTGAGCTGAGAGAGTTGGAGCAGTTCTGAAGCATGACTCAAGTGTTTGGGCAATAATGTAAAGAAACTTTGTTGTGCGATGTATATTTGTTTCATCTGGATTATTAATAAAAAAAATGAATGGAGCTTTATACCACTTTATATTTACCCAGAAAATGAACTTGCAATGCGAGTCTCATACACTAGGATGGCTAAATCTGCAGAACAAAGCAAGCCAGTCTGTCCTGGAGCTGGAAGCATGCCACAAGTGATTATGTCCGGAGCATGGATGAAGATGCTCCCGGCTACCCATGCTGGGGATGCTTCACGGTTATGTTGACTTTAGTGCATGACGGTGAGGTGTCAGAACATGGCCACCCCACCATCTGTTTAAAAGTTATCACGGCTATTACAGTGTATCTGCGCTCCATCCTCTCCCCGATATGAGCTACATTTCTCTTCTGTGAGGGGAAGGGATGACACCAGGTGCTCCAGGCTCCTCTCTCAGCGGGGCTCCTCCGCCAGCTGCAGACAGCCGTCTAGCCAAGACCTGCCAAGTTTAATACATCTGTGTTAATCAGCACCTCGGACAGCTCCGTACAGGGGGAAAAACACTCACATTCAGTCTGTCGAATAGATCATCTCCTTCCTGCTTGTTGTCCATAAACAGCTGGAGGTTTTTAAACACCTGAAAATGGAGACAATCAATCAACAAGTTGCTGAAACCACCGAGATAGCTTTTGTTTGTCTTTTCCAAAGAGTATACGTCAGGAAAAAACTAAATCTTTTTTCTTTATTAAGCAAAGGCCTGGCATCAAGAGGAACCATTTTGCTTAAATGTCTGTGAAGGTTCTCACTCATCCAGGTCATGGTATATCTGTAAAAAGTAAGTCAAGGCAACTGGACTTGCTGCATTTTTCTTGAAAACATTTCACTGGTCAACCGACCAGCTTTCTCTTGAGAAAGCTGGTCGAATGACCAGTGAAATGTCTTCAAGAAAAATACAGTAAGTCCAGTTGCATTGACCTATTTTTTACAGATACATCTTGCTTAAAGTGATACTAAACTCAGGAGTAAAATCTTAAAAATGCATTGAAGTACCTTAACTATTTACAAAAATGTATATGATTTGTGTATCACTCGGCTGTAGAACTTCAAATCATCTCTGAATTGGTGCTGACACTGTCCTTCCTTCTGGGGAGGGGGGCTACTTTTGTTCCCCATGGTCCCTGTGTGTGTTGTAAAGTAGTTACCGCTTCAAGCTCACTCCCATGATGGACTACAATCTCATGTTTAGTTTACTAATTTGTATTGAGATTACAGTCCATCACAGGAGAGAGCTTGGAGCGGTGACTACTTTACAACACACACAGAGACCACAAGTAACAAAAGCCGCCACCCTCCAGAAGGAAGGACAGTGTCTGTCAGTGTTTGTTAATTGTTAGGGTACCTGAAGATTTAACTCCTGAGTTTAGGGTCACTTTAACCAGTTGTGGACCTTAGACCTACTACATTCACCCCCCCCCAAAAAAAAAATAAATAAAGTGATCTAAATACTTTGAGCATGTGTGGCACGCCCTGCTTCTCCTTTTCCACAGCGATCTGGCTGAATTGTGAATTTTCAGGTGACATTTTGAGAGCTGGGACTTGTTCTCTCTATCGCAGGAGCTGCTCTTTTTGCTTCTTTGTAAACTGACTTGCAGAACAGTGTCAATAAGAGTTACGATGTAGCAATGTTATTTTTGCTTCATTGTAACTATTGTGGTTCATTCATTACAGATCAAAGGGGTTAAAGCAACATTTTTTTGCATGTCAAAAAATATTTCATATTTACACGCATACATAATATTTATAAACAATATGGTTTCTATTAAATCCCTTAGTAACCCTTTGTTAACACTAATCAGCCATAATTTACTCCTTCCCCTTCAGCTTATATTTTCCTTCTGATTTTTTCCCCCTCCATTTATTACTATTTAATATTTTTATAAAACCTGAAATGTAAAAATTGCTCATGGGGTGTACCAGTGCAACATGACATGGTTAAAGCCCAACTAACATTTTTTTGAAAACGGCAGCCATTATTTCAGGGTGCACCATAATATTGGATTTAAAAGGTTTTACCCGTCATATCTGTGCAAGAATGGCTTCCTGCCACAAATGCTCCACATTCCCTTTGAGACTGATCACATGTATGAAGGCCTAGGTCCTCGGTCATCTGACTTCTCCTGAAGATACAGATAAAAGTTCAGGAAGGACAAGTCCCCCCTTCAGCAGACTTCATGTGAATAAGGGTTTAGGTGATCACACATCTGATCAGTCAAAGGGAACTTCAGTCATCGATGACATGTGGATATAGGTCCCCTTTAAATCTGGTTTCCTCATTTTCAGTGAAGACAACAATGATGAGCATCAAACCCCACGGGTCTTTTCCTTGGTCACCACCATTATGCTTCTTACTAGGAAGAAAGGACAAATACATGATCAGTGAATGAGAAGCAGAAAATTGATGGGTGAACCTGTTACCTTTTTCTCCACAGGAACCTTGTTGTAGTACCGGATCGAGTCTTTACCCAGGAAGTCAAACTCCACCACATGCTTCTCTCCATCCAGTTCTGGGTAAAGTTTAATGTGCTCCACTCTCAGCGAGCAGCAACCCACGGTGTCGGCCGTTTCCCCTTCTTCCTTTTCATTACCTGCTCTCAGAGCCAGCTGAGGATGGCAAATTCACGTAAATGACAAACTAATGCAAAAGACATTACAAAGAAACTCAGTGGTCTCCAAATCCACACCACATCATGCATGAGAGAGTCTATCTAATGAATCAATCCATACAAAATTCCAACTGAATCACGTTTTATCGCTACAAATAAAACACTTTAAAATCTCCTTAGAGGTTTTAAAATGTGTTATTCGTAGCAATAAAATGTGTTTTTTTGTTGGAAGAGTTTTGTATGGATTTATTCATTAGACTCTCTCATACATGAGGTGGTGTGAATTTGAAGACCACTAAGTGTTTCTTGGTAATAATGTGGCACGAGAGTAACATTTATTTGAACAATGATTTCCAAGCCTACATAGGTCCCCTTAGGATTTCACTAATGCAACTGGAACCGGGGACTGAGCCATGTGCAGCATCTTCTGATGTGTTCATGGTGATGGAGAACTTTCTGGGATGAATGACGGTGGAGAAAACATAGTAGCTATGAGTAGAGACAAGTTAACCATTGCAGCTTATGCAGGCGAGATCAGGGAAATCCCTACAGGATGGCAATGTCTGACTTTAGTGCAGAAGAAGCTTCCTATAGCTGTAATAGGTCTGCGTTATAAGCAGTTGGGCCAAAGGGAACAAAGCGTCCTCTAATATAATAAAGAAATAGAGCACTCCCACAATTTTAGCATCCAGGGTAACAGTTAGAACCACAACTGAGCACCTGCTCCTGTGGTGGGATGGTTGGGCTTCAAACTCTAACTGCTCTGATGTAACAGTTATATGGGCAGGGCAGGGGACAGGATGGTTTCCTGTGTGTCACATGACCAAGTGCAGGGACTGCATAGGAAGTTGTCCCTGTACCTACTTTGGCTCATTGTAAAAGTGGGAAATCACTCACTCGCCACACTTGACTGCAAGTATTACGTTGTAGCAGTTAAGGGGTATTTATGCAACCGTCATTGCTTGCTGGAAGCAATGCATGATGGGATATGCAGTCTTGAGAAATTGAGATTGCATCACATCAAGCAGCAGGGAAAGTGATGGAAAGCACACTGGGAATCCAGGAAGTTGGTAGAAGTGATGGACAGACGGAAGGCAGCGCTCACTACATAGAAGGGATTTTTTTCAAGTAAGCTTTGATTGTATTATCAGAGACAACTCCAGTATGTATTCCTATTACAATGCTGATGTTATAACAGGAGAGGAAATGCTGGGACTTTACAGCTCCTCTAAGGAGGGTACATGAAGGGAGTGCTTTAAGGTGTGCCTCCGGCTAAAACCTAGAACTACTCCACATCATACAGACCTCTCACCTTGTCTATAAAGTAAAGGGCCACCGCCCTCTGTCGTATCTTCATCTCTTTGGATTTAAAGTTCTCCCGATAGGTATTCCTAATCTTGACAACATGATTCTTCAGCTTTCTAGCGACTTCATACTTTTCCCAATCTTTCTCTCCCTTAGGAGAAATGGACAATGCTTGATTATTAATGTATAAAGCCTGAAA
>NW_017306274.1:5175292-5204346 GCF_000935625.1 Nanorana parkeri
TAAAACATGAAATTCATTAAAAAAATAAATAAAAGCAGTGTAAGTACCTGAATTTTACCCATCAGCCTCTTGCAGTCCCTGTACAGCAGAGCTCAAAGTGGGCGAGGGAGAAGCAGCACACGGAGCCAATCAGTTTTAGTTGGCGAAAGGAGCAGATAAAGCGGAGGGAAAGTTAAAGTGGACCTTTACCCCTTTTACTAAAAATCACATCAGCATGCAGCGCTGCATGCCAATATGAAATCATCTTACATTCACTACAATTTTCTTTTACAATTATTGTTTTTCCACTTCCTGGTCCTCTTGGGCATTAGTAATGTAATGTGCCCAAGCGTTGTATCCTGGGAAGGTTGCATCAGCAGAGCATTGCTGGCAAATCTCATCTGTAATCTCATGAGATCTCAGGGAAAGGCCTTTTCCTCCCCTGAGATGATGTGCATGGTCACATGTCCTAGTCACATGTGCCAGAGTTCCGGGAAGTAAAGGGAGATATATTAATCTGCCCTTAGTAAAAATGGCCACAGTGAAAGGAATGGGGAGGAGAAGAAAAATAAAGTATGCAAAGAATAAAAAAGCCTGAAATTATCTTGAAGCATGCGTTTGTAGATTGTCATCACTAAACATTTCTAAAAGGTGTCTGTTGTTGTCATTTCAAAGATAAGGCCAAAGTTCCTCTAAGCTCATCAGTCTGCTGCTTCTCCTTTCACTGTCCAGTCACAAGCTGGGGGATGAATGAGACCTTTAAGCGTCAGTGAACGGCAGCAGAGAAAAATCAGGTCTCCTGCCCAGTGCTGCAGAGATGTGTGAATCTCAGAACTGGATTAACAAATACAAATCCTTTGGCAGGTGCAGGTCTTCTATATGCATTTCATCTGCATTTAGGAGACAGGAGTTCATTTTTAATCTCCGGTGGCAATTGTAGAATTTTGTTACTGGGACAGAAAGTCAAAAAGGTAATCCAATGGTTACCAGGATAAAAAAACAATTACAAGGGTTTCAATATAATGCCACGCGATCCAAAACCAAATTTTGGTGCACTTAAAGCCAAACTCTAAGAGAAATGGCTTACATATAGGTGTCCTGTGATTGGAGGAGAGATTATGTCACAGCTCTGCTCCCTCCTCTCCAATCACAGAACACCTTGTATTCTTTGGAGGATCATACAAGGCATTTTTTGAATGGGAAAGTAGGAGGGGTGGGGATGCCACTGAACACTGCAAGCCGCATCCCTCGCCCCCCACAGTGCCCAGAACACAATAGTTATATACACTGAGTGGCCAGATTATTATGATCACCCCATCAGTACTTCGTTGGGCCGCCTCGTGATTCCACGAGATGTTGAAAGGTGATGCGAGGAATCTGACACGGCACTGTTGCCCTTCTGTTGTCTTGTACCAGTCTTGCCACTCTCCGTTCTGCCCTAACATTGACTAGTCGCTGACGGCCACAATTCGCACGGTCAGGCCCAGATTTTCGGCTGACAGTCCGGTCTTTAAACACTAACAACAGCTGCTCTTGAACATTTAACAAATTCTGCTGTTTTGCTGATACTCGCTCCATGGCTCTGAGCGCCAACAATCATCCCACATTCAAAGGCTATTAAATGGCGTTGTTTACCCGTATGTTCAGAAACAAAATCGCTTCTACTGTCGTGGTAAACAACCTGCTTCCCTATTTATAATGGTCTGGCCCTCTAGCAACTTCAGCGCCAAAATTATAGCTAATTTGCCTATAAATGTCAGGTGGTCATAATAAACTGGCCACTTAGTGTATAGGAGCCGGCATGCTGCAAGATTATACTTTATTGCCTCCTACCACACAACATACAGCTTCTTGGATATTTTTTTCCCAGAATTTGGCTTCAAGCAATGTAATAAGGGCCAAAGGGGTTAATCCTATTGCAGGAATTAAGCCCGGAATAAATAGTTCTGCCGAGTCTTCCTCCAGTTTGTATCCTGAACTTTCTCCTTCACATAAAAACAGCTTAATAATGTGATATCGCAACCGCAAGTACGCAGCCAATTTTACTGTATGCAATACGAATCCTCCTACCGGGCTCGTCAAGCTATGAAAAACTCCTCCGTTTGTCGGCGGCTTAACCATTCATTATTTGAAAGGGATTCTGGGAGTAGTTGATGGCGCACAACGCAAATATACATATTTGTATTACCCGTGGCAATACATGACCAAGCATCGCTCCGCGACAGAAGCCAGTACAGCTCATGCCACGGCTTAAATCAGCGCTCGCCGCCTGCCGAGATCTACCCCGATTACGAGCATTAGGCATTCATGAATGGTAATAAAAAAAAAAGCACACAGTGCACCTCTCACTCTCCCAAATGCACTTCCAGCTCAGGACATTTGTCAGCTGTAGCCTTGGAAATGTTCGAAGTTCTGCCGTCCCAACGCTCAGATGCGCGACACCTGCACCCGCCATCCAGAGGCTGAAACCATCCATCAATTATTCAGCTTTGGAGTTGTGTTCTGCCAATGCACATGAAGCTCTGGAGTCTGCTAAGCCTGTGACCTGGGAATGGTGGCGGACTTTGCTGAGGGATATGTGAAAATGTAATCTATCAATAGAATCAGCCAGTCCTCCGATGTATGCCTCTCCCTAACACATCCATCAATATTTCCAACCCGCCTCAGAGTTAGGCTGATACCAAGGAGTGTAGTTCATTGTAGTGCAGTTTTCCCCACACATCAGGGATATACTATACATTACCACCTTTAATGTATATCCCCAATTTTCCCCAAATATACATTACCAGAATTTTAATTGGAAATTTATGCACAACTGAATGACTCCTTGCAGGACCCAATGGATGAGTCAAGTGTCATCAGCACACCAGACGAAATGGTCAAGTGATCATCCTTTACGATGCATTATTATACAGGATTTATATAGCACCAGCAGTTTGTGCAGCGCTTTACAATATAAGGAGGACATTACAATCACAATACAATTCAAGACAAGATGGTAAGGAGGCATGTTGTCACATTGAAGCAATTCAATGCTTCAATGTGACAACATGCATCAATAAAGGGCGATCACTTGACCATTTCGTCTGGTGTGCTGACGACACTTGACTCCTTGGAGGGACTCGTCACTTCCTGCATAGTTCCATCCTGGCTTTCAATCACAGTTAGTCTTAAATAAGTTAAGCGTCACCCATTTGTCCCATATGCTTCACCCTCTGGTGCTTGGGGAAAACAGTGTTGCTCTATTTTTCACCCCTTCCCCAGTGCCTGCCTGAGTTTTAATTGAAGGGCATTGCAGTAGACACTTCCTGTCTTCAGACAGTCTCTTACAAGACCCACGATCTCAAACATGCCCCCTGGGCTTCAGAAGTGTCGATCACAGCTAATGTATCCTAAGTGGTGCACACAACTTCCATAGGGCCAGATTCATCTGGATGAGAAAGCTTCTGAAGAGCCCCCTCACTGTGCACACCGAATCCTAGGACCCAAGAACTGCAGCCAACAGTGTGCTATAAGCCGTTCTATTGCTCTCCATGTGTGAATGCAGAGCTTCTCGGAGAGTTGAAGTGACATGCCGAGTTCCTTATTGTATTAGGTGATTATGTGTGCCGTATTATCCACTAATACAGGAGCTGTAGGAGCATGAAAGGGGAGCTTGGGCTAATGTCTTATGCTGTGCACTGTGATCTAGACCAGCATTCTTCAACCTTTTTCCAGTCACGGCACCTTTTAAAAAGTATGCAGAATCTCAAAGCACCCCAGTCTAAAATGTGAAAGAGTAAAATGTAAAAATTAGGGTTGCACAGATACCAAGTACAGTACTCGGTACAAGTACGAATACATGTACCGATACTTTTGAGCTCCAAGACTACACTACAGAAAAATTCAAAAGTTAGGAGGCTGCTGTCATTTGTAAGGAGCACACGGAGCTCCTGGGATTTGTACATCTCCGTTTTATTGTATGATTTTATTTTTATAAATATAAAGGAATGCACAGATACCAGTTTTGCGAGTACGAGTACTGGTACTTGCCGAGTACTTACAAGTACGAGTACGGATACATTTTTGTTTATTGTGGTGTGACAGTTTTTCTAAAAAAATACAGACTAATGATTTCAGGACAGTGGTGGAGTGCCAGAGCCAGGTCCCAGCTGCAACCCTGGTAGTTCTTATGAAAATGCCAAGTATCTGCACTGGTACTCGAAAAGTATCTGTGCATCCCTAGTAAAAATACATGTGTCTGGTACGAATTTTAAGGGGAGATCCAATGCAAAAAAAAGTGTTTTCCCTCTTTACATCAGTGCCCCCCCCTTTCACACCAGAAGCCCCCCTTTACATCAGGGGCCCCCTACAGCAAAACCTTTAAGGCACCCCAGGGTGCCACTGCACCCTAGTTGAGAAAGGGTGGTCTAGACTGCAAACACATGAAACACTGAGCATCTAGTAACTTTTTTGTATTGTCCACATCAAGGTAAAGCGGTCTGTATTCATTTGGATAGGCCTAATATCTGCTAAAATGTAATTCACTGCTAAGTGGGTGTTACAGCAGTGATGGCTTCTTCTGTGCTGTCCTCTGTTGGTAACCCATAGTGCTCTGGAAATCCTGTATTCAAGTCAACATATGATCTCTGCTGAAGGGCAAGACCAGCCATTTGCTTTCTAACCTAAAGGACGCATTATGACCCTAGGCGAGCAATTCATGTGGCTAGCAGCCTAAACCAGGAAAGCATAGAAACATAAGAGTGACCCCAGAAAAAGACCAAAATGGTTCATTGAGTCTGCCCACTTTTTTTTAACCTTTTGGTTCGTGTATAGATCTATATTTTGTCCCAGGCATATTTAAATTCACTTACTGTTTGCTGACCTCACTACATCTGCTGGAGGTCTGTTCCAAGCACCTTGGCAAAATTATATTTAAGGTCAGTTTTGACCCTTCCTCCTGCTAGTTTGAGATCATGAACCTCCGTGTCCTTGATCTTGGCTTCATATTGAAAATATTGCCCTCTTGAACCTTTTTCTCACCCACAAGGCAAGCATGCAGACGTGGGAAGTCCATTCAGATTCCTCACCAATAGCGTTCCCGAGAGACAACGATAAAACTTCAAAGTGGTTTAACACTTCCGGCAGCTTCCAAACACTTTTGGGTCAACTAACCCTTTAAGATGCACTTTAAAATGCAGCATTGCTAAAGCAACAGCGTTCCTTCGACTTACATATATTTCGGTGGCAGAAGCTTTATCGGCACTTATATTGCTGGGAATATCTGAACATGTATAATGTTCCTGTTTGGCTGTGGAATAGATGCATGGACTCATTTACAGTCTTATACATCCCAGCGGGCCAATGAACAGAATGTGCTGTGATCAGTGCGGGAAGATCAGTGCGCTGCAACTTCTGCAGTATCCTCTTCCAGTCTGATGTACACATCGCCGGAGACAAAAATACTGGGGGGCCATGCTGGGAACTGTAGTACTTTAGAGTTAGCCACAGGTTGTACAATAGTGATGTAGAACCCTAGTGAAGTTGTGACAGGTGTAAAAAACATTAAAAGGGAAGACGGCGAATTCTCTGCATGTACACAGACATTGTAGTGTATATACTGGCACTGATCTGAAGGCGACAGCTCTGAAAGCACAGAGGAAAGGTAGAGGATGAGGTTAGACTTTTCACAATTGCTTTGCATGGATATGTTTATGCATTGTGGCGGCTAATGCAGGGCGAGGTGGCGAAAAAAGGACACTCCTAGTCCTTTGAGGAAGGGGGATGCAGATTGGAATTAGGCTGTAATACAGTGGTAGGCAATCTCGGCACTCCAGCTGTTGTGAAACTACAAATCCCATAAGGCATTTCAAGACTGAGCCATAGGCGTGAATTGTGTTTAGCGGGCTACAGGAGGCCGGTACAAAGGCAGATTGAGATACATTAAAATTAATATACAGAAGACATTTTCCTATACCTTTGCTTTGAAGACTTCACAAACTAAATCCCACTCTACAGTGGGAAGCCCCCATAACCAATACTATGGCAATTTCATATACAGGGTTACAAAATTGTTTCCTACAGTCTGTGTAGAAAAGTCTGCATGGTGCAGAGTAAATAAGACCGTGGTTTTGAGACCGTGGCAGTGCAAATGTGATTTGGACTTTGCATGATGCAGAGGACACTTGCTCCGTGTGGAAGCAGTGGAGCCTCTGCAGAAGTCAGAAGTGCCCCCTGCTGAATCAGAGGTAGCGATTCCCAATTAGCAGGGCGCACAAGCTTTACTGAGTGCAGAGCTACAGATCTGATTCTGCAAGGGTGTGCGGGACCTCTGTAGAGACACCACTGCTTCCATACAGAAAGGCCTTGGTTATGAAGGAGTAACCACTGCATTTACTATAGAAAGGTTACATTTTAAAAATTCATAAAATGGGTAAATCTAATTGTTTCAATTCTGTACCTTTAACTTGGAATTGGCATTCAGCATGATGTATTTTACCAGTCCCTGAACGTTTTCAGTCCACGATGCCAGCCAGGTGACAGTATTGTCATGACGGACCTCCTTCCATTTGTGCCCAGCAGGGGGTTCTGGAATTTTGGAGTCTCTGCAAAAGATGGACGGACAAGATTTACCCCTCATTATGGGATGCACCAAGTCACATAAGGGCCCATTCAGACAACATAATGTGTAGCAACAGACAGCAGCCATCACATTTCATTTTCCTGCAGTGAGATCAAATTGTGAGGTCCGAACAGTTAGTGCGTCAAACATTTCTTTACCTTCCGAACAAGCCTTAGAAGGCAAAAGGGATTTTCTTTTCTCCATATATAATGTAGTTTTATATAATGTGTTTTTCCCCATAGTTCTCCTTAGGGTAACGGGAGGACACAAACTAGCGTCCTCCCGTCACCCTAAGCTCAGTATACCGCAAGCTACAGCTCGCGGTATACCGAGACGCCGCAGCCGGAGTGGATCACGACTTAGATGACGGGATCCGCCCAGCTGCGTGAGTGACAGCTGGCTCTGCCCATCTAGAGGCAGAGCCAGCTGTACCTGCCCCCTCCCCGTCCGTTCCGCCAGTCAGCGCTGGCAGATCGGAGCGGGGAGAGGGGAATCCAGCCCCTCCACCTGTCACGGCAGAGAGCCGTGACAGGATCGAGAGGCGAGCGAACCCGGTATGTGTTCGCTCACCTCCCGATCTACTGAGCCGACCTGTGACAGTCTCATTGTCACAGGTCGGCTAGAACTATGAGGTGAGTGAAAAGCACCCCCCCTCATAGTTCTCCTTTAAAGGATTAACACATATGCAGACCATCAAGGATGGAATTGTATCCCTAGAGGGAGCGGAGTTCAACAACTCTCACACCTCCCATACTGTTCTTGGGACAACATCTACCTTGACACATTCCATGGTGATTGGATTGGAGGGCCTGTGCTACCTGTATGGATATAAATATTGGGTATGTTCCTGACACTGAAGTGAAGTAGTGGCTTGGCTAAGATATGAAAGGTCTTCAAAATCACAGAAAAGGTCCAGCTGTTTGTGACTCACCACTATGTATTTCTTTAAAAGTTCTAGTTTTGCACGGGGTGGGCAAAGATTAGAACCTGCATCAAGTTTTTATTGCTGTGTCCCATCTGCCATGGTGACCATTATCATGGGGGCCAAAAGTGAGAAGAAAACCCTAAGTGTGGGCAATATTCCAGTGGAGAATCCTGCACTGGTGACAGCTGTTTATAAGAGGGGATTTCCCCTCCCTTTGAAAGCTTAAAGATGATAGAAGACCCCATTAGCTCACGTTCCAAACATGTTTTACCTTCCTGAACAAGCCTCAGACCATCTGTGAAGGTTCTCATTCATCCAGGTCATGATTTAGCTAGTAGTTGGCATTCACAATCACCATTATAGTCTCTATGCTTCATTGTCACCTGATGAGTCATTACCCGCCGCGTGATTCGCTAATAATGCTTCTGGTGTCGGCAAGTACCAGAAAAAAAAAATATTGGCACTCAATACCGAAAAATCGGTATCGGTGCATCCCTACTCTCCACCAAAACCTGGTCATCAGACTATAAAAAAACTTAACCTTAACTGCTTACACTCTCCGTGAGCTCTAGCCCTCCTTTAAAGCCCACTTGACCTTTCAGTTTAAAATCAGCTAAATACATTCCAAGTGCATCATGCCATACTGCTCACTTTCTAAAGCAGCCACAGCCTGAATAGGAAAGCCTGTCCCCTGCCAGCATGCTGCAGAGAGGGACCCTTGCGCTGGGTGGAAGCAGAGGTTTCTGCAGTGATCGGACATCCCCTTACTGAATCAGACCTATAGCTCTGCTGTCCGCAAAGCCCTGATTGGAGAGCTCTAGCTCTGACTCAGCAGGGGGCATGGCGGACCTCTACAGAAAGACCACAGCTTCCACACAGAGCAAGGGTCCTTCTCTAAGGCATGCTGGCAGAGGACAAGCTTTTCTACTCAGGCCCTGGCTACTTTCTAAAGAAAATGAATTATAATCCTTTAAACACATTTTGTTTTGATACATGTGGAATGTACTTGGCCAATTTAAAGTGAAAGTCCAAGCCCTGCACTATGACTTTGATCCACTGGAACAAACATGCAGCAGCTAAAGAATTGACAGCCAGAAATTAGCATTTCTGAAGCATGTCAACAGTGACAGCCCCTCCAATGTTTGTCAGTTCCTAAAACATGAAGGACATTGTGCAATACATGCAATTAAACACAACCAGATTGGATGCCAATAACTCCCAGTGATTCCCAGTGACTAGTAGATCAGAGGAAGCTGATACAAGATCGTATTTCAGGAAATTATAGTAGCCGCATATGAGTCACACACCTCTACAATACTGCACATTTCTATCTAAATTAAAGGACAATTCCTGCACAGTCCATAACGCCATCGCTCAGTTATGTCACGGGTTATTAACTCTGAACATGCTACAATCTCAAATTCAACTTTGCTGCTATGAATGATGAATTGGAAGCCTGGAACCAAGCAGAAGGTGAATTGTGAATGACCTGGCAGGTCACAAGTTCACAATCTGATTTGAAGAATAAGGAATTAATTTTCCGGAAGGGAATGGCTTTGTCTACTGTAATACATTTGCCTGATCCAGCAGGTGGCGCTGTTGTATATGAAATCAGCACACAGAGCCCCCTTTGTAGGTGTGTAAACCCCTTGACATTTCAAGATGTGCAATTTGACAAATAAAAATGTCTCAGGCTTAGGGAAACAAAATGTGGTTTTACAAGCACAGCATGAACACAGGATAAAGCCTGGTGTAACCCCCACAGGGGTTGTGTGTAATGGTCTGCCCAGTAGTGTATAGACAATTATGATCAGCTTCAAGGGTTAAGGCTTTATACCTTTTTTTCAGTAAAAGGTGAAATAATAGCAATAATTGGAGGAATTAAAATGGGGTACATTGGGGCATTAACAGAACCAACTCAACTAAAAACACACACGTTAGAGAGGACCAGTGCTGAAATCATATAGGAGGCTGTCATTACTTGTTTAATAAACTCATTCACCTGGCTGTCTCTGGCTTAAATGCTTTCTGCATTACAAACCCAAAAAGCCCAAGCGCCCCTTAGAAGAACAGCCCCAGCGCCCCTAGCTGAACAGCCCCAGCGCCCCTAGCTGAACAGCCCCAGCGCCCCTAGCTGAACAGCCCCAGCGCCCCTAGCTGAACAGCCCCAGCGCCCCTAGGAGAAAAGTCAGAGTGCCCTTAAAAGGAGGGTCAGAGCTCCTCAAAATGAAAAAAAAAATGCTTTGAAGAGAAAAAAAAAAAAAAAAGGTCAACGCACACTGGAAGCTCAGAGTGCTCCTAATCTGCCATCTTGTTCTAGTTTAGTGAAGCAGCCTACATATTGCTTTCAGTTGGTTTCTACTAAAAAGTGTATTAAAAGGAGACCTGTAGTGAGAAAAACTCAAAAGCCTTTGAAAATGCTAGTTGCTTGGTAGTTATGCTGATTCAATGGCTTCTGTTATAGTTAGGCCTGGCTCACACCATAAGCAGCGGCCCAATGCATGATACTGCGTGTTTAGTACATGTTATTGCACAATGCGTGCGGTACCGTGCATTGCCATTCATTTGAATGGAGGCCCAATATACCTTCGGCTATTTTGTCTGCAGTTCAAGGAAGTGTGCAGCACTCCCACAATCTTTCCTGTCTTGCGATACTACTAAACACGGCCACACTCAGCTCTTTGTGCTGCAAACCCACCCAAATACAAGATATACTTTCCAATTTAGCAACTACCAAAAACCAGCTGCAGTATCACCAACACCCACTAGATGGCAGAACAGAATGCTTCTATCCAAACCTGAGTCCTAGGACTGAGCAGGAACATTGGCAAATATGAAACACTAACTGTATATAGTCATTGAAGGGCCACAGCTTTTATTACCAGATACAGTAACCACATTAAAAGTTTTTTTTTTTCATCGCCAGGATGACATTGAATTACATTATCATAAATACTAACATTTTACAAATCGAAAAGCAGGTCCTTGACAGTGCCCCTTTTAAGTGCATTGCATATCCTAGTAGCCACCAGCTACACGTAACCGGCACAGTGGGTACATAATTAGGTCATTACCCCTAAATGCATTATAAAGCAATTATTTCGTGAACTCAAGACCAACTTGGGAAATTAAGCCACATACTACTTGTAAATTACAATGGTGACTGTTGACCTGAAGTCAAGCGTCAGTAAACTCCTATTTCCTAGCCAACCTTATTTCTAGGCTCTATTAAGGGCCCATCATTGTTCCCAAACCTCTCCAAACTGCAAAACCTAATCCCATCACCCTTCCTTTAAAAGTACAATGTAATGTCCACCTTAATTATTAAAATGGGTAGGAGGGAGGGAGAGCTTTGGTACAAAGGGGCTGCTTCTGTGATGTTGCTCTCTACTTTCTGCTCTCCAACCCTGGCCATTCATAACCAAGCTAAAACAATCCTATCCATTTCAGTTTTTACCCTTCCCTGTCCTTTATGTAGTCCACCTAAGTCATAAACCTCTTCCCATATTTTGGTTTGGTCAGGGCAATCTATAGGCCAAATCTGGACCCAAAACTGAATAAAAATTAAACATATATCTTAGCCTCCTGTTCTCTTCTGCAAGTAATAACACTAGTCACGGAGACCAAGGGTCAGCACTCTGAGCAACAGGGCTGCGATGCTTTGGACAGAGCAGTCCAACTATACAGAGAGATGACTTCATCAATGTTCTTCTTCTCCATTGAAAAGTCACAAGCTATGGGTCCTAGACCGTACTTTATTTGTCCAACTGCCTCTACTCTGCAGGGAAGTTCAAGACTTGGCCACAAGATTGGCTTAACACATTAAACAATGTTTTGGCAGGTAAAATCATTCCATGCGTGTATTTCAGCTGTGTATTTAATTGGTGCTCATCTTGTGAGGTCCACTATGTTCCGGGCATCTCCAGTAACCATCAGCTTCCCGGGTTCTCCTCCTCTGACAACACAGGCCTCCTCCATTCTTGAGGCCTAGTAAAACACTTTCCACACTCCAGCACCCCCACCCCACACTACAGTAGAGTCACACTACACCTAGGTAGGTACAATCAGTGCCAGAACACCTGGGATTTACCACATAAAAGCCAACTATAATTCAGCCAGACCGACTACAGCTGTGGCAATCAATACATTTCTAGTAGCCACCTCACAAAAGGTGATGGGGACTACACTTGAATACTAAGATATTAAAAATGGTTTCCCAGACACAACCCAGTAGGTTAGATGGGGCTATAACAATGGCTTCATCAACAAGATGGTGTAGGAATTGCAGAAAACCAGGGCAACCAATCAGGAGCCATAACCAATCAGGAGCCCATTCAAAATAAATGGGCTGAAATCCAGAGCAAGGCATTTTTCACAGCGTAATGTTGTGCTGCGCTATGGCGTGTTCCAGTGCACATGTTTTTTAATTACCACAATGCCATGGTGTGAATTAGCCTCCAATAGAGGCATGCCCAATGTACTCAGTCAAAGGGCTCTCAGCCTGGCTTCGTGAATGTTAAAACTGCCATGCATCATTTGCCACTGAACTCAGATCAATCGTGGATAAGCCCATCGGATTAACACGTCATATAAATACTGCGCAGACCTAAAGAGATTGCCAACTCCTGAACAAGTTGAATAAATGCATACTTAAAGCTCAGTGTTTAAAGAAAAATACAGGTAATGAAAAAGATGCTGATAGATTAACCGACAACTGCCAGGAGATTAAATCCTCCAGATGCATCACTTTAGTTCATCGCTATCATTAATTCACTCCTGGTGTCTCTGGCATTATACATCGCAATAGTAAATTATCTTGCAAGTTCTGCTAAAATCAGGTCAGCGCGGAGTAGAAAGCCTTCATATAGACACACACAGTACATTGGAGCTATGATACCATGTGGCTGTGGCACTCAAAGTGATGATTGAGTGGTATTAAGAGGCCCAAAGTGTGCCATGGGTTTCCCTCTCCATTACACCACCAGTCCGTAATGTTGATGCAAGGCAGGCTTTGAAGAATTCACACTGTTGACACCAAATTCCAACCCTACCATCTGTGTGCCTTGTCAAAAATCAAGGTTCATCAAACCAGGATACTTTTCTTTAGTGTCCAACTGTCTAGCTTTGGTGAGCCCATGTATACTGCAGCCTCAGCTTTTTGTTCTTGGTTAACAGGAGTAGAACCCAATGCGGTCTTCTGATGATGTAGCCCATCTGCCAGAAGGTTCATATCTGTATGGTCTCCATTCATCCAATATGGTCTACTGCATCCAATGTGGTCTTCTGCTATTGTAGCCCATTTGCCTCAAGGTTCAACATCAGCATTGTGAGTTCTTCTGCTTACCACAGTTGTACAGGGTGGTCATCCAAGTCTCAAAAAAGTCTCCATCCTCATATAGTCATCCAATGTGGTCTTCTGCAGTTGTTTCCCTATTGCCTCAAGGTTCAACATCCGTATTGAGATGCTCTTTACAAAGGTGGTAAGGAAAAGAGTGGTCATCTAAGATACTATAGCCTTTCTGTCAGCTCAAACCAGTCTGACCTCTGTCAACAAGGAGTCTCCATCGTCATCTGACCTCTGTCAACAAGGAGTCTCAATCGTCCCCAGACTTCTGTCAACAAGGAGTCTCCATCGTCATCCATCAATTCTGACTAAATGCTAAGGATGTGTGTGCAAACACCAGGATATCAGCAGTTACATGAACCAGTTTGTATGGATCATGCCATGGTCAAAAGGATCAAGTGGATTGGGTCATTAAGT
Organism: Nanorana parkeri; assembly: GCF_000935625.1. Classification (NCBI taxonomy): domain Eukaryota; kingdom Metazoa; phylum Chordata; class Amphibia; order Anura; family Dicroglossidae; genus Nanorana; species Nanorana parkeri. Next base: position 5,188,559 of record NW_017306274.1, read on the forward strand.
TGCCAGGTTTTCAGCCACGGGCACAGAAGAACGGATGGAGTTTATAGTCTATGCTTAAAGTCTACTGGTATACTCTGGTCCTCACTTCTGAGCACGGGTTGTGAACCAAAGCTGTGAATGAGATTTGATAAATTGCTGCGTTTGCCTTTTGTCAGAGCATTGCAGTATATGAGATACAGCTGAGGCTCCATTATATTGAGAGGTGCCAGTGGACATGGTTTAGGTCTTCTTATAGATGCTGTACCAAGTACACTGTACTCAATAGAAGCCTGATCCGGAAATTAGCATACATTATAATACAAAATAAACTACTGCTGTCCAGTTTTCCTCTACGCCAGCAAAAAATCTCCACATTTGGAAAGTGTTAACAATGATCATTGTTGAACTAGATTACAGTCCTCGCAAGCGTCCCTTTGAAGACGCGGTCTCCAGCTAATCCTCCTGTCCGCGTGTTCTGTGCCATCCTACTGCTCTCGGCATGCTACAAAATCTCTCTAATTTTCCTAACCGTTCGGACTTCAGTGTGAGATGTTTTGACATCGCAGGGTCAAAGAGACACACAGTGTATTAATCCCAGTTAAGTCTGTACTCAGCAGGCAGAGCACAGCCAGCCCCATCCGCACTAACACACTGTCCTTGTCTGTTACTGGATGCCAGATCACTACAACTTTTCTGTTCCTAAATAAATAAAATGAACTGCCAGTGAAATGTTTGAAAATTTGGAATACTTTGAAGACTAATTCTGAAGTTTTTTTTTTATATAGTCACAGCTTATTTCTACATTTTGGTAAGGGGCAGCCTCCGCTTTAGAGTAAACTCCAAACAAAGAGCTAAAAACATCGAAATGCATAAAAGTGAACGGTCTTGTATGCCAAAGGATGTTCAGACAGTTTTAGGATCCAGGCACTCCTGCAAGGGAATACAGCTTTCAAATAGGCAATATAGCATGGTCAAAGACCTATCCTACATCCTTTCATTGGCCCTTGTGTTCAGTAGATGCATCAGTAAACAGAGACCTTGACACATAGCAAAAAGTCTGAGCAACCCATGTACCTGTAGGGAACAAAAAGAGTCTCCTGCTGCCCATCCGGCTCCGAAATTGTACCCTAAAGACTGCTGGGAAATGAACACTTCCTGGCATTGCGATGTGTGAGGTCCCCCCCACAGCTCTCACTGATTCCCTCCTGTAGACCTCCATTCACTAATGCTGCAGAGGTCAGCCGTGGGAATCAGTAACAGTTGTAGGTGACCCAGGAGATCAACACTACCTGAAGTGTCCGTTTCCCAGCAGACTTCAGGTCAGAATTCCAAAGGAGTACCGATACAGTTGCCCTTTATCCCAGTTCCATCAGTGAACTGGTAAATCCTCTTCACTACTAGCCCCCCACCCCCACAGGGTTACAGGCCATATACCATTGCTGCCCATGTACTAATATAGGTTGCTGTCTTCATAAGGAAACCTTCATTTTTCAAACACTTGTATCACAGGGAGCCTAACCCACTGTGGTAACAAAAGCAGTATCTCTAAGTCACCAAAGAGTAGATCTCTTAACATTCTGCTTACACATGTTTTTGCTGGTTTAACAATTATACCGCAACAAATATAAAATATTCTATTATTCCCTTGAAAGCCAATTCCACCTTTTGGACCAGGTTTCATGTTACACTTGTATTTAGGTGTGACATGAAGCATGGTCACATTGTGAAGCCCCCCCCCCCTTAAATTTGCAGGGTGGTTCTTTGTTTAATTTGTTACGGCTTTGTATGTCTCTGCCGCACAACCACATTATTCATTCACAGATCTATTCACACTATGGCCGAGGGACTCCTGGATCTCAATAGAGCACAAGTGCAGTGATGTCACCTTACTTGTATTTCATTGATAATTTCCTCCAGCCCTGTAACTGAAAGTCTATCTCAATATGGACCTGGCGTGTGAGAACAAGTCTGCAAAAGTCTGAGCATTCCCCCCACAATCCACCGATAATGGTTTCATTGCTTTGCAGACTAGTGCAAAATAAATTAATGGATGCACACTTTTTTTTTAAATCAATGTGTGTGCGTTTACTAAAGTGACACTAAACTCAGGAGTTAAGAATGCAATCATGTACCTTAACTATTAAACAAAAATGTATCTTATTTGTGCAGCTGTAGATCCTCAAATCTTCTCTGAATTGGTGCTGACACTGTCCTTCCTTCTGGAGGGTGGCTCCTTTTGTTCCCCATGGTCCCTGTTTGTGTTGTAATGTAGTCACCGCACCAAGCTCACTCCCGCGATGGACTACAATCTCACATTTAGTTTACTACTTTGTATTGAGATTGTTGTCCATCCCAGAGGTGAGCTTGGAGCGGTGACTACTTTACAACACACAGGGACCATGGGGAACAAAAGTAGCCTCCCTCTAGAAGGACAGTGTCAGCACCAATTCAGAGATGATTGGAGGATCTACAGTTGATACACAAATAAAATACATTTTTTGTTACTAGTGAAGGTACCTGAATTTAGTTTTAGGATTTAACTCCTGAGTTTTAGGTAATTTTTTGCAAGCATTAGAATTGGCCTTTAAATTGTATAATAGATCTGGAGCTGTCCTGGGTGCTGAAGTGACAATCCTGTTTTCTTGATACACAGTAGCTCTTGGACAGATTATAGGGATAGGAAAACGCATTACCCACAGGCTTTGCCGCTGTATGGGTCCCTTAGGGGTGGGGACCAATTTCCCAACTATTACAGCTCAAACTGGCAACAATTACCGTGTCACTTAAGTGAATTCCAGGATTTCAAAAGAATCCAGCTGTGACTAAGTATTGCAAGGTCTTTCTCCAGACTTTTTAAGTCACTAGTAACATTTAAGCACTCCGGTTCATTGTTTGGTCTGCTATTTTATATGCATTTTAATTGCTCGTCGTTTCTCCTGACAAACCAATAAACCGATATAAATAAAGTAACTGTACTTTCCAAACAGCAAGTAACAAAGTTTTGCTGGTGGGGGGCAAGAGTACAAAAATAAAAATTGCTCTTGGTACTGGTCTTTTTTTGTAATCTCTGTGACCGAAAACAGATGCCCCGGTACATTGAGTCCCCTCTTCCGGGGATTTTGAATGAGACAGCAAGGAGCCCATAAGGTGTGTTTGGGAATCACTCATGAATTACAAACAAGGGTTAATCTCTTCTTACTCATAAGGATCGGACATACAAAACACACCACGATGGTTTAATATGCGGGACTCAAGGCCTTTCTACAGTGTCTGATGTGCTGCAGTCCAGCAAGTCAGAGTCCTGGAAAGGGTGCTGGAGAGGATATAAATCAGTCCCACATGCAGCAAGAGATCGTTTTGCTTTTTTCTGTTCCTGTAACACCAGTGCAAGGTTGCCACCAGGAAAAGAAGGCACAATTATCAAAACCATTGGCAGAAGATCTAACCCTTACATAGCCATCGCCCCCATAAATAAAATGGCTGGAGTTTGGTATTGGGGTTCATTGACCTGATAACACATGCTTTTTTATATTGCATTGAAAAGTCTTTTTTTTCCCCCCCTTATTTTTGGACTTCTTTCCCTTGTTGCTCCGCCCATACCTCAACGTGCTTGGAAAAATTGCAACCTGTCCAGCGGATTGGTGTGAACTGACACCATAGACAATAAGGCTATTTTCTTTGCCATGGATTGTGTTGGGCAAGCAACACTGCCGGCATAAATGAGGCATTAAGGTTTTTTTTTTTTATTCTGAGCACAGTGTACTTCTGTGTATCTAGTTTAAACCCAACTGTAGCTTTTCTCTTCATGCAGATCACCATACCACCCCTCCAATACATCTCCCGCATCTACTCTTCACATTCCAGCACTGCCCCTTGTGTTCAAGGTCCAGTGGCATTCAACAAACATCCTATACGCCCAGGGTGTCAAGAACCCACCTCCTGGTGGTGCTTCAGAGTGCAGTGCCATTCTCTATAGCACTCTGGACCTTCTCACCACAGAGGATAGCAAAGGACCCATAAGGCAGACTAAAACTGGGGGGAAAAAGATATCTATCTATCTATCTATCTATCTATCTATATATATCTATATATATCTATATATATCTATATATATCTATATATATCTATATATATCTATATATATCTATATATATCTATATATATCTATATATATCTATATATATCTATATATATCTATATATATCTATATATATCTATATATATCTATATATATCTATATATATCTATATATATCTATATATATCTATATATATCTATATATATCTATATATATCTATATATATCTATATATATCTATATATATCTATATATATCTGTATATATCTATATATATATATTTTTAAATTTATTATTTTTTATATATTGCAGACTGTCCCTCCTTGGAGCCCTATGCAAAACTAAAGTCTGGACTGGAGTTGGCCTTGAATAATTGAGTACAGGTCTTCTTTAACCGTACATCTTGGGTTATAAAAAAAAAAAATATAGGGAAGGAAGGGCACGACATTTTACACACACAAAAAAGCTGCAATAATGGAAAATGTAATTTTCTAAAATCCCTTTAGTTAACCACTACTCTCCAAATTACCAGTCAATTTGTAGTGCTTAACTGTCATTTGAAAATAGCCAGCGAAAGGAAAAATCAGAAGCAAACTGCTATTTCCTTTAAATGACTTCAGTCCATTTATTTCCCAGAGGCTTCAGCCCCGAGGTCAGATTTCAACTCGGGAATAATCAGCAGGATACTGAAAGAACATTCACTGCAAGGTAAACGTGGCTGAGTGATTCAGACGAATGCAAAGTACAACTCAGCAGCTATGGTTATAGCAAGGAGCTCCGCATCAAAGGTGCAGATAGACAGAAGTTTACCAACGGCAGAGCTTACGGAAGGCTTATACTTCAATATTAACAGATAGTCATGTTTAAGTGTATTTCAACCCAAGAACAAAGATGTAATATATTGCACCTTACCAGACCTTAGATTTGGTGGCCGCATTAGGTTTCTAATTTTTTAGGCTTTTTTTCCTTCATTTCTACCTGGTGGTCCTACCAGTATCACTTCTTATCATAGGGTGATGGGGTCACTCAATGCATCTCTGGTGACAGTTATATTTTTGCACACGCATCACTTTAAGGCCATTCAAGTGAAATCCGATGCATGGTAAGCGGTGCCACCACATAGAACAGGCAACGGACAGCCAGCATTTTGGAAGATGTTGGAAGCAAAGTTTTATTTCACAGAATATACAAAGAAGGAGGACCCCTCTATCGTTCATCACATTTGCACCACCAAAAGCTTATTATCCTTGACATGCTGTGAAGTAAAACCTACCTTCCCAATCTTCCCGAGCGTTGGCTGTCCGTTACATGTCTGTTTGGTGACAATGTGGACTCCCTGCACTGCATCCATAAAGAAGCAGCGTAGTCACCCAAGAACAGATTAGGACTACAGAACATCTCTTCCCTTCATAAAAGCTAGTGGTGTTCTATAGTTCAGCCAACTGATAACAGCACTAACTGGTAGCATTGCAGCAGAGCCTCCTGTCTCCTGCCCCCAAAGTACCTCTTCTGCACCACAAGATATCCTCAGTCATCCTGGATAAATGACACCCATTGTCATTTAATATACAAGGCTGAGGACATACTGCGAGTGCAGGGCCACTTGCACAGGGGTTGAGGGAGTGTACTGTAGTTCACAGAAACTGGAGAAGACTGCTAACAGAGCACCACAGCCACCTGCCTCAAGTCCCCCACAGTACCTTTTCTACCTACAAGATGTCTTCAGTCTTCCTGGTTGAATGACACTCAGTATGATTTAACACAGAAGACTGACAGACTAAGTGCATTGAGTCAGTCTGCGACAATAGGGGCCCAGATCCCAGAGTTGGAATAAAATAAAAATTGGTGTTTTCTGTTCAGATAATAGAAATGCAAGGAAATGATGCTACTCATCAGTGACCTACTTGCTGCAGTTAATTATGATATCTTCAGGTACAATTCTCTTTTTCAACATGCCCTGCTTGGGGTGGTCACCTCGCCCTCGAAACAAGCCAGGCGGCTCAATCTTGAAGTTCCCAATTTTTTCTCTGTGATTATCCAGGATGCAGTAACCATATTCCTCCACGATCTTCTGATTCTCTTCTTTCAATTTCTATTGCAAGGACAGAGGGCGGTACAAACAAAGAGGTTTTACAATAGTCATCCTATAGAACCCTAAAGAATCCCAATACATGACAGGTTTTCAAACAATACAAAAAGGTGCTACAAATGCCCCTTTCTAAAACAAATACATTTAACATCTTGTATCCTTTAAAATATCTAGCAGAAAGAAAAACTAATTTGGTCTTGTCTTCTCTCCTTCGAAAGCTATGGATCATCAACAGTACCACCAGTTAACATTACCTGATAAAGTGATCTGCAGACACTGGGCTCTCTGCATATAGCATTAACACAAATGGAGCATCCCTAGCATCATTTTGGACATGCATGGTCCCCATGTATGCACAACAGAAAGGGATACCTCCTTAGAAACACCAGAAAATACTGTAGTATCTCTCCTCCTCAGCACATTTCCCCTTCTAATGCTTTGGTTTTATCAGCAAAACCCCTCCACCAGCAGTGCTGAATTTACTCTGCTGCCACCTGGTCAGGTTCGTCAATGCCCCCCCTCCACGCCAAATTCTCCCCCCAATGAAGAATGGCAACCAGATGGTGGAGGCGGCAGGGATGGTTTAATTTTTAATTCTATTCATTTCTATTTTTTTTACTTTATCACTTTTTTTTTTTATATTTATTTTTTTACTTTTTACATTTTTATTTATCTCATTATCTTTTCCTTTTTTTAATAATTACTTTTTATTTTATTATTTTTACTTCATCAATTTCCTAAATTTTTTAATTTTACTTATTTCTCGTCTTTTACTTTAAAAAAAAAAATTGTATTTCATTATTTTTTGCTTTATCGTTTTAATTTTTTTCACTTAACTTTATTGCTATCACACAGGAGCTAACAAACCCCTGTGAGATAGCATTTGAAGGTGAAAGGTTCTTTATTGAACCTGTCATTTCCAATACAGGCGTTTGAGCACAGCGCTGTGCTGGATCTCCTGTGACAGCGGAGATGGGAAGGCTGCGAGTGCATGCCCAGGCGTCATGTCCCAGGTGTCAGGCGATAGGAATTCTACACCTCTGCTGCCCCTCTACTCCCTGCTGCCCCAAGGCTGGGTCTCAGTGGCCTTGTGGGAAATCTGGCCCTTCTCACCAGATCAATATAGGCAAAGAGACTTTTCTGGCAAAAGAATCTACCCGCCAACATCTAGGAAGAAATGACTAGAAGCCAGCTTAGATGCAAGAGTAAAAACCAAGCCCTCTAGTGCTCCCACCAAGACTTTCCAAATTTCCCAAATTTCCCTTGGGCATCCCAGGAATCTCAAGGTCCTGGGTAAATCTTGAGTGCTGCCATGACCTCCTCCTGCCTCCGAGCCTCTATTGGTCCCTAAATGTGAAGGGTGATCTCAATGACCAGTGGGGGGGGTGTCATGAAAGGGCAGAAGAGCAATCTCAGTGCCCAATGGTGAGGAGTGAAAGGTAATAAGGGTGATCTCAGTGACCAATGGTGAGAAGTGAAAGGCAAGAATGGTGATCTCAGTGACCAACGGAGAGGAATGAAAAGGCAGCAAGTATGATCTTTTATTAAAATAATTAAAATAATTGTGTTGCGATGATAACGTTGCCCAACGGTGAGGATTGAACAGCAGGAGGGGCAATGTCATTGACCAATGGAGATAAGTGAAAGGCAAGAAGGGTGAGCTCTGACCAATGGACCAATGGAGAGGAGTAAAAGGCAGAAGGAAAGCAATATCTTTTTTTTTTTTTTGCGAAAATTGAAAAATTGCCCATTAGAGGCTTGTTTAGGAGCCATATACAGCCAGTTCTGCAGAAGCAGATTGTTCTCAATAAGCAGGCATAGCTTGTTCTCTAAAGTCAGGGGATAGTTTAAAAAAGAAAAAAAGTAATAAAATGATTTGTGTTTCATTCCACAAACAGGCAATCAGCCCCTTGTTGGGAAAGCACATAAGGTGCTGCTCGTTATTCAGACCACATAAGGATTCCAGTTCTAAAATAAGGCATCTTACCTTGAAGTCATCAGTCATTTTTGGGCTTTGTGGACTCAGGTGAACTTTGGTTTTACCAAAAGCTTAAACAGATAAAACTTCAGCGCTGCAAGTTATCAGCAGCACGTACTAAAGCCAATTACTTCATAGGGGTAAATGCAGAGTACAGATTATGACAATTCCGAGCTGTTCATACACAGCAGATCTGATCCATGAAGAATACCCATCACTTTTTTAAATTCAAACTATGACTTCAAGTATAATACTGTGTATTGCAGCTCATCAGACCCTTAGATGTGATGGCTTCACTAGTTTTCTTTTAAAGTGGCACTAAACTTGGGACTTAAATCTTAAAATTGCATTCAAATGCCTTAACCATTAACAAAAATGTAGCCTATTTGTGCATCACTCAGCTGTAGATCCTCCATTGAGGACGTAACAAGGGCAAGTCTTTGGCCAGAAAGTTTTGGTAGTGAATACCGTCTTCTTTTGCACCTCTTGGAAGGTAGAAGAGATCTGAAAACTGCTGAGGTGCCAGTACTCCGAATGCCATTTGTGTCGGCACCTCCTCTCTGGAGATCCTCCATGTTTAGCCCTTACAATCCGCACACTCAAAGCTCTGTACGTGGGCCCCCCTCCTCTCCTGACCACATTAGGAAATCATGGTGCAGTGCTGTGGACAGGCAGAGAAATTAAGTGGCAGGTGTTGCCGTTCTTCAGATTTTAGCCGGTTTGGCAAGTGCGGCGCTCTGGATCCGCGCAGTTCCCGTTTTATCTGTTCTTTTTGAGATTCAAGTCATTAATCATACACACTGAAAATTCACAAAATCCAGCCACTTTCACAGCTGCCCTCATTTATCTTCGGTAAGGGAAAATACAACTCTTAAAATTTCTTGCCTGTTTTGTCAGATGCTCAAAACATCAGAAATAGGAATTTAAAGAACCTTTCCAGTAGAATCCAAAATGGAAAGTGTTTTTTGGCTGGAGTGGGGTTCTCTAGTGTTCTGGGTTATCATTGGGACCAAAGGTAGAACAAAATTGGGGGTCCCACTGCTGATAGTAGGTCCAATATAGTATTTTAGACAATATTTATGTGTTATACTATAAATCATATAATTGTATTGCTTTTTAAACATAAAATACCCCATTGCATTCTATCAGCAGTGGCACCCCCTGTTTGTTCTACATTTGGTTGCACTTGGGACCCCCTAACCTGATAGGGGAGCCCTTAGTTTTGTGTGGGAGCAGGCCCTCCAAGAACATTTGACTTTTTAAAAGGAAGTGAACGATTGACAAATCTAGCACCTCTCTCAAAACATCTCCAGGGGTTATTAATGGGGTCCAAGTAACCGCTAGAGAGATCCCCCTTACCTCTAGCTTGGATTTTAAGACAAGCTACAGGGATCGATTTAACCATTTTTGGCTTGGGTTTCCTGTTGAAGCTGGAGCCAACCATCTCTTGGGGTGAGGTTCTGCGATATGATGACATATTTCTGTGGAGGATTCACTAGAGGGTGTAGGACACAAACTGTGCAACATCTGCCCTGTAATGGATAGCCTGCAGGAACATGTGGAGGACTCACTTAACTCATGGCAGAGGACAGAGGCAAAAGGATAGCCCAGCTACATCCACCTAAACTCGAAATTCAAGGCCTGTCCTCAATGGCATATTATGGAAAGCGCACAGTTTAAAAGATTGGTAAAACAGGAGAACTCTGGAAAATCTATTGTGGACAATGGTGCTAGTAGCAGAGTTGGTCTCTATAGTAGTGTCCTGCAATCCCATGTACTGCAGCCCTTAATATGGGAATGAAAGGGCCAGCACTAGAAGCCAATCAGAATCTGTAGTTTTGCATATGTGTTGAGGAGGAAAGAAAATGAGCAGAGGGTTTACTCGGTGTCCTAATTCTCCACTATCCAATTAGCAGTTAGATGGGTGGTGTGTCTAGTTATACTTCAACAGTGTTTAGCTGCTAGCCTGGAGCTCAAATTGAAAACAAACATTTTCATAAAATATATATTTTACCAGCTTTTCTTCTTTGCTACGGTTTTTCCTTTCCTCAGATTTCCCTTTGAAGTATGTATGCATTTCGGTAAAGTCGCACTTGGCCAAATCGGCAATCATGTTTTTCTCTTCAAGGGTCATCTCCTACAAAAGAGGCCAAAGCATATTCATCCTTATTCAGTAAACTCAAATGAAGATATCCCCAAACCAAGGCCACTATGGAGAAGAAACATACAGTGTTAAAATGTGACTAATGCCATTCCTCGTTTTATCCCATATAACAGCGGCTGTGCATAGAGGTTGTTGTCAGCTTTTTCATGTCACAGCTCTTTAGCTATCCCTAGACAGCAGCTGTGAAAACAAAATATGGACTACCTTCTTTCACTTTACCTTTCATCCCTCTTTTTCCCATTGGCTGTTTTTTTTTATTTTATCTTTTTGCTAACCTTACCAAAAAGGGAAACAAAAAAATTCCATTCATTCAGGAAAGGGGCAGTTGTGTTGCATCTAGGCAGACTGTACATGGACAGACTGCATACCAAACGTTTAATGGGCCTATACCCAGTTTTCACAGCTATCTAGTTATAAAAGCGTAAAACCGCTTCTATGCACAGGTACTGTTAAGGATAGGCTATAAAGAGCAATGGCATAGGCCACTTTACTTTAACCCAGACTTAAAATATATGGATGATTGACTAGCTCTATCTGATCAGTCTCTTAAACCCCTTTTTTTGTGGAGATCATGCCAATGCCTTGAAATCATCATGGTCCTGCTCAGAAGATCTCCGGGATAGGAAATCGTTTTGGGGCTCTTAGATTTAGTGTAGCAGAAGCATTAGGTTAAGGGCCAGTGTCAATAGGCTTTTGTTCCATTGCTCAACCAATACAAGTCTATGGGAATGCTGAAGCAGGTCAAACGCAGATCAACTGCACCTGCATTGAATTCTGAATGATCTCAGAAATTCTCAAACGGATATCAAAAAGTACACAGCATTTGCCCATTGGAGCCTAATGACACAGGCACCAAGTAATTTTAATTTAAGTTTAGTATGTATTAACAGATAAGCTAGCCCAGACTAAATATCTGCAATCTCAGGCCTAGCAGGCCGTAGGCCAACAATTGTGTGATCTCCTGGAAAAAGAAGAGTTGGGTCCATGTACCACCAAAAGATGCTTGGCCATTCTAGGTAGGCAGTAGCTGAATTTTTTGATTATTCCATTTTCAGGCCATTTGAAACCAGTCTGCAACATACACATCCAAGTCTAAGTCCCTTGCTAAAACAGGACCAACTCCCAAGGAGCAAGAACCAGAATGTATGTATACATTGACAAGTAGATATTGGCATAAGCATGTGTGGACCTGTGTCCATCTCTATTTTCCAAAAGATCTGGATGGTCTCAGCAAAAAACGATGGTTACTTTTGGGGAACAGTTTTGCAGCTCGGGCTGACCAAGGTCAAGCCGAGTTACAGACAACTTACCAATGCCAAGTTCTGTCTGGAGAAGGTGGGCTACACCAGGTCATGAAAAATATGAAAGTGATTTATTGGCCCTTTAAATAAATGTCACAAGTTGCAAATAAATTGAGACTATGAAAATGTGTAAGTATCGGGGCAACTGCTTTGGATATGTCACCCACTAATTCACAAATTACAATGTAGTGAGAAGCACTTGGCTCATAAATTGATTCTAATGGATATTGACAGAAGAAATTAGCAAAAAGATCAAGAACAAAAAAAAAAGAAATAATAAAAAAGAATGTCTGAGAAGGGAGAGCTGGAGGAAATCAGACCAATTAAAAATACCATAAACTGAGAGCAGTCTTTCTGAGTCAAAGGTCTTGTCCTCTATAAAAGCTTTAAGCGGCACACAGTTCCATTTATTTCAAATTATTCCTCATGGCGAGGAGAAAATGAGATCATAATTTGCAGCCAAGGCCCATTCTTGGGGCCAATTGATTCATAAATAGGAAGTGTGGAATAGGAGCTAATGTAGTGCTTTGTGCATGAAAAGTTTGACTTTTTTCGTTTTAAAGTGTCCGTCCACCCAAAAATGATATGTATAGGTGAAGTCTGGAGGGCACGGTCAGCCCTGGGCTTCTTCTAAGTCTTGGATGCTCCAACAGTGAGATCTCCCTACCAAATATTCCAAACCGTTCTGGTTGTCCCTGTGCACCTTTGTGTTCCAGCTCCTCCTGTGGTTTTCAACAAAATGTACATTCCAGGAGCATAACTAGAAATCACAGGGCCCCATACCAAAATTTTGTATGGGGGCCCTGTGATTTCTAGTTACGCCCACATGATAACCCAAACAGCCCAACTGAGAGTGACCCTGCAGAGCCTACCATAGAATCTCTATGGTGGGCTCTGCAGGGTCTCAGGTGGGCTTGTCAAGCCCTCTTACCCGTCAGCACCGATCCTCTGTCCTCCTCCACGGTCGATGGCAGGCCCCACCTCCTCCATCGATGGGCCCCGCACTCTCCTCCGAAGCTGTTGGTTGTCTCAACTTTTTTTTTTCTCTATAGGTTGAACTCGATTGACTTGTGTCTTTTTTAAACTTGACTATGTAACTATATGACTCAGCAGCGGCTGTGACGAGGAACGCGCCGCTGCACACATCACTGACAGGTTGTCAGTGATGTGAATAGCGGTGTGTTCCTCCTCACAGCCACCAGTAACAGCCAGCAGCCTCAGATGCCATAGCGACCCAGGTGGCCCGACGGCATCAGGGGGATGTCCTGGCCGGGCCCCCCTGTGCCCCATGGCTGCCGCCTAGGTCGCTATGGCCATTGTTACACCACTGGTACATTCTATAAAAAGCCAGCATCGGGAACAGAGTCCTTGAGAGACCATTTTAGGTGACCCATTAAAATATGCATAATATTACTGTGAGATTTGCAGCCCCGTAATGTTGATATTTGCTTAAAGTGACATTAAACCCTCAGATTTTTTAACATAGACCAATACTGTAATGTGTGCCTTACTGTAATCCATGGTTGTTTCCCTTCTCTTTGCTACTCTTCCTTTTAAATCCCCATGTCTTCTCATGCTGGGGGAGAACTTCCCTTTGCAGCTGAGTGCCTCTTCCTGTAGTGCTGGCTCAGGTTGCAAACCAACACACAGACACCATGTATCCATTCCAGAGACAAGGCAGTCTGCTGCAAAACAGAAGTTCTGCCCAGCATGAGAAGAGATACGGATTTAAAAGGAAGAGCAGCAAAGAGAAGGGAAACAACCATGGATTACAGTAAGGCACACATTACAGTATTGGTCTATGTTAAAAAATCTGAGGGTTTAATGTCACTTTAAGCTGAAAAGACACGGGACAGTCAGATATGAGCTCAGTGTACGAGCATAAACTGGTGTGTAGACATGCACACCCTTGTATCAGCCGAGCCATGTCTGGACACCCTCCACTTGTGACAGCAAAGCAAGACTGATCGACCGTGCCCCAGGATTTGTAGTCAAGGGGTATCTGCTACATAAGTTGCATATTCAGACTGTGCCTAGTCACTCCTGTTCTTGAAGCCTCATAATGGGATATCTGCAGTGTGAGATCGTTTAAGGTACTGCTGCCTCCGATCCAAGTCTGCAGAGATTTGGTTACTACTGGGCTGCTCATTGGTCTTGCGGGAGGGGAAGCTGTACCTGAGGACCTGCAGTGCAAGGATCTCCCTGCTTCTGAGTCATTCAGTCTGTGGATCTGTGCTTTCACCTTCTGTCCTGCTGCTTCCTGATGAAGCAATGCTGATCAGCAGAACTGATTGATCGTGCCCCAAGATTGGTTGTCAACGGGTATCTGCTTCAAAAGGTGGTATATTCAGACTGTGCCTTGTCACTTCTATTCTTTAAGCCTCATAATGGCATAGCTGCAGCGTGAGATCATTTAAAAGGTACTGCTGCCTCTGACGGATAGTCTCCGGACATTTGGAGTGAGATTTGGTCACTAGTGTTGCTCATTGTTCTCCTTACTGGAGGGGAAGCTGTACCCGAGGACCTGCAGTGCAAGGATCTCCCCGCTTCTACTTCATTCATTCTGTGGATCTGTGCTTTTAGCATCTCAGCTCTCCTCTTTACATTTCTCGTTAAGCCAGTCACTTTAAGATAATGAATGTCCATAGCCTGACCACAGGTTCACTTAACATGACCTTATCAAAATGTGAACCCCGATTGCAGAGGGCTGCCTGAAAATGTATAAGTTAGATGGTCCACACTTCTGGTCGCGAGCCAATCACAAAGGAAGAAATAACATGTTTGAGGCACAGATTTACTCCCCTTTATATATCCCTCAATAGCCACAAGGGATATAAATTCACTCTGTTTGCACCAAATGCCATTGCAAACCCATATATAATCTTGTAAAATAGCAGTGACATCATCATGATGTACATAGCCTGTGCAGAGAGCATAGCTGTGGGTGGAGCCTGCTGTGCCCTTCCTTCCCTTCAGACAGCTTGCAGAAAACTACAGGAGGGGGTGGAGACCAGACCAGTCGTCCTGCACAAGGAGAGCAGCAGCAGTGACTGGTCTTTATTACAGGAAGGGTGGAGACCAGACCTGTCACCCTGAACAAAGGAGAGAGTGCAGCAGTGAGTGGTCTTTATTACAGGAGGGGGTCGGAGGCCAGACCAGTCACCCTGCACAAGGAGAGATTGGCAGTGACTGGTCTTTATTACAGGGAGCTCCAAGTCTCACACTGGATTACTGCACAGATCGAGAATACACACAGCTCACAAAGATTCAAGAAAGAATACAAATATTTTGTATTTAAACAATAGTTGCTTATACCGGAGTTAAGTTTTACATTTTGATTGGGAAAGAGTTAAAAAAAAGCTCAGGTTTAAAATGCTTGTCGTGTGACCCCTTGCTTAGATTACCCCCTACTTCCTATTCTATTCTTCCAACTGGACAGGAAGTGAGGGCAAATTTCCCCCCAGTGACACCGACAGCAGTAAAACCTGACAACCATTCCCACTCCTCTCCACAGCAAAGTTTCCCAAAGAAACATTCACATTTGCCTTTAACTAGATTCCCTTCAAGTGAGAGAAGATTTACTCCGTCCATTACACGCGGCCTGCACAATCGCTCCTCAGTTGTCCTTCAGCGGTTCTGACCTTTATACGGGGTGACAAACATGAGAAATGATTTTGTTTGTATACATGCTGGGCGGCAAGCGGTTATTACTTGGGGATTAGGCAATGGCACGCAGCCCTGATGAAAGCTGCGGACATCTGAACCACATGGGGCCGGTCTGCAGAGCAGTCAGTTCACGGTAATGAGACCACCTAAACACCTTGGCTCCGTGCTGAACCGCTGCGACAAAAAGTTTCCCTTTTCATCAGACTTCGAATTTTAGGCGTGAATTCTGTAAATGCAGCAATTCCAGTAAACCGTGCGTCATAACTATGTCAAGATGGACAAATAGAAGTGCCAAATTTGGTATAAAATATCGAAGCACCCACCGTAATTATTGTGGCACTCACATAAATAAAAATAGCAAAGTAAATTTTAAAAAAAATTAAATAAAATAGAAAATTAAATAGAAAAATAAAAAAAATACAATAAAATTCAATAAAATAGAATAAAATAAATAGAAATATAAAAAAAAAGAAAAAAAAAAGGATGATTATAATAATTAAATACATGTTAATGAAGGTGGTACAGCTCACTATG
>NW_017306274.1:5204401-5222074 GCF_000935625.1 Nanorana parkeri
TACGTGGCACCTGAAATTCATAAGTAATTATTGATAAGAGATTGCTGATGGATGTTGATGTTATTGTTATTTTTATGTAATTTGGATGTTGATATTATATACAAAATATTAAATAAAAAATATATTCTTGAAAAGAAAATTAAATAGCCAAAATACATTGGCTATTTTTAAACCTTGGCACTCCAGCTGGGCCAAAACTACAAATCCCAACATGCATCTGCCTCTGGGAGTTATGTCTGTGGCTGTCAGAGCCTCATGGGACTTGTAGTTCCAAAACAGCTGGAGTGCCAAGGTTCGCCACCACTGTCCTAGACTAAGATGCCGGCTCAGAGATGAAACAGTCATGTCAATCCTGGTGCCTGTGCAGTTAGCTGCTTAGCAGACTCAGTCGACTGTTGGCTTTACACTTGAAGTGATTCAGGCTGTGGTAAAGTCATCCAATCACCTCCAAGGGCCATCAAGTTTGCGCCTCCCTGGTTTTTTTACATTGCCTACATGCCAGTCCCTGGCCTCCTGTGGGCCCGGGGCTGGCATGGCAGGTGTGCGCTGCAAGAGGTGAAGATGACCAGCAAACATTTTTGCTGAACTCACCACCATTGGATGAACTTGGAAGTGACAAGGTTCAGGGCCGTCATTCACTGGCTGCTGCAGCATCTGTGCTTGATCAGCTTCTTCAGAGTGCAATGGTGACATTAGGGGTCTAATACAAGTCTGCTTAAACAGAACCTGTCACGAATGATGTGCCATTACATAGGGGGCTTGTAAGCCGATTGGAATAACTGTAAAGTGAAAAAAAAAGTAACGCCCCCCCCAAAAAAAATCCCGCCCTACGTACACACACAAATATGTGCCAGGTGCACCTGCTTACTAAAATGATGATTGCACCACAGCCGTTGGCTATTGCCATGTATGCCAGAGCGAGAGCAATAATTCCAGGGCCAATATTCACAGATTAACACCTTTAAAGGATTTGAAAGTATTGCCTATGGACAATTTTGGGGTACTGTAGTTTTTTTTGCCATTTCATAGGTGCACAAAATTGTAAAGCTCGACATCCATTGTGCAACCTTCTCTTATGCTGTACTAAAAAAAAAAAAAATAGTATTATATGGTGCAAAACTAATTTAAATGCATTTTCTTTTACTGAAAATTTGGGCTTGATAAACAGTTGCACTTATATCATGTGACATAAAAAACTAACTGCCACCATTTTATGACACCCTGCAAAGCCGGCTCTGGCAGCAAAAGAGTTAAACCCTCAAAGCAGAATAACTGTAGCAGAGTTACACTTCTAAAGGTTTGTTCAGAACTTGTAAATTGGATAAATGAGCCAAAATCGATTTCCAGAGCTGAAAGAAAGACCCCTCCCCCCCCAACCCATGGATCGGCCAAAATGAGCAGAATATATTGTCTTGTGCCACTCATTTTCTGACTTTTGCAGGGGGAAGTCATACAGCTGTTGGGCAACAACAAATCTTTCACCGCCGTACGAAACATTCCGGCAAATAGGAGGAAAAAAAAATAAAAAAAATTTGTGTTTGACAACAGCTACATGCCACAGGTGAGCGTGTCCGATCATAGTGGACAAGGACGCAAATTGAAAGGCTCGTACGGCTGTACATGACCACAGAGTCATTTTCAGTAATTCACACCAGAGGTCATTAGTGACCAGCCAATCACAGAAGTGCAAGTACCAGGAGCCATGCCGTGCAGAGAATTATGAGGATCATAAACCCTTGCAAAGCTCCAGGCAGACAGCTCAACGTAAAATCAGAGCTGAAATACATAGACGTGAAGAGGTTTCGCCGCCAATATATTTGCATTGAGCTCAACCGGTCTTGGGGTACACAGGCCTCTGAAACTCCTCAGCTGTCACTTTCCTACTCATTCGGCAATACAGTAGCGTTGTAATCCCTATTCTTTGTCAATTGAGCAAGCAGGTGACAGGGAGCTGCAAACTGGAAGCAGAATCTGTGGTGTCACCCTGCTGGTTATACAGCAAATGGGGGGGGAAGGGGGTCAAGAGTGGCTGAACAGCTTTACTAATCATATCTATATATCTATATGGATTCCAACTTTAAAAGGATTATGCAATGATAATGTAAAACTACGGGCAAAAAACAAAACAAAAAACAAATTCCTGAAAAGCACCAAAGGATGCAAGTATACGTGGTGTGCACCAAAGCTTTTGCAAACCCAGATATAACCTGGTAATAGTAGCAGAGGCATCAATACTGTGCTGTAGACAGCTTGTGCAGAGAGCAGGGCTCTGGGAAGGGCCAAGTAGGCCCCACCCACTACAGGCTGCCTGTACAAAACTACAGGAGAGGCGGAGACAAGACCAGTCACCCAGCAGAAGGAGAGCAGCAGTAACTGGTTTCTCCTTTCCAGTGTGCCCAGCAATCACCCGCCAGTAACATCTGACATACTGAGGTAACAGTCCAAAACCTCCATTCTGTAGCAAGTGACCATGGACAGCTCTGACCCTGCAGGAGTCTAGATGAGAAGCATCCCTTACATTGTCAGTGGAGAAATATCCCCCTAACTTTCTAGTCAATGGGAGAAGGCCACCCTTACATAATGTTAAGTGAGGAAGAATGGTGGTCAGTGGGAAGAATGCCCCCTAGATTGGTGGTCAGTGGTAAAATGCCTCCTTACATTTCTAGTTAGAGAGGCGACCACCCTTGCATAATGTTCAGTGAGTGAGTGGATGAATGCCCCCTTACATTGGTGATTAGTGGAAAGAAACCACCTTCTCATTGGTGGTCAGTGGGAAATGGGTATTCTTGCATTGTAGTCTTGCGAGGAAGAATGCCTATCTACATTTGTGGTCAGTTGGAAGAATGAATGATGTCATGTTACTGGCTCTGCCAAGTGATGTTGACCCCCAGACTATGAAGGCACCATCACATGGGAAGTCAATTTATCACTGCTCAAGTAACTGCACCATCATATGAGAAGTCAATCTGCCACTGCAAAAAGAACCACATCATACAGGAGGTCAATCTGCCACTGCTTAAGAAACTGCATCATAATAGGGGAGGTCAATATGCCACTGCTCAAGGAACTGCATCATACGGGAGGTCAATCTGTTACTGCACAAGGAGCCACCTTCATCATACAGGAGGTCAATCTGCCACTGCTCAAGGAACTTCATCATCATTCCACAGGTGTAAATCTGATACTGCTAAGGAACTGCATCATCATACAGGAGGTCAGTCTGCCACTGCTCAAGGAAACGCATAGTACAGGTCAGTCTGCCACTGCTCAAGGAAACGCATCGTACAGGAGGTCAATCTGCCACTGCTCAAGGAACCACATTGTACAAGAGGTCAATCTGCCACTGCTTAGGAAACTGCACCATCATATAAAGGGTCAATCTGCCACTGCAAAAGGAACTGAATCATCATATCGGAGGTCAGTCTGCCACTGCTCAAGGAACTCCTAGCAACCTCTGGAGGGACCTCAAGATTCCCTAGTTATAAAGGGCTGCTCCAACATATCAACCTGAAAATTGAAAGCCCTTTAAGTCCAAAACTCTTACTAAAAAAACTTAAAACTTACACCAATTTTTTTTATTTTTTAAACACATGCATACCCGCACAGTATCAGATTTTAAAGTTTAAAATATAAACATAAGGAATGTGACTTCTCCCTCTTCAGATGGTAGAATAGAACTTCACAACATTGCATGGATAGAGTTAAATTTGCTGACCCATATCTATCTATAACTGAAATTTTTTCCATGGACTGAACCTGAAGACTTCTGGAGTATGATCTTTCCCAAAATAATCAACTACAAAACAGCATGGCTTCCCCCCTTTTGCAATCTTGTTTCACACAGTTATTACAAGTTGTCTTTTTTTCTTGCCCAATAGATTCCTTCTCGAGCCAATCTTCCTACAGACTTCAAAAGCTTTGCATTATACATGGCCTCTCTGCTCCGCTGATGGGGCTCTTAATTGGCAAGAGTTGCATCCTTTAAGATGTAAGGCGTGATGTAAAAAATATATGAGTACAGAAGTGGAGAGGCAAGGAGAGGAAACGCTGCACATGCATCTTTCATGAACGACTTTACAAAGCAGATGTCTGGCCAGAGGCGTGCTGTGAGATCTGTGCCCCGGCGCTGACAGAGGCATCAGCTACACTGCACAGGAAGAGACAGGGAGGCTGGTGAGGGTCAGAGGAGCAAGTCAGAGATCTTCCATGAGATCAAAGCACGTTGCCCTCGTCAGACAAAGAAATTAAAGATAAAAATATGATATAGCCATGATTCCCAGGCAATGTTTTAATTTCGCTAAATGATGGCTTTAAAGTTCAAGTGAACCGTTGATTTTTATGGTTAATAAAAATCAGACTGCCAGAAAGTATTTTGTGTGTTTCCGCTAGCACAGCATGCTCTATGGCAAGGGTAGGCAGTCTCTGCATTCCAGCTGTTGTGGAACTAAAGACCTCATGCAGGGCCAGATTTACTCTCCCTGCTGCCCCAAGGCCCAGGTTCCACAATGCGCCCCCCCCCTCCATGTAGAATGGCAACTGGATGGCAGGGTTAGTTAAATTTGTTTATGGTTTATTTTTATTTATTTTTTTGCTTTTTTTACATTTTTATTTATCTTACCTTTTACTTTTTATTAAAACTTTTTAATCATTTTTTAATTTATTTCCTATTTTTTACTTTTTCAAAAAATTAAATTTTTTTAATAAATTTTTTTCACTTAACTTTATCGCTATCACATAGGAGCTAACAAATCCCTGTGTGATAGCATTTGGAGGTGACAGGTTCTCTTTATTGACCCCGTCACCTCCAGAGTTCTAGTACAGCACTGTGCTAGAACTCCTGTGACAGCTGAGAGGGGAAGACTGCTAGCGAAAAGGAAAAAAATCAGGCAAAATACTTTACATTATGTCAGCCTGCCTTGATTGTAGCAGTAAAAAGCAAAGGTTCAGCTGGGCTAAGCTGAATTGCAGCTTATTTCTTGTTTTTAGACCATGAGAATGTCCAACCTATCATACTGTAGCTTTTTTGGAGGAGCAAGGGAGCTTGTTCACTTTCTGCTATGGCCATCAGACAGGTAGTGGGGCAATCCCCCTAAAGTGGGGAAATCCATGGGGGGTCTGCAGAACCTATTGGATTTCCCCTCTTCCTGTTTTGGTGACAACCCAAAATTTGTGATTCTATCACTTTCAGGGATAACAATCACTAGGACAAATAAAAGAGGGTGAATCTTCCTAACAGGGACACAGAATTTTTTTTTCTTTTTTTGAAGCCCGCAGTGGGTACACAAAAAACGAAATACCACAGTGAACAGTGAAAAAGGACATGTGAATACACACAAAGTGGAGTAGGGTGTGCCAACTGGTACATTTTGGGAAACGATAGGGCACTCTGACCCACTGGGATGCAAGGCTCCTGACAGAAGCAAGGGACTCGTGTCAACCTGGCTGAAACCAGGTGGACCATTTCTCCTCCTGGTCAGTTGAAGCAGACTACTGAGTACTGGGTTGGATGCTCTCCCGGAGAGAGACCCCTGGTTCAGGGGAGGAAAGAACCTGAAGGCCACACACCCTTCCCCTAGATTTCAGAGAAGGGGAGAAGACCCACACTATCTATCCCGTTGAGTGAAAAGTACACATAAAAAGTGAACAAAACAAATTAGGAAAAATAAATAAGTGCCGTGTGCTAGACAAAGGCTAGGCCTTGTGGCCCGGTATAAAAATACACCTGGTCTTAGCCAAAAGGCCTAGCCCAAGAGGTATAGTGCAGAAAAAGCTGACGGTCTGAGTGCCTTTCACACAGTGGGGTCCAAAACCTATAGTGCTACTCAGGCAACCCCAGGTCACGCTTGACATAATGGGCTCCCTGCCTCCCGAGCCCATGACCTGACTAGACTTGTAGACCCGTTCAAATCCTGACAAGGGTTCAAAACCTTCATCATTCCACAATGAGTTCCTAGGAAGGCAGTGTTGACCGGTGACATGACACCCAAATACCGTCTCTTCAGAGCACCGTTTGACAATACCTTTCTCCAGTCTAGGAAGAAATTATTCCGGAAGACATCCCTGGTGGTATATTCATGGTCCAGCATGTGTGCAAAGAAGCCAGCCGCCTCCTCAGCCTGGGGGCTGAGCCGGAAAGGCTTACCTGTAATGGGTTAATTTGAAAAAGAAACCTTAAATTTGGCATACAAGCATCAATATACATTTGTGTAACACAAATCTAATCCAGTTAAACAAAATTACCAGTATTAATGTTCTTGGCCAAGATTCACAAATTTTCAATTCTATGCAAACTTTCAGGTGAAAAGATTAATAAAATCGACCCCTTTTAGTGTTTTGTATTTTTCCCTTTTCAGATGGGTTTATTTGTGTACCGTTACTTTTTTTGCTTTCCTTTTGTGAAAAAAAATTTAAAAATGATGCGTCTAATGAGGCGCTGTTTTTTTGGCACAAGAGCAGATCCAGAATATGTAAAAAGTAGGGATGCACCGATACTTTTCAGATACCAGCGCCGATACTTGGCATTTTCATAAGAACTACCAGGGTGGCAGCTGTTGCAGCTAGGACCTGGCTCTGGCGCTCCACCACTGTCCTGAAGTCATTAGTCTGTATTGTTTTAGAAAAACTGTCGCATGACAATAAACAAAAATGTATTAGTACTCGTACTTGTAAGTACTTGGACAAGTATCAGTACTTGTACTCGCAAAACTGGTATCGGTGCATCCCTGTATTTATATTTATAAATACAAAATCATACATTAAAACGTAGATGTACAAATCCCAGGAGCGCTGTGTGCTCCTTACACATGACAGCTGCCTCCTAACTTTTGAAATTTTCTCTAGTCTAGTCTTGGAGCTGGAAAAGTATCTGTACCGAATACGGTACTTGATATCGGTTCAACCCTAGTAAAAAGCTCTTTAACCCTCAGGAGCCATTTAAAGGCTATAACATACTAAAAATCACATTCATTTTGCCTTCCCCATTGACTCCAATGCATTTTATCAACATATTTGGGAAATAAAAACTCTCATCCCTAGCGGCTTGTTGCAGCTGAGGTTGTCTGTGTACTCCGTTCATATTGTGTTGTATTTCATAAACTTCCCTTCCTCCCGAAAAATATTTAAAAAAAAAGGAAATTTGCTTTATTAAGTTCCCCCAATTTTCCCTAAGTCTATATGGTCCAAATGAAAAGAATTACACTTGCCTTCGACTTTAAACTGCACACGCTAGCCATTTGTGTAAAAGGACACCGCTCATTTTCGCAGCTAAATTCTGGGCTGCGTTTCCAAAAATCATGTCAACTAGTTATTTCTCTCCCGGCAACACCAGGGTGGCTTGGAAATGGGTTTTCTCTAACCTCAAACGCCGCAATGCCAAATGCAATGCATAAATCAGCATTTTAAATGATGGAGTGGCTGCGTTCCTCCCTTAAGACGTCAATTTGTATTAATCTGTTTAATGAGGCTCTAAATTGAGCTGATCACTGGCTAGTAATTACGCAGAAGGGAAAACAACAAATCAAGATTTCTTTTTTCCCCCTTTGCTAAATTACAGCCTCTTGACTTTTTACATCGGGGTGCTAAAAATAAACAAAAAGCAAACCCCCAAAAACTTGCAATTTGAATTCAACAATGATCCATCATCTGATGTGTTATAGGTGGAGTTAAGGTACATGTACACAGGGCCGGATTTCCCACAAGGCCAACAGAGGCCCGACCTTGGGGCAGCAGGGAGTAGAGGGGCAGCAGGGGTGTGGAATTCCTATCTCCCGACGCCACGGACATGCAGTTCCGGGCGGATAGTTATCTACATTTAGCCCTGCTTTGGGCAAGCAGGGCTAAATGTACAGCAAGGAAGCCGCTACTTGTTTTGTACAAGTGATCTTGGCGATGTCGCCGAAATCACTTGTATGCAGCCTGCATACAGGGGGGAGCATTAAGGAATCTGGAATTGGGGCAGCAGAGAGTAAATACGGCCCTGCGTGTACACCTGGCCTAAAAACTGGAGGTTGAACTTGAACTGGAGGTGTGTGTGCTGTTACTCACTTTTATTCTGTCAGATTACAAATGCTAGCCCAGTGTCACGCTGTTAAAGTTCTGCAATGAAGGATGACCTGTCTGCGGCCTGTGCTCAGGGCTCATAATATTGGCTGCTGGAGATGGGTGAAATTCTTTCCTGTCATCCTGCGGTTGTCATTGTTCTATTGCAGTGAATGTCTACCATGATCAATACCTAGGCAGAAGATAGGTGGGCCTAACAGTCTGATACTCATTCCAACACATCTGCTCTAAATGGTAACATACAAGTAAATAAATTATCTGCGAGGTACGGTTGCACGGGTATATCACCTCAAAGTAGAAATTATGCTTATACTGTCCATTGGTACCTGGTTATTCAACACATCCAAAACAAGTTCCCTTCTATAATGCTCTTCCTCCCCAAAAATGTTGGCTTGTCTTGTGGTTTATGCCATTACACTTTGATGCTTGCGAACACCAGCTGTCAGATCGAACAAATAAGGTGTCCTGCTCTGGACATTGTCTAGCTTGTTTCATGCCTGAGATCGGAGACAGATCTGCAGAAAGTGCTGCCAATGTTTTTGAGCATTAAAAGTGTGGCAGGCATGTCTTACCATCATAGTAAAACTTCACATCCAGTGGTAGTGGTTCATAGGGTGGAGCAAAAACTGGGCCCTTGTGCTCCAGAAATTTCCATTTGACCCCATCTTCGTGTTTCTCCTCTTCCCACCTGCAACAAATATTGAGCAGATGATAATGACATTTAGATCAGTCAGGGTACATTTCCAACCAACTATGTGCACTTTTAGAAGTGTTGCCACTGTCCCTGGATGGAGCAAATACACGCAGGCAAGTTTGGGTCACGTAGAATTAGAGAATTAAACTGACTTACAATGTCCAAAACTGAGTTTTAATGTACCGAGGGATATATGTAGGCTGCCGTTCCACTTCTCTCTGAAAACGCTAATTGCCTGTCGCCGACCATGAACAAGCTTTCAGGTTTGAAATAGGAGTCAACGTGTTGAAACCATTGGATTAGCATGACAGCTAGGCAACTAGCATTTTTATGGGAAGTTGGCAGAACCTCCTTATTTTCTCATCAGTCTTCCTTTAAAACCATGAGAGCTGTGGGATACACAAGAGTTCCCTTTCACTAACATGATGTGAATGTGCAACTATGTAAAGTGCTGCGTAAATTGTCGGCACTCTATAAAACACCTGTAATAAATAAACAAATAAAATGCTCATCTATGGGTATTTTACCTTCATACCCAACAGGATTCGCCCACCACAGACTGCCTGCAGAAAACGATAGGAGGGGGCAGATACAAGACCACTCACCCTGCACATGGCAAGAGCAGCGAGTGGTCTTTATTGCAGGAAGCTCCAAGTGTTACACTGGATTACAGCAGAGATCGGAAACATTCACAAAGCTCACATGGCTCTTGTATTTAGACAGTGTTTGCTTATCCTGGAGTTCAGTTTTAAGCATGCCAAAAAAGCCCTACAGTTACTAAATTTTACAAAGCCAACACTTTATCCCATGCCAAGTACAATAAATCCTGGAGTGCAGCTTTAATTGACTTTCCCTCCTTCCAGGTTGAGTCAAGGCTAATGACTTCCACTAGAAGCAGCCTTTGTACTCATGAGCACAAGCCTAGTTCGATACACAAAAGGGTTTGTGTCCATATAACAAGGTTTTAGCTGGGCATTTCCTTTTTCAAAATATCTCTCTCGCATATGTAAAAATAAAAACACAACAGGAGTTACAATTTTATTTTATGATTATACCTACACTATAAGGCTAAAAGCATGTGGACACTGTTCCAAATATGTTCTGGCGTTTCCAGTGAAGGATGCAGTTAATGCTACAAAATACAGACATTTTGGGAAGCTGTACGCTTTTAACCTTGTGGTAACAGTTGGGAGAAGGCCCTTTTCTGTTGCAGCATGATGGTGCCCCTGTGTACAAAGCTAGTTCTATAAAGACATGGTTTGAGGAGTCTGGGTGGCGGAACTCAATTGGCCTGCATAGAACCCTGACCTAAACCTTACTGAAAACGTTTGGGATACATTGGAATGCTATTTGTGAGCCAGATCTTGTCCAACATCAGTACCTGAGCTCATGAATGCTCTTTTCGCCGAAAGAATACAAATTCCCACAGACCCTTCAAAATCTTGTGGAAAGCCTTCCCAGAAGAGTGGAGGGCTGTTGTATATGCAAAAAAGGGGGTCAACTCCATACTAATGCTTGTTGCAACAACAATCCCATATAGATGCAATGGTCACGTGTCCTATAACATTTGCTGATATAGTGTACAGTTTGTTAAAATATAATCGCACTCATTGAAACGATATTGAAAAGATAACAAAGTCACCAGTTTTTCCCTAATGAAGTCAATTCAATTTACAAACATGCATTAGCAACACATAAAAATAGATTTTTGAAGTGGAAGAATTTTTAATTGTTTTTCACAAAAAAAATGTATTTATGCTACAGAAGACTTATAATGTACAATGCTATAACAAAAATCTCTAATCAACACGGGGGTAATTGGATTTTGTAAACAAGTGCAATCAAGCTGGGAGGAACAATCGTTACTGTTATGCTTTTGTTAACAATCAGCCACTCTTCAGTTAAAGAAGTTCTCAGAAAAAAACAAACTCTTCATACAGTGACTGTAGAACTCACCCCATAATATGCACGTAAATAGGCCATCGTAAGGCAATGTGCTGTTTCCAAATGGCCAGTGGAGTTCCATGGCAGAACCTTGGAGGTACCTGCACATGAGTCCACTCTCCTTGCCGCAGAAGTCCCTTGCTGCTCACTGTGGTTCCATCCACCAGCTCCCACATTGATAAAAGACACAGAGGTGACGTAGGGGCTGATGTATAGAACCACAGAGCATAAAGGTTGACCAGGCATCCAATAAACTCAGAAGGGTCTGATGCAGAAGTTTCTTCAGCCATGTAGCCCTTCAAGAGGGAAGATCAGTGATGGGACAGGTAAGAACATCTCTACAGTCACCTCTCCCCAATCTAGTGTTCATAGAGTTGGTACTCTTACAGTACTGCTGCTTTTACAGCTCATTTACAGCCACATCTTATGAGCTGCAGGCCATTGTAAGACATTTGATTAAATATCAGGCAAAAGCAGCAGAGGCAAGCCTTCTTGACCTTTTGAACAGGTTTGAAACAGGTCCCATTTGCGACTATGATGCCCTAGTGGGCCCCAGAAATGCTTACCCGCACCTTACCCTTACCACCTCTCTTCACTGCCTTGACACAAGTACCCAGCCAAGCTGAATGTTCATGCCTATGGCAGTTTCAGCTGCCTACATGGCTGACCACCCTCCAATAACTATGGACACCCATAAATTCTCAGCTTTCTCCAAACCACCACCATATGCACTCAAAAAGGAACCTAAACCTTTCTATATCACTCTCCTGCAGGACCTGTTCCGCAAATGATCAGTCTTTGTACTCATGAGAAAATCTATTTAAAGTTGAAACATCCTCCTCAATCTGTATGATGTCCACCTGATTTCATCTTGTCAGATTTGATATTGGATCTGGAGAAAAGTCTTTTATCTCTCGCTCAGCCACGCTATAAAACAGCCGAAAAGATAATACCTTTGCTTTGTATCCCAGAAACAATGGACAGATGCTTCAAAGGAATGAGTCAAATTGTGCAGCTTCTGTCATGAGAATAAATTGCTCTTTGTCGGGAAGATTTATTAACCCTTTCTGGCTTCAGGAGTCATTGGATACTGAGGGTTGCCTCATTATATTTCACCTTGGAGGATTTCCAAGAAAAAAAACACATTTTATCTGGGGCCCCTTATTGTAAATTGAAAGGGGTCCCCACTTCCCACCATACAGAGCAGATAATAGCATGTGTGTAATGAGTAGAAGATAGTGAAAACCAGGAGTGAAAACCAGTAGTTGAAGAATCCTTTTTTGTACAACAGATGTGTATAACACAAAACTAGAAAAAGGGTCTAAGAACAGATATTAAACTTAAAAATAAAACCATAAAAAGACAATTGGGCACTTCCAACTTGTGGCATCAGTTTGGTGAATTCCCTTTTCTGTTCCACCATGACTTCCACTGTGCACAAAGCCAGCTCCATAACGACATTAAGTGGCCTGCACAGACCCCTGACAGCAACCCTACTAAACGCCTTTGGGATGAACTGAAACACTGGCGTGCAAGCCAGGTGCTTTTGTTCAACATCAGTACCTGACTTTATAAATACTCCTGTACAGAATAATCACAGATGATTCCTACAGAAACCCAAATATCTTAAAAAGCTTAGCAGTATTTTGTACCTGACAATGACATTCATCCACCCATTATGGCAGTACATTATATCCACTCTTATTGGTGAGCAAAGCTCTGGGAACCCGTCTTGCTTACCTACCTGTAATGCTGGAGAGGATACCAACTGCAAGCGTTCCCTGGCATAAAGAAAGGTGATGTACGCAACAGTACCAGCAGGTTTCTTAAAACCAAATTGCATTCAAACCTGCTTTATGAGGCTTCTGTCTGCAGACAGAAATTGCCCAGCACAGACTTCCGGAAGCAGACCAACGTATCTCATATGCAAGGAGTTTTCCAGACCCCTTAATGTTTAAACATAAAAAGATGGAATGGAAGCGGTCATCGTTTAATTTTTCTAAGTTTCTTGGGCTGCATGTTTGTTCCAGGGCAGTGATTCACACAGGAGTGAAATCTCAGGTTGACAGCGCCAGAGGCAGTACCTTTAAAAACCAGTGAACAATCTAGGCCAGAAAGGCTGATTTGGGAAAATTCTCCAATTCAGCTCACTTTCCAGTTCATCTATGTCCTAGATTGTTCACTTCTCCTGCCTTCTCCAAACTCTGCAAGTCAGCAGTGCTAGCTTCCAAATTTCTATCCCGACATGTTCACTTTAAAGGTTGTTTTTCCCAGTAGAATTTAGGACCCGATTCTTACCACCTCCAGCGAGCAGCCTCTTCCTCCTCTTTCTTCTTTACTTTAAGAGCAATGGCCACATCCCTCTCTTCTTTCGTTTTCTTCTTTGGTTTATCCACTTCCTCTTTTGGTTCCTTCTTTATTTTCTTTTTCTGGAAAAGAAAAGTTATTCTAATACTTACAGGTTCACTTTAACGCTTCCTCACTGTGATAACTATTTTTTCTGCCTGTTCTATTCACTCTTTCCATTGCTAGCCAACAGTTTCCCAACATTGTTCCCAACTGTTCACCCTATTTCATGCTTTCCCTATGAAAATCTGCTCATTTGATAATGCCATCAATGTTGCAGAATTTCATTTGAGATGTCGTTTAACTTTAACATTTGATTCTTCCTAATTATAATTTGAATTTTAAAACTTGGTTGATTCTAGTTAGAACTCCCACACCAGAATGCTTGGTAGATGCGATTGTGTGGTAAAGCGTGTTAATTGCATGGGACTGTTCGAATAACGCACTCTACTGGTGTGAATGGGACCTTAAAAACACCGACAGACACATACAACCACTGACACAATCCCACACACTCCCAAAAAAATGAAATTTTTGTTCTTTAAGATTCCCCCATCTCCCTACCTTACGAGAACTGGAGTGGATCTTCAGCCTGGGGTCCAGTGTGGGCTGCTGTTTTGTGACGGAGCTCTATCCATACGTGCATTGCTTACAGCTCCCTTGCTTGCCCTGTAGAGGTGGCGGGAGCCAGAATGTGACGTCACTCTGGTCCAGGTACCTCTACAGGACACATGAGGGAGCTGTAAGCAATGCACGCATGGATGGAGCTCTCTCACAGCCATAGCCCCAGCCAACCCCACCTCAAGCAGACACTGAACTGACAATGTTGCGCTAGGGGGAGACTGAGCAGCCTCTCACCTAGAAAAGTTTAAGGCATGCAGTGACCCACTTAACAAGGGATCACGACCCACTTTTGGGTCACAACCCGCCAGTTGAGAACCAAGGCTCTATACATTTTTCTAACGTCCCTCTGTCGATCCTTTCCTTAAAATTACCATTCACACACACAAAGAAAAAAACTCTACAACGTGGCCATATTGCCTCTTACCCTGACATCCCTCTGAGACAGTACTCTCTTTTCTATATGTCTCTTGTATCCATTTCTGTACTGTGGACACCATTTAAGTGTTCATTTTTCAATGTGCCTATGAAATAATCGTCAGCAAGGTAATTTCTAGGGTTGCACAGATACCAAGTACAGTACTCGGTACAAGTATGAGTACATGTACAGATACTTTTGAGCTTCAAGGCTAGACTAGAGAAAAATTCAAAAATTAGGAGGCAGCTGTCATTTGTAAGGAGCACACGGTGCTCCTGGGATTTGTACATCTCTGTTTTAATGTATGATTTTGTTTTTATAAATATATATAAAGGGATGCACCGATACCAGTTTTGCGAGTACGAGTACTGATACATTTTTGGTTTATTGTCATGTGACTAATGATTTGAGGACAGTGGTGGAGTGCCAGAGCCAGGTCCCAGCTGCAACCCTGGCAGTATCTGCACTGGTACTCGAAAAGTATCTGTGCATCCCTAGTAATTTCCTAAAATAAAAATAGGATTCAATAACAATTTATAACTATTTGCTATTCTTCTTACAAAAAGGGGAATATATTTTATACTATAAACACTTCACATTACAAAATGGAAGACTACATTTGTTGATTTACTATTTTGTATTGCTTAAAACTGCAAGCGGTTAAAGGAAACCCTGACCAGTTATCTAGAAATGCAGCCAGGGAAATGCAATGCCGAGCCTCTACAAAACTGATAAATCTAAATGGTTCATCAATCTGGTCACCCAAAGTCCCCGCGCATGAATTGTTCATAGAGGTGGGATGGGAAAACTCAGCGGTCTCCTTATCTGATATAAGTGGAAAATTGAAGGTGACGGTAGGAACGAGGGATCTCAGCTACTGTGTGGCCTCTAGAGAGGGAGTAGCATCAATCTCTATTCACAGAGTGGAGAGACTTAGGCAAGTGTAAGGGAGACTGACAGCCCCATATTGCAAGAGGCGCAGAAGCCTTGAGAAAACAAAAATCAATTAGAGAGGAACGCAAGGCAAAGCCATCCTTTAGTTCACTTATTTAGCCCTAACAAAAAAAAAAGATATTTAAAATTCAGTTTATGTAGAGCTAGAACACATGACTGGCACTCATGGCTTAGTAGCAAGATCAAGGTCATTGTAAGCAAGGAAAATGGCTTTTGGGGAGAGTAGGGCTTGATAGAGGGGATACAAGACTAGGATGAGTTAAAGTAACACTAAACTCAGGAATTAAAACCTTAAAAATGCTTTAAAGTACCTCAACTATTAACAAAAATTGTATCTTTGTGCATCACTCAACTGTAGAGCCTTAAATCATCTCTAAAATCGTTTTGACACGCTCTATCCTTCTGGAGGGTTGGCTACTTATGGCCCCTGTGTGTTGTAAAGTAGATACCACCCCTAGCTCATTCCAGTGATGGACTACAATCTCAATACAAATTAGTAAACTAAATATGAGATTGTAGTCCATCATATGAATGAGCTTGGAGCGGTGGCTACTTTATAACACACACAGGAACCAACAATAGTAGCATGTGGTGCATGTACCTAGTGGAAGCATGCATATGGGAAAAGCCTCATCATGCAGGAAGGAAGGGGACAGATGGGTAAGGCGGATAGTAGAGGTAGAGGCAAAATGCTGGATCCAATTGGGCAGTGGGTGAAAAGTCACCTGGCTTGAGCTATCTCTATATAAAACACTTACACGTGGATGAGTAAGGAAGATGAACAGTGGTTGAACCTTGGAGCAGCCAATTCACAGAGTTCTGCAGAGCTGGAAAGTTTCACACCCACCCATTTACCAATTACATTTGTCCAGGTTAGTGGTCATGGCAGCCAGGTGGAGTTCTTTGGATTTAAAAAAAACTGCAATGAGCAGGCAGTAATAAAACCAGACTGATCATGTGCATCCAGAATTATTATTCACTTTTACAAAGCCAGCATGTTTCCAATACAGAGGCTCCATCATCAGAGTTTAAAGATCTTAAAGTGTGGTCTAATAGACAAGGATTACATTCTCCTGGGGAGTAGATTTTGGTAATTTCACAAAGCCTGCTCTAGCTGCTGGTTTGGCAGCAACACCTGGGTTTTGGTTGGAGTTGGTCTTTAAAGGAAACCTGTTCTTTGCTCATTCATAATTTCCCCATTACCACTAATCACCTTTAACCTAAGGTCACCACTAGGAGCTAAAGAAAAATTACTTGGCATTTCTGGGTATGAAGGAGCATGTGACTTACTATACAGGACAGCAATGGGCCAGTCAGCGCTGTCCTACAATAAGTTCATAGCCCTATGTAAGCTACAACCCTGGAGACATGTAGATTCAACTGGCCATACACTATACCATATCCTTAAGATGTATCAACACTATGAAGGATACACCTAAATAGTCCATTCAGTGTATAAAATACACCAGTCCCTTGCTCTCACATAGTTGATGGTAGATCTAAAGGCCATTATAAACATTGTGGTCAGCTTTACCCAGGCTTTTCTTTAAAACCCAGTGATTGGAAAAAAAAAAAAAAAGGAGTAGTGGGGGAGTGAAGCTAGGGAAATTATATAAATTCATGAAATTTATGAATCTAAGTGAACCTGTTGATTTGCTCTGATAGGCCAAAGCACTGACTCGGCAAGTGTGAACATGCAGTGGTTGGCTTTGGGAGGGCTTCCTTGCTGGTGTGGAAATTTTCTCTGATCTTTCACGGGTGGCAGAATACTCTGGGTGTCGGAGTTGTGGGACCAGATTGCCGAGGTGCAGTGAATGGAGAAGTACAGCGTGGCTTGTTGGAGAAGTAGTGTCCCTGCTACAGAGGAGCACAGAATATACAGCAAGGCTACAGCATCCTTTCCCAACTAATGTGCCACGATACCTGTAGGTTAATCAAGGGTGCCATCAAATTTTTGCACAGCAATATGCATTTCTATGGGGCATGCAAGGCATCCCACCAGCACTATCAGGGGTGGGCGGCAATTAGGGCCACCCCCAACATTCAGAAGAGTATGGAAGTCCCTTCTCTGTCCGGGCCGGCTCTGCCTCCCACCCTCATGTAACTGCAGCTGCGTGGTGAAGTTTGTAAAGTAGGGTTCTGATATTAAGGGGGGACTGAGGACTCTGATGTAAAAGGTCAATCCCATGTCTATTTTTTGGCATGTGGTCACCCCTTAAAATCCATTCCAGACCCCCATCTAGGACATGGGTCTGGTATGGATTTTGGGGGGAACCCCAAGTCATTTATTTCCATTTTGGACTAGGGTGCCTTGAGATTTTGCATACCTTCATAGGTTGAGAAATGATGGGCTAGAGCATGTGACCTTGACTGGAGTTGGGCTTTAAGTAGACTAGTCACCCCTGTGCATGCATTACGTTAAAATATCTGCCAGGTACAAAAATCAGCCAGTACAACTATATGTGCAGCTACATAAATAGTAATAAACTCTTTTCATCTTTTATGCTGTATTTTCCATCCTTTCTTCATGTTTTACTGTTCATTAATGCAGAGCTGTATCTTAAATTACTTTAAAAGGCTGCCAGGTAGAAGCTTTTTTTTTTTTAACTAAAAAACTATTACCAGAAAAACAGCAAAT
>NW_017306274.1:5222234-5235598 GCF_000935625.1 Nanorana parkeri
AAACAAGCAGATCCCCCCCCTCCCCCCCTTTCCATTAAGTTGCATAAACAGTTTGTCGGCTTTTATTATTCTCAATATTTTTGTCTTTGTACATTCACTGCGAGGAGCGGCGAGGCATGTCTTTATTCATCCCCCTTACGTCTCAGATCTGCACTCGGAGACCATTAAAGTCCACTTTCTGACCTCTAGGAGAACACGAAACGCAACGTTTGTTTAACAGGTGAAAAACAATTTTGCATGAACGGAACGCGGCGCCAGGACACATTGCAGCGAATGTGAAGAGAAAGGCAATTATGGCGAGGTGAAAAAAACCTTTCAAAACTCATTATGTGCAACCTCTGGGCTTTCGGCGTTAAGAGGATTCAATTTACACTCTACAGGCCGATCGCAAGAATTTAACGCCTCTGTGAAGGCGGGCCCGCTTGCCATTACATGCAAAAGGTGCATGGCTGACAGCTGTGCAAGTAAATATCTTGTTTCTCATCCCACTTATGTACAGTTTATAAATTGGCAATGCACTTCTCAAAAACCCATAGACTTTTTTTTCCCCTTGCCCTCGCTGTTTTCTTTGTTCCACATGGCTGTGCCAAGCAATTGTATCCGAGTCGCTGCAGTTTCCTCTATTGTTCGGTTTCATTAAGCTGCAGCAGTTCACAATCTTCTATTCTGTACACAATGGGTTTTTATGCGCTATTTAACTGAGCAATTTCACCCGATACATTGGAATGTTTACCGGTCCACAACTCAACAATTACCGCATTACTTAAAAGCGTTCCTTTGTTTTCTAGCAAGAAACTGGGGGGGAGGAAAACTAAAAAAAAACAGATGTGGAACTATCCTTTTACGGAAGAAAAAGAAAAAAAAGGAAAAGGGGGAAATTCACCTCTTCCCAGGAGTTTTTTCATGGACATGTATATCCAGTATTAAAAGGATAGAATTATGGGACTTTGCAGAATGTATATGCAAAAAAAAAAAAAAAAAGCTTGAACCCACTTGTGCTTTTTTGGCGCTATTTCTTTTATGCTAGCCAGTGGCGTATCCAGGGTATGGCACATCCTGTGGGTACCACTTAAAGTGTGAGTGTAGGGGGGCGCCGCTCCATGTGTCAGTGAAAGTTCACTGACCCACAGAGACAGCTGACTTTCTCCCCAACCCGCTCCCATACACAGGTATGCTGGCCAGAGCATCTCAGGTTGCCAAGAGCTGGGTGGAGAGATGTGTAAGGGCCATACACATCTCCCCACCATGGTCTTAGCAACCAGAACGGGCTGGACGATCTTGTTGGCAGGTGTATGCAGATGGGAAGCACCCCACTCTCGGCACATCTCCCCGCCTGGCTCTTAGCAACCAGGGATGCCCTGGCTGGTGTCCTGCCCGGCTCCTGGCAACCAGTGATGTCACTAGTTGCCAGGAGGTGTGCAGAATGTCCAGCAGAGCATCCCAGGTTGCCAAGAGCCAGGCAGGCTCCAACTCCAAAGGGGCGGTTTAATTTAATGGCAGGTATATGCCCCTTACCCTCTTTGCTCTAAAGTGGACCAATCACATTGCCATGAATAGAAATACAGGTTTGCTGTATTCTCCTTTATATAAAAAAAAAAAGCAGTTCATACGGGTTGTCTGAATAGAGTTATAAGCATTTCAAACCTTTTCATTCTGCTTCTTGCTCTGCGTCTCCTTCCCCGGCTCCTCTTTATCATCCTCGATCTTTATTTTCTTCTTCTTCGACCTGCAATGCAAAATTTAATATGTGATATTTCTCTGCCAGTAATTCGCAATATTTCCTCATGTTCGATAACACCTTAACGCGGCGCTCGGAATGGATTAAACCCGTAATATTGTTAAATTAAGAAGATGAATGTATTGGATGATTTGCAATCAAGCTTGTGTTGTTCGGGCTGCGCTCTACAACTTCCCGGTGTTCGACAATAGAATCTCTCTGAAAAACAGAACTTCCAAGTTAAATTAGAATTGATTTGCTGTATATTGTACAGTGACAGTTGTTTCCTTTCTTTTTCAATTTGACATTATTACATTTTGCCATTAGGCTAGTGGCCCTGTCTGTGTGGTTGTTATGTTTGTGTTTTTGCAATCAATCACAGCAAAAGTCTACTTTGTCAGTGCCAATTCTTTATCCTATTCCTAACCATTAAAAAGGTACAATCTAGTCTACTATAAAAGTATTACAGTATTCGAACTTGCTTCAAAAGGCAGAACAAAAGTATGGACTGGGTATACTTCATTTTGAAGGTACAAACTCCAGGGCTGCCTTTCTCATTTTTTCACTACCTTGAAAGTCCTTGACCTGAAACAAGAATGCACCCAGTAAAGGTAGAACCTTTGACTCCGTGATCCCGACTTGTCAAGTTGTAAAAGCACTCAAGCATATCTTCAAACTTTCCAAGATGGGAAACACCGTCCAGCACAATTGTCATTAGGGAAAGTCACTATGTCGCCCTAAGCAAAGGACCCTGCCTGGCCCCAAAACTTGGGCTCTGAAGCATCAATAAAAGTGCTTATGCTTCTTGCACATTACAAGTGAGTGCTGACGACTATCATTGATTGGACTGTGGCACGGCGCCATCCGTGTCGTCACTTTGAGCACTACAGCTATTTAGTATTCCGCCATTACTTCTCTTTTATACTGGCTTTTCGAGATGGGAAACAAGATAATTAAGAGATAAGATGAAGTTTTTTAGTATAGACTATCCTTTGGTAGTTAAATAGAACCTTTTCATAGATATCTATACATAAGACCAAAAAGAGGGAAAACAGAGGTGGAAAGAGGGATGGAGGGATTTGGTTCCAAATGTGGGACATTTGGGAGGTATGCTAAAGGTGTGCTTAACATTTCTGAGAGTGCTTCTAAACCCAAAAACAAAATTAACATATTACATCTTACCAGTCCTTAGGTTGTAGTTTACGTAACTTTTCTTTAGGATTTGTTCCCTCTTCGTCTAGTGAACCTGCCAATAAAGCGCTTCCTGCCCTAAAGTAGACAAGTATGGACACCGGTACCCCAAAGATAGAACTGCGTCTATTGACGCACGTGCAAGACATGCTCATTGCAACGTTTCAGGGTCACGCAGGATCCCTTTCACTTGTTCTACCTGATGAAGGGGATCCTGCGTGACCCCAAAGCGTCGCAATGAGCATGTCTTGCACGTGCGTCAATAGACTTTCTTCTATCCTTGCAGTGGCGGTGTCCATACTTTTCCATATTGCTGGACGGTAGCCATCAGTCGACTGCTGACGCACCCACCTTTCTTATGATGGATGAGCGGTCAGGCGTGCAAGTGACATTTCTTACTCACTCATTCTCACTTACATAAAATATGTCTGCAGTGTACAAAGTATCTTGATTTAAGAGAAAAATACAGGAATAAAAAGAAAAAACTAGCAATAAATATGGTTTCAGATGGGGTTATACAGGGACTGGCTTAATATTTTTTGTTTGCCAGTGTCTCAATCTTCTAAAAGTGGCAGTATAACCCAAAGATCTAAGAACTACAACATTCCTGTGTCCCTCCATGGACCATAAAGAAATTCATTTTGGGAACTTTTTAAAAAGTTTTACACTAGTTGCCTAAATGTTTGCTTTATTATCTTGTTGCTTTGATCTACATGGGCAAAATACAGGTCCATCTAAAAACAAATTTGCGACAGTGGTTTTGAATACACCAAAGAGTCCAAAACATTCTTAAAGTCAACGTTAAGCTAAGAAGACACCTACTTGAGTGCGTCTTCAGTTTCTTCCAGTCTTGCTCTTTTCTTCCCTTTTTTACCCGACTTCTCTAGAGATACAAAGTCTTCATCTTCAAGCTCCATTTTAACACTGACAACACTAAAATGAGATAAAAAAAATCAATAACTTGTAATGGCTTCATTAAAAGGTGGACATTGCCTTGCTATCAAAATGAAATATTGCCGGGCAGAAGAGGAAAATAATAAAATTTAACCATTTGGTCCACAAAGCTCTTAAAAGTAGCCATTATGCCCATAGGAACAGTTTGAATTTTCGTTTGCTGCAAAGACTACCATGCTGTGCCAAGAAGACTATGCTATGTCCCATAAGAACACCCTAGAAAGCTAGAGAGATTTATGTGACTAAGGCAAGAAAATTTAACACTTCTAAGTGGAAGAGGTTTGCTTTTTGTCCCAGAAAATCCTCATCCTGATCACCAGGTTACCCATCAAATATGTGAACTGCTAAAGCTATGCAGGTATGCTGAACTCAAAGTCTACCCTGTAACTTTAGTCTGAGTTTTACATTATCCACTGCAGCTGGAACATCTCCCCAGCTAGGAAAGTTCCCATTTTCCCAAAACTTAAAAGTGGACAAAAATTATGGCAATATACGGTAGGGGCAGACACAGCTGATCAGACTTCCCATAACTAAAGTGTCACGTTTAGGTGGGCTGACCCTTGGGTAGGCATACTCTTGAAGATACTGTCATATTGCCCATCCAAGGCAAAGTTACAGCAGCCCTACAAAGGGCCCCCTCGACCCCCATAGACACACCTCATCAGTCCTCCCTCACTACTCCTTCCTCCTTCATAGCTAGCGACACTACCCAATGCTTCCGTGTATGGAGGGGCATGTGACCCGGTCCCACGTGATATCGCTCCATGGGCAAAGTGGCAAGTTACTCTTTAGAGTAGTCGCAAACCCTAACGGGAGGATAGTTTGTTAAAGCACAGTATCAAACCAATGCCATACTATTTTTTTTCCCCATTCTTTTTTGCATCTCAGTACTGCTGATCTCCATCAGTCCCTTTCAGCCACTTCCTGTCTATATGGACTTGCTCTAGCATCAGCTGTACATCATTGCCCTGAACCGACTTCCTGACATATTGTAAAGAGCTGCGCAAAGTGGTATGATGGCACAGGAGCACAGCAGTACAACTGGGAGATGGTTGTCACCCAATAACAAAGAGCCTGAATAATCTTCACAGAATGGATCACCAAGGATCTTTTTTTTATGGATGCTCCAGATTTAAAAGACTGAAAGCAGCTTTTGATATTATATGCACATTTTAATGCGGATACTAGATTTTATTGATTGTGTTGTACTTGTATTTTAAGAAAATTAAGTGCTTCCATATCAAGTTGATGGTCTACCCCACCTTTAGTAGCCATTGAACCAATATAGAAAACTTCTCAGCAGCATCCATCATGTAGACACAGACTACAGTATTAACTGAACTTTGCATATAACCTGCTCTTCCCTCCAGTTACCAGCCAATTTAGGATCTTCGGAGGAACCCTACTGATCTCACTGACAGGTAAGCCCAATATGTGCACGGGAAAGGCGCACGTACAAGATCAAAGCGCGTTTGATATCTCTGATGCCAATTCCTGAGCTCTGAAGAGTATTTTGGGACAGATATACGAACATTAGTAATTCATGTGCATTACTTTGACTCTTTCCGCAAATCAGATCATATTAGATTTGGCTGCTGCAGATCACAACTTCCTCTGAGAAGGTTATAATAAAAAATTAAGGTGCCTTAAAAGAAAACATTTTGCAGAAATGGTCCCATTTACAAGTGGAATAGTCCAGTCTATTTTAATAGCAAAAAGGGAAGGGCAGTTGTTTGCAGTAATATCAACCAATAAGAACTCAGCTTTCACTAACAGTGGGGTAGGAAACGTAGTATCAAGAGCATTAACATGAGGGATGGGGTGTGTGTGTTAAAGTAGACCAAATGTTTATTCTTTTTTAATAGAGTAGGAAAGTATTAGAATGCCTATCAGTTTTTTTTTTGCATTGCTGTCTTGTGTGCCGGTTAGGGAGCTTTACTGTAAAATATGGGGTTTCCCTCACTTTGGAGAGATTTCCTCTCACTTCCTGTTATGTCTGCAGGACAGGAAGTACAGGTTAATCTACCCAATGTGGCATAGAAGGCAATAAAAAGAAAAAAGAAGTGTCAAGGGTTTTAACCATTCTCTATCCTATCCACAATAATTTGGACCTAGTTTAAAGCAGAAGCCCCATCTTTTTTACACCTCCTGAAACAGTCGGTCCCCCCCCCACCCCCCTCAGGTGGTTTTGTTAAAAAAAATGAGGAGGTTGGGAACATCACTGGAGCATAGAGAGAAGTTAGGGACATTACTAGAACATGGAGAGAAAGAAGTGGAGCACTGGAGCACAGTGCTGGAGCATAGAGGAGAAGGTTGGGGACAGCGTTGAAGCATAGAGAGGAGGAGGTTGGGGACATGGCTGAACAATAGAGAGGAGGAGGTTGGGGACATGGAGAGGGTTGAGATTATATATACTGTATATGAAATTGAGATACACACACACAAAAAATGGAGTTTTTTCACTATGAGAGCCAGAAAGTCTAAGATGTACATACTAATCAAAAGCTCCCCAAAGCATCAACATCTTAATATAATATATCTAACTAAGAGAAGACATTGAACAGAAATATTACCCAGAGAGCTCATCCTCCTTTTGGGATGCAGATTGGGACTTCCTGCTTTCCTAAAAAAAAAAAAGAAAAAAAGGTAAAAAGGAGTATGAAATTAAAAAAACACACAGAAAAAGGTCAACCAACCCCTGTCTTTGTAATGATCTTTTAAGAAAGGCCCATCACCTTAGAAAGCCAATATTCTTGGGTTTAGATGCACTTTAAAAACACTAAAGACCAACCTAATGTCACCTTCCACATTTATTTTAATGAATTTGACCAAAATGGGAGATTTTGGCAAAATTACTCCCAATTTTGACTGACATTTTGGGAAGTTAATACTCACAATTTCACTCAGCCCCCGCAACCACTCATCAAGGAGTGGGGCAAGGACCAGGAGGTATATGCAGGCTCACAAACTGGGGTCACAGTCACGAAGCTAATACAGCATTCATAGAACCAAGAAGCGGCTGTCCATTTTATATAGGAAACAGGGATCATTATAATTACCAGAAAGGTTTTTATTCCTTTTGACAACTTGAGAGCCTTTTAAAATACAAACCGATACAGATCCAGTCCCCCGAGATGGTATTTTGCAATAACAGTTCCAAAACAAACCCATTCACCTTGTTCTTCTTTTCCTTTCTTTTCTTGGTTTCCTCTTTGTTGTCCGCTTCCTCTTTTTTCTCATTGTCTCCTTTCTTGGCTTTTTCTTTTCTGTTTTTATGTCCTGATTTCTCCTCATTCTTCTCTTCTTTGGCTGCCTTCCCCTCTGACTTTCTTGCCGGCTTCTTCTTTGCCGGTTTAACGTTCTCAGAAGTGTCCCCAAAGACGTCGTGATCTGCAGTCGCCATCTCTTGTGTCATCCTTCTGGGAATACCACTGAATGGAAGAGGCAAAACAGATACATCACTCGTGTAATCAATATATTGGACTTTCATCCGGATGAGATTTTAAAGAGTTTGTGACAGGCTAAATGTGGAATTTTTTAACTTGTGAATGTATCTAGAAAGAAGCATGGCCACAATACCAGCAGTAAAATGGGGAGCATTAAAGTGTATATCCATATATGGCCCAACTTTAACCCCAAATATTTTTTTTTTCCTTTCCCTTGTTTCTGCAGCAAGAAACAACTTTACTCCCGTTGACATCACCCGGCTTGTTAAAATCTTTGCAGGAAAAACACCTGGGAAGACATGCCCCCCAAACTTATCCTGTGTTGCGAATCCTTGATCCTTACTCTGTTCCAGTATTTTATTGAATAACTTCCACCACAAGCCCTGAGGAAGGGGGAGGTGAGCCCCGGAAACATGTTATATTTAACAACTGATTTTTAATCAGGACTAGGAATGAGGTCAGGTTCTGTCCATGGGCCAAATCATCTGCAGTATCGGCATTCTCTGCTTCTCAGCTGCATGTAATCAAAAAGGGCAGGGTTGCTGTAATTTACCCAATACAGCCACATTGCCATATAAGGTAAATGTAATTTACCAAATATAGGCTTGTAGCCATATAAAAAGGTCAATTACATCACTGCATCTTGCCCCTTTGCTTACATAGGGCTGTGGGTGGGGAATTGCCCACCAGCAGCTCATTGGGTGGCACGGAAGGAGCTTCCATCTGTGTTGGGGAGGGGCTGCGTTTGGGTTTCGAGGACCGGGTTGGCGTTGCTTTGCTCAGAACCGGAGCTCATCCCTAATCAGGACTGATGCATCTATTCTGAACCAACTATATATTTCTTGTTCTCTCATTCTTAACGCATTCCCAAGCAACTGACTTGGAACAAGTAGACATAGCTTCCAATCTTTAGGATTGGAAAGAAAGACACCTTTCAGCACAAAGTACATAGGAAACGTCCATGTTCCCTGTTGTATGAACCATGACAAATTCATACACAAAGAACTACAATTTTTTTCCCCCGCTACTTTAATTTTGGGCTTTTTAAAATAAAAGCAATCATTTAGAGGCCGCATGGAAAAAGTAGTGTAGTCTAACACTTGCAGTAGTTAACAGTATTCAGTTTATATTGGTCTGTACATTGGACCAAAAGGAAGGACAACCAAGATAGAGGGATGGTGAGTTTGGTTCTTGAAGGACAGTTTCTCCAAATGGGGGATACTTGGCAGTGCCAGTATAGGAGATGAGATTCTGAATTTATTTACATTATGCTTAATGTGGGCGGTCTGGGATTTAATAGCATTGAAATCGTTCACTACTAGGCAACTAGTATTTCTGAAAAG
The DNA here is from genome assembly GCF_000935625.1 of Nanorana parkeri. NCBI lineage: Eukaryota > Metazoa > Chordata > Amphibia > Anura > Dicroglossidae > Nanorana > Nanorana parkeri. The sequence continues at coordinate 5,230,886 of NW_017306274.1, forward strand.
AGCCAACGATGGCAAGTCCATTCCTGGAGAACCCCTTCCCTGATCTGTTACAAGAACAGAGAGGCATCAGCTTCAATCCATGGCAGCGAAGTTACACTAGCAGACTGGTGAGCAAGCAGACTATGCAACTGCTCACACATGGTTACAAGCCCTGGTAATGAATGGCGAAGCAACACGAGTTAATGTGTTCCTTTATAAACGAGGCCTTGCCCTAATTATATAGTTATAGTTGGTTAAGGAACGGTTCAAGCGTATATTTGGGAAAAAAATGCATATATATATACACAATAAATGCACATATACAGTATATCCGCATGTTTTTCTCCAGCACAGCAAGTACAAGAAATTACCTGCATGTGTCAGAAACCCAGTAAGCTCCCAATTTTCTGTTTCAGCCCACAACAGGGCCTCTGCTTCACTGAAAAGCTTCATTATCAGATATGGAGATGTGAGGGGGGGGTCGTTCTGTAGCTCTGCAGAGGAGAACTAACCAGGGCTGACAACACTGCTTGGAATTCCTGTGCAGCAGAGGCATCTGCATTGTCAGCTCAGAAGATGGGAGCACACTGGATTTCTGGCAAAACAGTTTTTTTGTGCTTGAAGATATTTTAAAAAGACAAAACATGGGGAAATCTGCATGTACTGCAGAGAAGAGAATAATTTTTTATATTTTGCCCAGACATGCCACTTTAAATAAAGACCTTACAGCAGGCATGCAGCAATTCTCACCTGGAAGAGAGGCACAAGTACCTATTTTACATATACCCACATTACTATAATTCAGGTTTACTGGACCACCGATGGCAATCAACCCAAGTCCACCATAAAGACCGCTATTAACTCCTAATTACGTAGTGATACACCTTAATGATCGCAGATATGAAGTTACTTTCTTCACCCCCTTTAATTAAAACTTCCAAACACACAATACTATTAGGGAACTTGGCTGGCCCAATTACACACTGTACACCAATAGGGGGTCCTGAATGCAATTATAATCTGTTAGATTAAGTAAAATGAATCCTCTCCCCGAGGGTAGACAGCGATGGATCTGCATAAATAGTCAGCCGGGAGGATGCCTGGGAAGGCTGCTAAAGCCGCTTTTCATCTTGCTTATTAACTTAACTCTGTAATCCTTTTATAATGTATGACCCGCGATGCATTATTCAGTCTTCTTACGAGGTCCAATGTAACAAAAAATTACCGGGAGTACTGCTGACAGATTTTATTTTCTTTCTGCACAAGAAACTCATGATGAAAGAGAGATGTAGCCAATATGGTGGAAACGTGTATATTGGAAAGGTATTGGTCATCTGCACAGCCAGTTATGTGATCCCCTACCACACTGCATAGTCAGCTCGGTAGTTACCGCTTTGTCGAAGTCTCCACCCTCCAGTTTCCGGATTGGACAATAAAAACAACATGCATCTGGTTTATTTTAATTACCCAAAGCTAAGGAAAATCTTTGCATTGGCAGTTAATGGAAAATGTCCTTGCATAATGTAGGGTCTCAGTTGGATATCATCTATATACTGTCCGGTGCCATCAATATTGTGCATTGATCAAATATTCATCTACAGGGATGAGAGGGAGTGTGCCAGACCAGACACTGAAACAGATGCCAAGCTACTTCCCAATGGGTTTCACCCACAAGGACTTCTTCAGAGGGGCATAGTGCATCATCCACAGTTCTTCCTCAACTTTAGCTGAGAGGGACGACAACATGTGGAGAAGGTGGGTCCACACTACATGACCCTCCAAACCTCTTGAGCTGCTGCTCCTAATAGGAATTTTGGCTCAATACATGGCAAATCTGCTCGGTCTCCATGGAATATGGCAGCTCTAAAAAAAACATTTCCCTTGTACAACCATCTCATCCAATCTATGACCTCCTCCCCCATCCTAATGCATTCTCCGAACCAGACTACTTTGTAGGAGTGATTACAAAGCTTGCTTTGTAAAATACAACCCTAAGAGTCCATTTGCATAACTTTCTCACTTCTACTGGAACTTGAAATTGTAGAGCTATCCAAGGTTTGTCTATCTGCGCATGGCTTTTCTTTCATCTCCTCGTTACGCCGGAGCTTTCATTATTTCCTCTTTGAACGAAGGCTTTACGTTACATGTCCTGGCGACATTTCACAGATCAAAGACCAGCGATTCCTCACAATTTTTGGCTGCTTGTGAAATGTAAGTCTCGGTAGCCCTTCATGATGAAGAACAATTTCCTTGAAGTTGTAGGATACTGTTTATTTTGTAAATAGAGCTAATTTTTATTTAATTAGGAAATTTGATTCATTTAAAGTGAGCAGAATATTTTTTTAATCTGCGCACTCCAGTCTTAAAAGGGGAACTTTTTTTTAAAAAAACATTAATTTTGCTCAACAGTGATTTCATAAAGCCCAATTTTGACAAAAGTTTACCAAAATTGCTGTTTCATGAAACAAATTGTTAAGATTGCCATACAGATCCCTAGTGTAGCAAGCAAACAGAGTTCAAATTCGGATAGAGAACTAGAGATAGGTCTAAATATGTAGGCTTAAAAAAATTAAAAACAAAAAACAACAAAAAAAACAGTATGTTGAGGCAGTTGCAGAAATGAAAGGTTCATTTTAATGTTGCCAATAGGACATTTTATATTTGCCTATCACATCTACACAATATAAACTGCACGGTCAAAAAAAAGTCACACTCTAATATTTAATTGGGCTGCCTTTAACTTTGATGGCACATATGCGCCGTGGCGTTGTTTCAATAAGCTTATGCCAGGTTGAAAAAAAAAAAAAAAAAAGTAATTTTTTGACTAATCCTTTAAACATTTAAAAAATGGCTCCATCGATGTAATCCGGCGTCAATCACGATGCTAGACGATGCATCTGGTTTATTTTAATTACCCAAAGCTAAGGAAAATCTTTGCATTGGCAGTTAATGGAAAATGTCCTTGCATAATGTAGGGTCTCAGTTGGATATCATCTATATACTGTCCGGTGCCATCAATATTGTGCATTGATCAAATATTCATCTACAGGGATGAGAGGGAGTGTGCCAGACCAGACACTGAAACAGATGCCAAGCTACTTCCCAATGGGTTTCACCCACAAGGACTTCTTCAGAGGGGCATAGTGCATCATCCACAGTTCTTCCTCAACTTTAGCTGAGAGGGACGACAACATGTGGAGAAGGTGGGTCCACACTACATGACCCTCCAAACCTCTTGAGCTGCTGCTCCTAATAGGAATTTTGGCTCAATACATGGCAAATCTGCTCGGTCTCCATGGAATATGGCAGCTCTAAAAAAAACATTTCCCTTGTACAACCATCTCATCCAATCTATGACCTCCTCCCCCATCCTAATGCATTCTCCGAACCAGACTACTTTGTAGGAGTGATTACAAAGCTTGCTTTGTAAAATACAACCCTAAGAGTCCATTTGCATAACTTTCTCACTTCTACTGGAACTTGAAATTGTAGAGCTATCCAAGGTTTGTCTATCTGCGCATGGCTTTTCTTTCATCTCCTCGTTACGCCGGAGCTTTCATTATTTCCTCTTTGAACGAAGGCTTTACGTTACATGTCCTGGCGACATTTCACAGATCAAAGACCAGCGATTCCTCACAATTTTTGGCTGCTTGTGAAATGTAAGTCTCGGTAGCCCTTCATGATGAAGAACAATTTCCTTGAAGTTGTAGGATACTGTTTATTTTGTAAATAGAGCTAATTTTTATTTAATTAGGAAATTTGATTCATTTAAAGTGAGCAGAATATTTTTTTAATCTGCGCACTCCAGTCTTAAAAGGGGAACTTTTTTTTAAAAAAACATTAATTTTGCTCAACAGTGATTTCATAAAGCCCAATTTTGACAAAAGTTTACCAAAATTGCTGTTTCATGAAACAAATTGTTAAGATTGCCATACAGATCCCTAGTGTAGCAAGCAAACAGAGTTCAAATTCGGATAGAGAACTAGAGATAGGTCTAAATATGTAGGCTTAAAAAAATTAAAAACAAAAAACAACAAAAAAAACAGTATGTTGAGGCAGTTGCAGAAATGAAAGGTTCATTTTAATGTTGCCAATAGGACATTTTATATTTGCCTATCACATCTACACAATATAAACTGCACGGTCAAAAAAAAGTCACACTCTAATATTTAATTGGGCTGCCTTTAACTTTGATGGCACATATGCGCCGTGGCGTTGTTTCAATAAGCTTATGCCAGGTTCACAACTAATCCTTTAAACATTTAAAAAATGGCTCCATCGATGTAATCCGGCGTCAATCACGATGCTAGACGCCCGCCGAAATAAAAAAAGTCCTGCCGCACGACGACCATCCGAACCCGCAAAATTACATGCAGCCCGAAAGTAAACAGATGGGCGGAGCGAGGCGTGAAATCACGGCTCGCTCCACCCATTTGACATTCTCAGCTGTCAAATACAACATAGCATTTGGGTCTGTGAGCAGAGGTGTCCTAATACTTTTCATATGCAACAAACAAAACGAACATTCGTATAGACTACCGCTAATGAATTTCTTCCGAAATCGAATTGACTTTCTGACCCGAATCCCGAAATACAAAATAACGCAAAACCCAAATCAATGCCAAACGAAACTAAACACATTTTTTGCTGGTGCATATGTCTAACCAGAAGTACTGTGGTGGGATTACTCTGGTTGTGGCGATGGATCATCATGTAAATATATACAGTATATAT
>NW_017306274.1:5235614-5242574 GCF_000935625.1 Nanorana parkeri
ATTTTAATAGTGCAAAATGGTATTATTCAACTTCCCGGTAGAAGTAAGCAGGACTCTCTGTACAATTATTCCTTTGTCCTGCTTACCATAGCCATGAATGAGTCGCGATAGAAAAGTAACCTATAGAAGCTGGACTCTACTAAAAGCTTTCCGTATTTTTAAACCTTTAAGTGGAAGGTAAAATGGAAATCCATTTTCCATAGATGAAGACAAATGCATTAGAAACCTTCTAAAACCAAACAGCCCCCATGAACAGACACCTGTATTGTTGCCCGGCTTGAGATAAACCACTTCCACTTTCACAAATGCGTCGCATTTAGTTCAGCGGACAAAGAAAAACGTAACCAATTTAAAGGTAATTGCAGAAAAGGCATAAAACATTATCGCACATTTGAGCTATACACATAGTGGCAGCGGGTTTGGTATGCAGTCCAGGTAGAATTTGTCTGAATAGTGTAGGACAGAAGAATCTGGGAGAAAAACAATCAAGTGGAAATGTTTCCACGTAACCAATTTGCTCCATCTTGCAATAATCACCAATTTTTTTTTAAAAATTCCATTTCCATAATTCATAATGGTTAGCAAAGATGTCACAAATGTAAATGTTAAGCTGTGTTGATCCAAGCAGGCTCAATGCAAGGATAAGTGTCACACAATTACGTGGCTACATATTGTAAAGTATTTGCCATCACCATTGCTAGACTTATTCCAGGAATAGACAACCTCAGCACCCCAGCTGTTGTGGAAGTGCAGGTCAAGTCCCATGTGCAGTGGTGTCCCTTGGCTTTTCACTGCATCACACCTACATCCACATTACAAGTGAATGAACCGGTGAAAAATATTTTTGAAAAAGATCCAATCACTGCCTCGCCTGATGTTACAAACCTACCATAAAACTCATACACAAATATATGTAGAGTAAAGTTTCAGGAATGTATATTGAAGTATGGCACATGTAAGTACCCGTGAGAAGAAAACTTAATGCATGCCCCAACCATAAGGGATCAAGCATGTTTGGCAAAAGAAGAAGGCCCCATAATCATTCAGAGTGGTTCAGTGCCAGTGCAGGGACCATTACCCGTCAATGGCCGCCACGGTCATGGCAACGGGACCGCTGCTCACACTGGCACACACCCAGTCCTGACAAATTCATTGCTTCTGTAAAAATGGGATTCAGCTGAAAGGCCCCAGTAACTGGTGCATGCATAATGTGGCCAGGGGGTAACCCAACTATGGAGGATGCATCTAAGGCAGTCAAAAGGCCCCCACCCACTGGCACATGCGTAATGTGGCCAGTGGGTAACCTAGCTACACGAGATGCCACCAGTTGCTGCAGCATGTGGGATCAAAGGAGAAGGTGGTGCCCTATCCGGAGTTTTGGGGGCAAAAACCACTAGTGAAACTCTGAAAAAATTGCACAAAATCCAAAGGGTCAGGTAGAAGCGACTTGCGACCACGGCGAGCGACATGGAGCTGTACATGAAGACAGCTCCATTGAAAACCATCGGCTGGCGACTTCTCGCGATATCGCGCGGCAATCCGCTCAGTGTGAACGGGGCCTTAATGAATTGCATGCTCGTGCGTCATGCTCAGGAACTTCTGTATGCGTGATTTCCTCAAAACATGTTACATTTACGTGCATGCTCATAAAACACAGTTGGGTAAAATGCTCATTTCCAAATGCGCCTTTTTTTGTGGAGCACAGTTACAGGCAAATGGAGGGGAACGCGATTCCATATCAATTTAATTTTTAGGGGGCACCTGACGCAAGACAGAATCAAATTGCCATTCTAAACAAAGCACATGCACTTTTAATTTTTCTTGACATGATGGGCACTGGAATAAATAGTTTATGCTGAAAATTGAGCTGCGTCTAATTTCAAAGACAAGATTAAAAAGTTCAGTCCACTCAAAACCGACAAATTTAGATTTTGGTAAATAGCTGATACTTCCACCCTCATATCTCTCAGTGACACTATTGGTCAGATCAATTCTCTACAGAGATCTCCAATTGTCTGTACAGTTCTGTACAAGCTCGTTCCCGTGATGGACTACAATCTCAATACAAATTAGTACACAGGGACCCTGGAAAAAAAAAAGAACCTCAAATCATCTCTGAATTGGTGCTGACACTGCCCTTCCTTCTGGAGGGTGGCTACTTTTGTTCCCCATAGTCCCCGTGTGTGTTGTAAAGTAGCCACCGCTCCAAGCTCGTTCCCGTGATGGACTGCAATCTCAATATAAATTAGTAAACTAAACATGAGGTGTAGTCCATCACAGGAGCGAGCTTTGAGTGGCCGGTGACTACTTTACAACACACACAGGGACCATAGGGAACAAAAGCAGCCCCCCTCCAGAAGGAAGGACAGTGTCAGCACCAATTCAGAGATGATTTGAGGATCTACAGCCGAGTGATACACAAATAAGATACATTTTTGTTAATAGTTAAAAGGTACTTGAATGTATTTTTAAGATTTAACTCCAGAGTTTAAGTGTCAATTTAAAGACATAAAAAGCCATGGGCTGACTTGGCCTACCAGGCATCACTTGTTACTAAAACACAACTTCTGGTTAAACTAACAGATAGAAAGCACTTTTTAAAATTTGGAAAACACGCATTGGATGCAGGAATGGGCTTTGTAAAAAATTATGTCGTATATAGTTATCATAGTTCTTACATTTGCACCAATATTCCACAAGATGAGAGTAAAGGAAATAGATTCATACACAGCCGGCTTAGCCTGTCACTCACAAGCCTTTCAGATACATTTCATTCCATTAAAATCAAAGAGGAATCCCACTGCGGGATTGTAGATCTTTCCAAGTTTATTTTCTTTATCACTCCTGAAACAGCCGCCTGATTATGTCAAGTACTGCTGACAAAAAGCTGGTTTTGCGCTTATTTGTGTCATGACAGTAAAACGTATGATTGATGGCGACGTTCTGATGGTACATTATTACTAGACTGGGAAAACAGAAAATGATAGGCGAATCCTGAGTCTGAAAAACGTTACAGGAAATGCAAGAGTTGTTTTTGTTCAATTAAAAACAAAAAAAGTTGCACGTGTTTTACACGGACTCCTGGGAGATGCATGGAATGGATGGTTTGGGGAGAGTTCAGCAGTGTACTGACCTAGGAGCACAAGGGTCTATTCATAAAAGGTTTTCATTGCTTATTCGTCCAGTGAAACCAGCTGTTTATAGAATGAAGCAAAAACACCTGTGTGTGATTTATTTTCTGGTTGAATGTTCAATAGCTTCAGTGAAAGGGAAAATACATCATTATGGCCACTAGATGGAGCCGAGGATCACAGGAAAATACATGTTCATAACAAGCTACAATTTAAGAGACAGCTGGAGGGAATGAGCATATAGATGTAACCATTGCTATCCCTATAGTATCAATGGTTGCATTTATATTCTCATTCTCTCCAGTGATCTCTAAAATTGCAACATTGTATCTATACAAAAAAATATATATAATATCTATGATCCCCAGCTCCATCTAGTGGCCATAATGAGGTATTTTCCCCATTCTCTCTGTCCTTTAGAAATGAACCTACTGAAAAACATTTGCCCATAAGAGAAACAAATTACACCAAGAAAGTTTTTTCCTTTTGCTCCATCCTATTAACACGCACTGAAAATCTACCAGCAGTTTGCAGGTACCATGCAGATTTTTTTTTATTACGAGACCTCATAGCGTTGGGGGTAACCCTTGGTGTATTTTGCAGGGGTGCAGAGCAGTTCCGGCTGCTGACAGAGTGCTGATCCAGCCAGTCAGGCTGAAAGGGGACAGAGGAAAGTAGAGGAGAACATTCAGGTGCCCGAAGCTAGAGTTTCAAAATGTTGACAATCTGTAGCTATGCCCCTGCAAACAGGGGTCCTAATATCAGATTTCCCCTCACTTCTTGCTCTTGTGACAACTCAGAATGTTTGCATATCCCCTTGTTTTTTTCTCAGTAACAAAGGTCACCATGACAAGTACAAAGGGTGAATCTTCCTAGCAGAGAAGAACAGCATTAAAAGAAGAACTCCGGACAAAAATTGTTTTAACCCTTGCAATGGGGCTTCCCCCACACTGCAAGGGTTAACTGCTCGTTTATGCCTAGGACAAAAAAGAGTATACTCACCAAATACATTTGACTCTTAGACCGGTCCCTGGATTGTCTCTCCCCCCTCTGCTGCAGCAGTCTAGGAATTCTTGAATCATCAGATCCAATACAGAGTATAGGATGTGAGGACCAAGAGGGACACACCATTGCTGCAACAGAGGAAGAGAGAGGGTGGAGGGAGTGCTGCCAGCTCCGAGGAGCTCCCTAGGTAAAAAAGAGCAATTGACCCTTGTAGTGCCTGGGGGTAGCCCCACCACAAGGGTTAATACAATGTCTGCTTGGAGTTCTTTAAAAACTTGATGAGGGTCTAATCGAGGGGTAGAAAAACAGGCTCTCCATCTGGGGTACAAGTACAAATCCCATGAGGCATTACAGGACAGAGCCACAGGCATGACTGCAAGAGGCATGATGGGATTTGTTGATGCACCACAGCTGGAAAGCCGGAGTTTGCCTACCTCTGATCTAACCCTTCCTTTCTTTATCCAAAACCAAAAGTTGTTTTTAATACACTTAAATGAGAAACTACAGCCAGTTTTCAAGACTTGACAGACTGCACTCCGCATGTATCCAAATTGTGTCTGCAGTTCCCAAAAAAAAATTTAGGTAAATGAAACAAAAATCATATAGGTATTTTTGGGCACCAATAATAATTCCAGATGCACAATCCAGGGGAGGCCCGAGGCCGGGTGTCACCCGGTCTCCAGAACGGGTGACACTTCGCCCTGTCGCCAACACGCGAGTAATCACCTTGCGCGATGTGTTCACACAAATGCACAGCCATCTGATTGACGCCTGCCAGCAGTCCTCTTGCTGATGGACGCCGGCAGGGAGAAGAGGTTCACCGGGCGGGATGAGGTATGCCGCCGGGTCACCTCCTCTCTCTTGACACTGTCCTGCTCTCGGTCCACGACCGAGTGCCCTACTTTTTAGAGGGGGTGACACCAAAATGACTCAATTTGGTGTTACCCCTCCAATGGTGTCACCCCGGGTGCGGACCGCACCCCCTTCGTGACGCCACTGGCCCAATCACAGATTTATATAGCACCAGTTTGCGCAGCGCTATACAATATAAAAACAGACATTACAGTTACAATACAAATCAATGTTCAGGAGGGCCCTGCCATGAGAGCTTACAATCTACAAGGGTGGGGGGCAAGTGATGCAACATTTCCTATGGAAACAAAACAAAAAATAAATGGATTCCCGTTTGTCAGATCCAAAGCAAAAGTTTCCTATCACTAAATAAAAAAATACTAAGCCAAACTTTTATAGAAAAACAGAAAGAAGCTTTATATACAAGTGCTTATTATTCCTTGAAGGGCCGGCACCAATCACAGAAACCCTTTCAGTAAAATGATCCGGGATATCGCCGCAATAATACAAATAGCATTGTAAAAACCGTATAACTTTGCAGCAATCATCTTAAGAACGTAGTTCCATGGTTTGATTACGGGTAATATCCAGATACCGGTCCAGGAAATCTATTTCCCTCATTAAAGCCGTACATGGTTGAAAAGGTTAGAAGATTTTTTTTTTTCCCCCGCAGACACAGCACAAAATGTCTGATCTGCGGTGCAAGGCTGTAGATTGTGTCCCATTTACAAAAGACGGCCGAAGGGAAGAGCTTATTTCACAGGGAAGTAATACAAACTCAACTTTTTATTTTTGGATTAATAAAATGTAGCTTATATAAGACCCATTTTTTTCAAAAAAATACGCTATTTTCTATCCGCTCTAATATATTTCACTAAGAAAAAAAGAGCTCTTTTTCGTGCAGCAGTTCACAAAGCAACTTGTTTCTATTCCAATAGCATATGCCCCCACCCAAAAAAAATAAAATATATATATTTATTAAGGGGTATTTACCACTGTATGAAGATACGCCTGTATTTGCTCTGGAATATGCCCCTGTGCATGAGCCTTTAGTAAACCTGTACAGCATGCATGCTCCAACACATTGGTTCTCAACTGGTGGATCGTGACCCAAAAGTGGGTCGCAACCCCATGTTCAGTGGATCACCGCATGTCTTCCACTTTTCTAGGTGAGAGGTTTCTCAGCCACCCCCATAGCGCAGCACTGTCAGTTCTCACGCCAAGCAGCCATTCAAAATATACCGCTCAGTGCAGAGTGTCAGCTTGAGGTTCCCTTGCGTGTCATGTAAAAGTGCGTGGACCTGAGTGACGTCACATTCTGGCTTCCGGCACCTCTTCAGGGTGCGCAAAAGAGTTGTACAAACAATGCATGTATGGATGGAGCTCCAGCACAGCAGCCCACACTGGACCCCAGACTGAAGATCCACTACAGTTCTCGTAAGGGAGACTGGGTGGATGTAAAAAAAAAAAAAAAAATGTGTATACGTGTGTGAGATTGTGTCTGTGGTTGTGTGTCTGTCAGTGTTTTTGAGGACCCGTTCACACTAGTACAGTGCGTTAATGGAACAGCCCTATGCAATTAAAGCACTGTACCAGCAATCGCACCTACTACACTGTTCTGGTGCGGGAGGTGCATTCATTTGAATGGCACCCCAAACGCACCTCCTGCCCACAGTTCAATCGCCCGCACCAGAACGCACGGTACCACAATAATGTGCGTTCCATTGCAGTGCGACTTGGGTCGCAACTTAATGACATAGGACAAACGTGGGCCCTGAAATTACACAGGATGAGAACCACTGGTCTAACAGATGCCAATACCGTCAGATCTCAAAAATATAACACATGCAGTATTTTTATTACCATGTGCTAAGTCAAAACGTTTTATCCAATTCAGTAAGGATTGTACTATTCCAATAATTTGCTGACATAATTTATTTTCAATATTTTGCAGCAGATTGTGTTATATATA
>NW_017306274.1:5242859-5249160 GCF_000935625.1 Nanorana parkeri
ATATATCAACGTACAACTAATCCCTTTACTCACCTGCTGTGTCCACTTATACTCCAAACAGTGGAATGGCTGGGGAAGGGATTGCTTTTATCACCTCTCCACCTGTGGGTTTTGTTAACCATTTCATTGACACAGGTAGATGTCCAGAATTTGTCATTGTTGGAAAAAAAGTCTTATTTCTCCTTGAAAGCAAACTACAGTAGGGCCCATCCAGACTACACAAATGCACTAAGTCATTATCACTGAGTTAAAGACCAATTTCAGGATCAGGTCCTGCCCCCTTTGTATGCACCCCCCATCATAGAGCATCCCAGCACCCATAAAAAAAAGTGTACTCATACCTTTTCCCGGTGGCTTCACCTGGGTCCTATGACATCACAGAGAGATGTGGCACATTATCTCTCCAACTGTGAGTCCAGGGTGGGGGTGGAGCCTTGACGCCCTGGGCTCACAGGAAGTGGGTTGAATAGGGTTGCCACCGCTACCAGGCTCACGTGGACAGTCCGGGTTTTGATTCCTGTATGTGCTGTTTCTGGGTTTCAGGCCAGTTGAAACCCAGACACAGCACACACAGTACTTAAAACCCAGACTGTCCAGATGAATCCGGGACAGGTGGCAACCCCATGGTTGAATGATGCTGGGTGACTAAAGCTGGCCATACACCTATAGATTATCTGCAGATTTTCTATGGTCAGATGGAAAAAGTGCAACAGATTCCTCCATCTACGCTACACTGTGTGGATGGAGGAATCTCCCACTGGGCCAAGCTTCAGTATCTTGCTAGTCGGCCCCGCTGGCTCTCAAAATACCTGAACAATGCCAGCATCCAATACAATTGTTCAGGTATCTTGAGAGCCAGCGGGGCCGACTAGCAAGATACTGAAGCTTGGCCCAGTGGGAGATTCCTCCATCCACACAGTGTAGCGTAGATGGAGGAATCTGTTGCACTTTTTCTATCTGACCATCGAAAATCTGCAGATAATCTATTTTGGATGTGGGCACTGGGGTCCCAGCGTGCATTTTTGGTTGCTGGGCCTCCAGTGCGTCCCTGCACCTTATAAGGAAGAGTAGGCTACCTCCTGGTACACCTGCATGCAATTTATCGACTGCATTAATATGCTCACACTTGGAAATTCGTATAGATAGAGTTAGGACCACACTTTGCAGAGGTGCCTTGGCGCGGCGGTGTGGCTTCTACATATTTTTGGCCAAAAGTTTGTGCAACTAAAACCTATGCTTTTAACGCATACTGTTGACAGGGCAATTTGTTTTGTTGCAGGCTAGCTGGCAGGTGAGCTGGGAATTTTTTGTTGTTGTAATCTATAGGTGTATGGCCAGCTTTAGGTCAATGGACCTGTGTAAGGCACAATGAGAAGCCTGGGGGGGACTAAGGATCAGGTGAATATATCTGCTTTATTCCAGCCCCTAGACCAGTGGTGGCGAACCTTGGCACTCCAGCTGTGCCAAAACTACAAATTCCAACATGCATCTGCCTCTGGGAGTTATGTCTGTGGCTGTCAGAGCCTTGCAATGCCTCATGGGACTTGTAGTTCCAAAACAGCTGGAGTGACAAGGTTCGCCACCACTGCCCTAGACCAACCCCTTGCAGCGCAGGGGTAGCCCCACTGCATGGATAAGCTTTTTATTTGCCCGGAGTTCTACCGCTAGTGCTGTTAAGGTACCCATACAACTTACGAATATCGGCCGATTTTTGTAAGGTTGATGGGCAGTGTACAACCGCAAATACTGTACAATAAATCAACTTTTGGCTAACCAGCAGGTTAGAAAACTTCGGTCGATCGTACGATTTTCGCAAGGTTGGTGGCGTTTCCGAACGTCAAAATTTGTACGATTTACACTGCACATGCGCAGACGAAAATATGTGCGGTCGATTACCGCAATTTGTCCAGGCGCTTTCTTCTAATTACCGCTGATAAAACCTTGCGATAATCGGGGCAGGATGGGGCCGCCGTACGAAAATCGTATGACGGTTCGGTGTCGTCCGATGATCGCAAGGTGTATGGGCAGCCTTATGCTATGTTGCTGAAGCGTAGACACAGCATATTTTAAGGGTGTCGAGTGCTAGCTTGCACCTCAGTGTAACTACTGCTGCCCCAGAGTAACGCTTAGTATGTTAACGTAATGATTTTGCACACGTAACGCGTCGCTTAAAATATTGCTTTTCAATTATAAACTTCCACACTGTTAAAGCACATTACCTACTTCTCTTTGCAGTTTACAGTAGTTCAGTATAAATTAGTAATAATCTGCTATCCTCCTATTTTTTTTTTCTCCAGCAATGTAAAATATAATTGCATTTCATTCTCGTTAGGGATGATTGCAACACACATTATAATTTAAATTGTGTGAGAGCCTAATCTCCCGCAAATTAGACAGATTAATAAAATGAAGTTACTCTGCTGTGCTAATGGATTGCAGCTTAAACCTTTTTCTGCTTCTGTAATAACAGTTATAATTTGTGATTAGGCAGAAAAAAAAACCTGTATTCATGGACAGCCCTTGACAGGCAAAAAACATGATGAGATGGGAAACAACATAAAATGGCCTAGTTCAAAAGAAAGTTTTACATATCAGTGTCAGATTGATGCATTGGCCAGCTTAAAGGAGAACTATGGGGTTAGGACTTTTTCTCATAGTTCTCCTAAGGGTAACGGGAGGACACAAACTAGCGTCCTCCCGTCACCCAAAGCTCAGTATACCGCAAGCTACAGCTCCCGGTATACTGAGGCGCAGCAGCCGGAACGGATCCCGACAATTATGTCTGGATCCACCCAGCTGCGTGAGTGACAGCTGACTCTGCCTATCTAGAGGCAGAGCCATCTGTATCCGCCCCCTCCCCCGTCCGTTCCGCCAGTCAGCGCTGGAGGATCGGACAGGGGAGGGGGGGATCCCTGCAGGGAGCCGTGAGTGACTGTCACGGCTCTCTGCACGGATAGATCGAGAAGTGAGCGAGCGCCGGTATGTGTTCCCTCACTTCCCGATCTACTGAGCCGACCTGTGACAGTTTCATTGTCACAGGTCGGCTCAGATTATGAGGCTGAGTGAAAATCACTCACCTCATAATTCTCCTTTAAGACACCATTCACACTGAGCGATTTGTAGCGCGATTTCAGCTCCAAAATCGCTCAAATATCAGCTCAATGTCGCTCAATGTGACTCGTCCAATGCATTTCAATGGAGATGTTCACATCTCACAGCTCAATGTGGCCTGTAGCTTGTCGCTCAAGCTTGTAGCTGGAACATGACCTATTTTTCGGCGGATTTTATGCGATTTGGCCCCAATAGACTTGAATGGTGTAGCTCATTGTCGCGCTACAGAAGGGTCACTTTTGCACAGAAATATAAGAAGGAAGGAACAATGTCACATCAAGACCGCTTTTTGCTCAAAAGCGTTTATTTGGATGTAGCTCAGTGTGAATGGGGTCTAAAGGGTAAGTCCACCTAAAAGTACTATTTTGCAGAGAGATGGGACCCGGTGGGCTGGGTCAGCCCATGGCTATTCATGTGTCTTGTAGTGTGTTTATAAGTTAATGCTCCAACAGTGAAATCTTCCGGCCATAATTCCTAACCCTGTTCCTTTCCTCCTGGGAGTTTTGGGTGTTCCAACCCAACACTGTGTGTCCCATCTCTTCCTGTTACATTATCCATAATACAAAGTAAATATGAAAATCTAGCATGGCTAGTACAAGCCCTCGGGGGCAGGGTCTAATGTGAATGGTTGTTTTTAGTACACGTGTGTGGCTGCGATAGAGACAGCACACTATATAGCCTTATGGAGCGGGGACTGATTATCCTTAATGTGTGTGTATAGTTGCAATAGGGATGGCAGATTGTAAGGTCCTCAGGGGTAGGGACTCATGTGAATGATTGTTTTTTGTGTGCCTGTGACAGCAATAGGGAGGGCACACTGTATAGTCCTAGGGGGCAGGGATAGATGAGACTGATAATCCTTAGTGTTGGTATTTGGCTACAATAGAGACAGCAGACTGTAAAGTCCACAGGGGCAGGGACTAATGTAAATGATTGTCCTTAGTGCCGGTGTGTGACAGCAATAGGAACAGCAGACTGTAAAGTCCTTAGGCATAAGGACTAATGTGAATGATTGTCCTTAGTGTCTGTGGCTGCAACAGGGATACCAGGCAGTAAATACCTCGGGGGCAGGGATGGATGTGAATGATTGTCCCTAGTGTGTGTGTGACCGCAACAGGAATAACAGACAGTAGAGACCTTGGGGGCAGAAACTGATATGAATGAATATCCTTATTGCAGTGTGGGGCTGAAATAAGGGCACCACACTGTAGAGTCCTTAGAGGTAGGAGCTGATGTGACAGAATATCCTTAGTATGTGTGTGTATAGTTGCAATGGAAACTGCAGACTGTAGCCTCTTTGGGGCACAGTGTAGAGTCCTTGGGGGCAGGGACTGGTGTGAATTAATGCCCCTATCAAAAGCAGACTGTAGAGTACTCAGTGGGCAGGGACTGTTGTGAATGAATGTCCCTTGGAATAGCAGACTGTGGAGTCCTCAGGGGGCAGGGACTGATGTGAAATATTGTCCCTAGTAATAGCAGACTGTAGAGTCCTCAGGGGGCAGGGACTGATGTGAAATATTGTCCCTAGTAATAGCAGACTGTAGAGTCCTCAGGGGGCAGGGACTGATGTGAAATATTGTCCCTAGTAATAGCAGACTGTAGAGTCCTCAGGGGCGGGGACTGATATTAATTAATGCCCCTAGGGACAGCAGCCTGTAGAGTTCTCAGGGGCAGGTAATAATGTGAATTTATGTCTTTATGGACAGCAGACTGTAGAGTCATCAGGGGCTTATGTGAATTATGGTCTCTAGGAACAGCAGACTGTAGAGTCCTTAGGGGCAGGGGATTATGCAAATGAATGTCTCTGGGGACAGCAGGCTCTAGAGTCCTCAGGGGCAGGGGCTTATGTGAATTATTGTCTCTGGGGACAGCAGACTGTAGAGTCCTCAGGGGCAGGGGCTTATGTGAATTATTGTCTCTGGGGACAGCAGACTGTAGAGTCCTCAGGGGCAGGGGCTTATGTGAATTATTGTCTCTGGGGACAGCAGACTGTAGAGTCCTCAGGGGCAGGGGCTTTTGTGATTTAATGTCTCTTGCAACAGAAGACTGTAGAGTCCTCGGGGCAGGGGCTTATGTGAATTAATGTCGCTAGGGGACAGCAGAGCCGATGTGAAATCATTTTAATAGGGACAGCAGACTGTAGAGTCATCAGGGGCGGGGGCTGAGGTAAATTAATTAACCTAGGGTAAGCAGACTGTAGATTTCTCTGTGGTCCTATGTGCTATGTAGAGTGTTGTAAAAACTATCAGCTTTATATAAATACATAAAATAGGTAAATAAATTTTAAAAAAACACTCCATGTGAAGAGGCAAAGACACAAACAAAGTTGTTTCCAGTTTGCAGTTATTCTTCAAGTTCTTCATACATCCTTTCAGTGTGCTCTCAGAGCTCAATGAGAAGGAACAGTTTTCACTCAATGTGAAGTGCTCTTATGGCAGAATGTAAAGCGATCTCTGTGGACTTATACCTCTGTTTACTATCAATCCGATCATTCTTCCGGGACAAAGGAAGACACAATCAAAGGAGGAACAAAACCAGCGCCCTGCATCAGACAGAACAATCTTTCGGTGGATGCGCGAACGCGGGCGGTTTATTTCACAGCTACGTATAATAAGACAATTTTGGAAAATGACAGTTGTTTGAACTGGAAACAATGCTACCCTATATTGCCTCGGTTATTGGATCCTCTTGACAATTCTGACTCTGAGAAATGTCATGATCATCAAGACTGGGGGGATGTACCAATTGGAAGTATTGGCAGCGCAATAAACAGGATGTTCGAATGAGGAGGAAAACTACTGAGCAATGAAACTGAGAAAGGAACTGGACCTCATATACAGGTGAAACTCGAATAATTAGAATATCGTGCAAAGTTCATTTATTTCACTAATGCAACTTAAAAGATGAAACTAATATATGAGATAGACTCATTACATGCAAAGCAAGATCATTCAAGCCGTGATTTGTCATAATTGTGATGATTATGGCTTACAGCACATGAAAACCCCAAGAACCCCAAATCCACAACCTCAAAAAAGTAGATTATTACATGCAACTAATAAAACAAGGATTGTACATAGAACAATATCGGACCTCTGAAAAGTACAAGCATGCATATGTACTCAGTACTTGGTTTGGGCCCCTTTTGCAGCACTTACTGCAATTACTTTTGCACGATATTCTAATTATT
>NW_017306274.1:5249508-5250804 GCF_000935625.1 Nanorana parkeri
TATACAGGTGAAACTCGAATAATTAGAATATCGTGCAAAGTTCATTTATTTCACTAATGCAACTTAAAAGATGAAACTAATATATGAGATAGACTCATTACATGCAAAGCAAGATCATTCAAGCCGTGATTTGTCATAATTGTGATGATTATGGCTTACAGCACATGAAAACCCCAAGAACCCCAAATCCACAACCTCAAAAAAGTAGATTATTACATGCAACTAATAAAACAAGGATTGTACATAGAACAATATCGGACCTCTGAAAAGTACAAGCATGCATATGTACTCATTACTTGGTTTGGGCCCCTTTTGCAGCACTTACTGCAATTACTTTTGCACGATATTCTAATTATTTGAGTTTCACCTGTATATATGATACTGTATATAGTGTACTATTATAGAATATCTAAAGCCAGAACTTTATTTAGCTTTAGACAAAGCAGGGAAGGATTAGACCCCTTGTATCAGTATCCTACATGGGAAAAGCACAGGTTCTCTTTAGAGAGACCATGTCAGGTCTCAAAACGAATAACAAAGACAGTTCTGGTAAGGTAGTAGTAGTATAATCACTCTTCGGCAGCTTGTGACGCCAACCACTGCTCCATTCTAGTGAAGCAGCTTCTGTCAATCTATTCAGTAGACTGAGGAGTTGGTTAGATGCCAGTGGTGCCTTCCTGTGGTGCCCTGCACCTATTTCTTCCTCTGACCCTTACATGACTACAGGACTCAGTAGTGACGTATGGGCCAGAGGCAGGTAGCTGGAATGTAGGGGAGGTAGGAGTCACGAGCTGCCAAAGAGGTGGGTATTGTAATTGTTTGTTTCTTTTAAATTCTAGACAGGTTCTCTTTAAGGAGCATCCCAAACCAAAAATAATTCTACATGCCTCACTTTCATGACAGATCCCAAAAATAATGGGTTTATTCCTCATTTTAGGATAGCGGGTGGACCCAGGCAAATCATACTTTTATGCCCTCTTTGGCTAACTGGGCATGTACAACTGTAGGGGTATAGCACAGATACGGCTTATTATTACAGAGACAAATTTTACAACTGGCATACAGCTGTTTCAGTCTTGTTGGCCATCGTCAGCCCATTGTTTGCAGACAATGGCTTCTATGGAGCAGAGCTTAGGGGGCAAGGAGAAGATATACCCTGTCTAGGTTGCAGGGGCGTAACTAGAAATCACAGGGCCCCATAGCAAAATTTTGTATGGGGCCCTGTGATTTCTAGTTACGCCCACCTGATAACCCAAACAGCCCACCTAAGGGTGACCCTGCAGAGCCCACCATAGA
>NW_017306274.1:5251023-5258076 GCF_000935625.1 Nanorana parkeri
CCCCCTCGATCGCCGGGCCCCGCCTCCTCGATCACTGCCGATGACGGGCCCTGCCACCTCCTGCAAAGCTGCTGGTTGTCACCAACTCAGCAGCGGCTGTGAGAAGGAACGGAGCGTTCCTCCTCACAGCCGCCAGTGACAGCCAGCAGCCTGGCTGTCCGAGCATGATGCCATAGCGACCCAGGCGGCCCGCATGGCATCAGGGAGATGTCCTGGCCAGGCCCCGCCGTGCCTCGGGCCCCATAGCGGCCACCTGGGTCGCTATGGTGATTGTTCCGCCACTGCTAAGTTGGATAACATGCGGAAGGTTTAGGCTCTCTATCAGGCTTTTACCTGGAGGCAGAGCCAGCTGTCAATCAGGCAGTGGGTGGATCCCAACAATATTGTCGGGATCCTTCCCGGCTGCAGCAAGGCTCTGCGCTGTCAGCATATAGCTGGCAATAGCCTGCTATATGCCGAGTTTTGAGTCACAGGAGAACATAAGTATATATCCTCCTGTGACCCTAAAGAGAACTATTGCAAAACAAGGTTGGGCTATACTTCTCTTTTAAAGGAACTGTAATAGGTCCTAAGTAATGTGGTCAATTATGTTGCCACCTGGTTATAAACAGTTACCCTGCCAAGCTTGTGATGCCACCTAGCTACATTTTGTAAGGTCTCCGACTTAACCAAAGGTCTCTTGATTGAAAATCTTAAATTAGGGAAAAACAATTGATAGATATGCCATCAATGGCCATGGAGAGGTAATTAGTAAGAGTCGTGATAGTGCCTACGAGTACTGTCCATGTCCATAAAGGACATGGAAAGTCATAGGCAGCAGCAGAGTACCAGCTGTGACTGTAATATCTATCAATATTAAGTCATTGTCGGTAGTAGTCCGTCTTCTTCCATGTTCAATTCCAAGGTCGATTCTTGTGACTTTTGACTGTATACAGGCAATACCTCCTTTATTAGAAGTTCCTGTTGTCTAACAGACAAAATATTGTATGTATTTTTGTTGGTGCTCAGGACATTCCTACAGTACATTGGCACTGGCAGACCATGGTGCCCAAAGGTCAGGTTATCACCAGCTGCCATGGTGTCTGGCAAACAATTTACTGCAGGTATTAAATCACCTTGAAATTAATATTTTGTATAATCCTGCCTGCCAGCCTCCTGGGCACAGTTGATCAGTTCCTGGTGGTTGTTGGGATGTGTATTGTCAGGCCTTGGTCTCTTCTCTTGTGGTAGAGAAATGACCAGCTTGTTTTGCAATGGACAGTATAATACCTGTTGGGATGTGTATTGTCAGGCCTTGGTCTCTTGTGGTAGAGAAATGACCAGCTTGTTGTGCAATGAACAGTGTAATGCAGGTCTGTGGAGGCCCTGTGGACAGTCTAATGCCAATGCCTTGTGCTTGGTGGATATTATAATGCCATTTCCTGATGGCCAGCAGATGGCATATCATTAGTCCATGTCCCACCAAACACTATACCGTGTTTCCCCAAAAATAAGACACTGCCTTTTTTTTGGCTCAAAAAAACACAATAGGTCTTATTTTCGGGGTAGGTCTTATTTTTTTTTTTTTTATGTACAACAATCCACATTTATTCATGTACAACAGTCTACATGTATTCATGTAAAAAATATGGTGATCAGGGCAATCGGGGGTACCGTACCTTTACAATCCACATTTATTCATGTACAACAGTCTACATGTATTCATGTAAAAAAATATGGTGATCAGGGCAATCGGGGGTACCGTACCTTTGCAAGAGCAATTTGTTAACCAATCGCTGGCCAGGATGAGCGAAGCGCGCTTTCACTATCGATTCCTCACAGGCGGAGTTCATTTGGTATCACTCCGCCTGTGACAGGAGCCGGCGCTATAGAGGAAGCATTGGCTTATGCGGCTTTGCTCCCTCCGCTGCCATCTCGCTTCCTGTAGCGCTGGCTTCGTTGGCACATTTGATTCTCACCAGCCTTTCTTCAAGTTCCCCCTTACGCCACCATCGGCCCTGGGAATGGTCACAACTAGGTCTTATTTTTGGGGTAGGTCTTATATTTTAGCAATTCCCAAAAATAGTACTTGGTCTTATTTTCGGGGTAGGTCTTATTTTCTGGGAAACAGGGTATTACCGGTCTCTAAAGCCCTGAGGACAGCGCATTGCCAATCCCTGGCATCCAACAAACTGTATATATCGGCAGCCTTGGCACACATTGAGTGGTATAGTACTACCCATTACCCAGTATGCTGTCAGTCCCTTTTTCCTAGTAGCATATACCAGTCCATGGTGCCCTATGGACAGCTTGTAGCCAGTTCAGGCTTACTAGAAGAAATGACACTGACTCTCCCTGAGATCCAGGACCAGCTGGGACATTGTTAGTTCATAGCAGCCAGTAAAAAGCACCTAAGCCTATTACTAAAATTGTCACCTTTCTATGTCTTTCTCTGATTAGCGGAACGCCCTCTTTAAAGACATTTAAACTTTAGAACTGAACATGTTGATGTGCTGATGCTGAGAAGATGACGGCTTAAAATATCTCAATGGAAACTTGGCTACTGAGGGGAAGTCACATTGTCACCTTTACTCCACTGCCACAAACTGCCAAGTAGGACAAAGGTGGTGTAAACACATACTAGAAAGACATAAAGGAGCAAATACATCAATACAGTAGGGATCTGCTTTTGTGTTTGTTGAGGAGCATTACATTAACACAGCTCCTGTCTACGACTGTGATATGGGCTTTATTATAACAACCCCAATAGAAATGAGGACTAGAATCCATGAGCGAGAAACTACACGTGATACCCCCTTGGAATTAACCTAAAGAATCGACATTAAAAAGTAACAATAAAATAAATACACAAGACGCCAACATTTGGCATAGAACTGCGCGCAGCATTTTTTATTGGTTATTGATCAAGCTCAAAGCATAAAAATGTCTTCCAAATCAGCATTCTATAAATCATGAAAGCCTGGCTAAAAAAAGGCCAAACATACTGCATGGCTAATAGACCCCTAATGTCTCTCTAAAGAGAACCTGTCACCTATAATGTGCTGTTAGCCTGATAGCTGATATCAGCCCCGTATATGTTAACGATAGAGTTAAAGCCAAACTACAACCTCCTATCCCTTACAGCCAAGGGAGGCGCCATCTTGGCCTCTGTTTGGATTGTCGCTCTGGGGGTATTGCTGTCAGGGAATGGTCGGTGGTGGGGGGAAGGCGAGCGTGGCTATTTGTTTAAAGAGGGCAGGGGGCTGTGGGGGATGCCGGACAGAGTCTCTGACTGCATGGTCCGGTGTCCCGCTCAACTCACTGACGTCACTGGTTGCCAGGAGCTATGCAGGACGAAAGACAGAGCGCCCCTGCCGGTGGTCAGTAAGCTTGGCAGCACTGCATAGAGCGTCACAGGTCAGTGAGATGCTTTGGCCGCCCTCCCCACCACCAATCAGCCGCTCCTCAATGAGATGCCACCTGAGGCCACCGCCTCAGGCTGCCTCATTATAAGGCCGGCCCTGACTATGACACCGACCATCTGAGGGCTTGAAGGTTTGGTTGAGAGCTGAAATAAGCACACTGGCAACCTTGTCAGTCGGCATGTCTTAAAAGTAACTGTTTTGGGAGACATTAAATTGGTGGGTAAAGTTCCTCTCTAAGTAAAATAAATAAATTAAAATAACGTAAAAACACACATATAAAAAAAAAATGAAAGCCCTCACCCTCATGTGCATAAGTACCTAAATATGTACGTTGGCTTCGCCGAGGTATGAAAACGACAATTGCATTATTTTCTAATGTCTCCCTAAAGAGAACTTGTCACCTATAATGCACTGTTAGCTGCCAGCATGTTAGGTATCGCTGTTATACGTACATTGCTTGTAAAGCTCCTCTCACCTAATGCAGTGGAAGGCAGGTGGCGACCGACTGAACATGGGGCCGCGACCCACTTTTGGGTCACAACCCACCAGTTGAAAACCATGGCTTTAAAGGTTTGCTGATGAACAGTTTTTGTTACTGAGGTTTGTTGCCTTTCATGGGCGTGTGCAATTGAATTTGGTAACTGTTTACTCAACGCAACCTCGTCTTTTATATTTTACACATTTGGGTTATATATTGTTTGTGTGCACTACAATAAATTAAAATGCATGAAATCTGGGCACAGTAAACATTTTCCCCAATATCATGTGACGTAAAAAATTGCATCTACCACCATTTTATTATTTAGGGTCTGGTTTCAGGAAATTGATGATTCTTCTGGGGGCCGGGGGATGCGCAATTTCACATTCTTGTGAAATTGCACATCTCTTGCATATGGATACTAGGGGGATCTCCTCACACGTCAGTGCATTTGCTGATCTTTTGCACAAGGTGGAATATGCCTTTAATTTTTTTGTGCCTGGAGTTCAGTCTCAAAATAAACCCACGTTTTCCTTTATTCTGTTAAACAAACAGGCATGTTTTGTTCCTCCACAATCCTAATAAGCTGCATAGGACACACATCAGCCCTGTGCACACTGCCTCCTCTATGGGAAAGAATAGGCAGATACCACACTCAATATGGCGGCTTCACGCTGCCGCCGTCGCAAAGGAAGCCTGCGCTGTGATTGGTCGTTCGGCGCTAGCGTCATGACGTCGTCATAGGAACCCGGAAGCGTTCTAACAGAAGGTGTCAGCTGCCAAGGGGGACTCCCCAGTCCTGGGCTGGTATCATGCGCCTGGCTCACTTGCTGCTCCCTCATCGCCTGCAGCGAGTGGCAGCTCTTAGCTTTGCCTTGTGCGGCCAGGGGAGGCTGCTTTCTCCGCCCATGCCCTTACATCAAGCTGGGGTCTCCTTCAGGCAGGTCAGCTCCATGCCAACAGTCACGATGAAGGACATCCTGAGCAAATGTGTGCCCCCCCTACCCCCCTACGAGACCAAAGACAAGACCCCGCCTCCCCCTGAGCCGCAGAGCTTGCACTTTATTCAGCACTACAAGAGCCTGGATTTGGGCCAGAGGGCAGCCCTGCTGGGGGAGCTGGCGGCCAGCTATGGGGTGGATCACTCCCAGGTGGTGGAACTCAGCGGCAAACTGGTCCAGGATCAGCAGACGAGGGACCTGGGCACCGTGCTGCAGGTGGAGGACCGGCTCAGGTACTACCTCACCCCCCAGTACAAAGTGCTCTTCCTCCATGTCAGCAAGCTGGAGGGGGGCATGAAGTTCCTGGTGGACCTGAGAGCCGACATCATAGCGAGCATGACGTCCAAGCTGGCCGACGGTCCTCATATCAGGGTGAGCCCCCCCCAAAATATGTATTGGTTGCTTTGGAAAGTATAAATGGGAGCGTTTTTTAGGTTTTGAAAAGGGTTAAACGTTTCCTTGTCTGTGTTTCCTTGAGCAGATTTTTTCATTTCCTGTCCCTGACACACAACAGGAAGTGAGTGGCAATCCATCCGAAGAAGAATACGTTTCTTAGACAGTTGTCACCAGGACAGGCGTCCCCAGTCGAATATTTTGTGTATATAAATGTAATAAGCGCACTAAGAAACTGGGAGGGAATTGATCAAAACTGCAGCAGCGACAGAATCTGGAGCAGTTGCCATGGCGACCATTCGGCTTGTCTTTTCATCTTGTTCAGTTAAGGTTTAAAGGAGAACTATGGGGTCATGGGTTTTCCCCATAGTTCTCCTGAGGTTCACGGGAGAACACAAACTAGCGTCCTCCTGTCACCCAAAGCTACAGCTCGCGGTATACTCAGACGCCGCTGCCGGGACGGATCCCGACAATGCTGTCTGGATCCGCCCAGCTGCGGGATTGACTGCTGGCTCTACTGATCTAGAGGCAGAGCCGGCTGTGCTCGCCCCCTCCCCCATCCGTTTTCCAGTCAGCGCTGCAGGAACGGACAGGGGAGGGGGGAATCCCTGCAGGAAGCCGGGAGTGACAGTCACGGCTCTCTGCACGGATTGATTGAGAAGTGAGCGTGCGCCGGTATGTGTTCACTCACTTCCCGATCTACTGAGCCGACCTGTGACAGTCTCATTGTCACAGGTCGGCTCAGATTATGAGGCTGAGTGAAAATCACTCGCCTCATAATTCTCCTTTTAAAACTAAGGAACAGGCTTGATGGACGGGCCCCCTAGTACATTAGGGGGAATTCATCAAAACTGTAACAGACAGAATCTGGAGCAGTTGCCATGGCAACCAATCAGCTTCTCTCTTCAGTTTGTTCAGTTAAGATTTGAAAATGTAAGACAGAAGCTGATTGGTTGCCATGCACGGCTGCCCCAGATTGTGTCCTCTCCGGTTCTGAGGAATTACCTTCATTGTATCTTTCTTTCCTCAGGTTGTTATAAAGAAGAACTCTGGGAATAAAAAAAAAAAACTTACCCTTGCAGTGGGGCTCTTCCTCCATGTCAGCAAGCTGGAGGGGGGCAGGAAGTTCCTGGTGGATGAGTGTGAAGCCGCCATATTGAGTGTGGTATCTGCCTATTCTTTCCAATAAGGAGGCAGTGTGCACAGGGCTGATGGGTGTCCAATGCAGCTTATTAGGATTGTGGAGGAGCAAATCATGTCTGTTTGTTTAACAGAATAAAGGAAAACGTGGGTTTATTTTGAGACTGAACTCCAGGCACAAAAAAATGAAAGGCATATTCCACCTTGTGCAAAAGATCTACAAGTGCCATTCTGCATTGCTCCAACACTACTTTATACAACATTAGGCTACAAATAATAATTATTTTAATGAATTATTTTCCCCCTTACCTCTTCTGGCCGGTCTTCTGTCTTCATCTGTTTCCTATGTGTTTTCTGATTGCTGGGTCCTCACTGCCGTCCGAGGCCCCATGATGTGCCTGCAGGGCTGTCTTCAGTGCCTCCTTGTTCCGCGGCTCCCTCCTCACAGCGGCCGGCGGGCCCCATACTATCTCAGCCGGCGGACAGGCCCCCCATTTCAGTGCGTCGTGGGGCGCCCCCCCCCATTTTGGAGTGTCAGATGTTAAGATCAGTATCCGGCGGCCCCCCCCATCTCTGTGGCGGGAGTGTCGGATGACACTCAGGTGTCTCTCATTGAGCAGGTGTATTATAAACTAGT